>NW_028262358.1:91738564-92041594 GCF_047370975.1 Nipponia nippon | reverse complement strand
CTTTGTTGAAATCACCATGAACATCAAACTTAGTAAAGGACTTCCCAAAATATGGCATAGCTGTGGAATGTAATCAGCTATGCTGCAAAAAAATGGGCAAAGGCTGTAGTTAAAAGAGAATCTTGGTAGTCAACACTAGTCAGCATCAACTGGGAGCTAACGCTCATGCCTTCCAAGCTGACAACTTGGCCTTGCAAGCAGCTGAATATCTTTGTCAGTGCAATAGGGTGGTGCTGTGTAAATTATACACTGAATTGGTAGCACTGCCTAGTATTAAGGCTGCAAACATTTCCTGTTATAAGACCTAGTTGTTTATACTTTTGCCAAACTAACTGTTTAGGTTGAAATTTTCCGTGCATGGCGTTTGCCTTATGAAGAAATCTTTTGGAAAATTTCAGCCAAAATGTTTCTGCTGTGAAGCAAGAGAAAAACATGCTATTTTTTGCTGTTAAAAAAACAATCCTGTAACCATTACTTTGGCGGCTCTTATGCCCTCCTTATATGTTGGAGCAGGAACTTGACATCTGGCAAAAAGGTGGTCTGTGTGTCACTGATGTGCTTTTTGCTATCTGTACAAGAAACCACCCATAATGTAAATCTTGGAAAAGTCTGATTTGTATGAACAACTCACTAGAAGTTTGCTAAAGCTTGACCACAAAAATCCCAGAAGTTTCTGTTCTTCCTGAGCATACTCAAGCCCCCACCCCTTTCTGAAGCTGTCTGTCTATATGTAATTCCTACAAAACAACAGGCTGTGCTGCTTCTCCTCTTATTTGAATAGTTCATTCACTACCCCCATATGGGACTGTGCTGTCATCCCACATATACATGGAGGATTCTGGGCTTTTCTTAACATGGTTATTTCCAGGCTGGGATGGGGCCAGACATCAGAAGGGAGAGAAAGAAGCTCTGTCTTCTGCGCTGTGAATGATCCACTTGCTGACACCCAGCAAGTGTCACAGGAGAAGATGCCTTATGCAAAGGCACACAGGACAGGAACTGAACATAGGACACCACAGAAATGCAAGTGGAAGAAGCAGGAGAGGTGGATGCTGGTGCAGAGCAGAGACTAGTAGAAGATGGGAACTCAAAAAACTATGAAAAAACTGTGGCTTGAAACCAAGGAAGGAAATCTAGAGGCAGAACAAAATCCATGTGAAATGTAGGGTAAAAGAGACTGGGTGGCAGAGTTACATTTCTTGTAACTAAAAATTAGCAGGACAAATTCAAGGATGTTTGGGA
The DNA here is from genome assembly GCF_047370975.1 of Nipponia nippon. Lineage (NCBI taxonomy): Eukaryota > Metazoa > Chordata > Aves > Pelecaniformes > Threskiornithidae > Nipponia > Nipponia nippon. The sequence goes on along the minus strand of NW_028262358.1, from coordinate 92,040,352 downwards.
TAAAAAGCAGGAGTCTATGAATAGCAAAGTCTAGATGAAAATCTTATAAGAGTCAGACTTCTGAGGAAAATAATGTTTCTGAGGAGAAAATAACTCCTTTAGTACCAAGTCCCTTTTCAGCATGGAATAAGAGGTCCTACAGTGATCCGTCAGGGCCACTGCCATTGTATGTCATGTTTACTGTACCACTTGTCCACACTTATGATAGCAAACTATTATTGCTGTCCCTCACTTCATTAGCTCAGGCATCAAAATTAGGGGCAAATTTGCAGGTGACAGGGAAAAGCAAAAGGCCTGTTACCAGCGGGCAAAACATATTATGCAGGAATCTACACATCAATTAGGAAAAAATGTTAAGGACTCACAAACTGAAAATAGTTTAAAATTTCTGATCTAAAGGTTGCAGCTTTTCTGACAAGTCATGTGGATATTATACAATGAAATTTATAGTTTTCAGTTTGCTTTTTACAAACTAAGGAAATTGCATAAACATGATAAAAGAATAGCCTAAAGTTGAAAAGTCAGGTTTTTAGCCAGTCACCTCCATTATAATTTAATTTTGTTTCTCTAGCAATGTAAGCCTTCCTTATGCATTAAATGAGATAGGGATTCTGTATGAAAAATAGGAAACGATAATTGAATTGACCATCACTTCCTAACACATAAGCATAAATTGGGCAAATGTTTCCAGCATTTCATAATTTTGAGTGATTTTGCAACTTAAATGCAAAGTTTAAGGCTCTGTTTTAGCGGGAACTTTTCATCTATCTCTCTCTTCTCCAAATAATAGAACAATACGGTTACCAAGTTAAAAACACCAGAGTCCAAAACGTCCAAAGGTTAAACTGAGTGCAGGACCTTAACTCTGCCCAATGCTGTGTAAATAACACAACAAAGTTTTTTTCCACTTAGCAAAACATTGCTTTCAGCTATTACATAATAGATCTGAATTTCTGTTACCTAATGTACATACAACCTGAGGCTTTTATTTCTTTTCTTCTTAGCTTAATTTTCTTGTTTTTCTTCCTAATTTATCCACTTCAGCATCTACTATTCATATATTTCTAAGAACACTGAAATTCATGGCTTAAAGGTGTAACAAAACTTCTATCACAGATTTAGGTGGATCTACCTTTTCTTGTACTGCAATGTAGTAATTTTGTGTATTTGTAAATCATGTTTGTTTTGCAATCTTTCAAGATTAAAGAACTGTCAGAGTAGTGAGGGGGAAAAAGAAATGTCAATTGTGAGGGACAATGTCATATAAATCCTGTATGAAAATTATGCTAACAAGTATAAATAGATATTGTACTAGTAATGAACCCATTTGAAAAGTATTATAAAACCCGTATGAGCACTTGTGGCAGGGATAAGAATAAGGAGTTTAGCAGTGGTTTTTAATAAGAATTTTAACTGTCTGTTGCCAACAAATGTTATATTTGACTCATTTAAAACTCAAAAAATTCCTGGTATCCATGTGATATATGCGATAGATGACAGTGGGATACAAGTCTGTAATACAGCTTCCTAGACTGCTCATTACTGAATATTTATCACAGAATCACAGAGCGGTTGAGGTTCGAAGTGACCTCTGGAGATGATCTGGTCTAAATCCCCTGCTCAGTCAAAGCCACCTAGAACCAGTAGCCCAGGCCTGGACCCAGACAGCTGTTGAATATTTCCAAGGATGGGGACTCCATGACCTCTCTGAGCAACTTGTGACAGTGCTCTGTCACCCTCACAGTAAACAAATGTTTCTTGATGTTCAGAGGGAACCTCTTGTGCTTCAGTTGTCTTCATCACCTCTGGTGCTCTCACTGGGCACCACTGAAAAGAGCCTGGCTCCATCTTCTGTACACCCTGCCTTTCTATAATGTATTATACATTAATAAGATCCCCTTCATACATACTGAAGGAATTGTTCTTATGTATGAATTAAACCATAAAGGAAAAGTATATGTATATTTAGAATGCCCTATATGCTGTCCCCTTCAAATGCTTTGACCATTCAAGTGAATGATTTTCAAATGTTAATAACATTGTCATACTTCTGGTAGCTTTCAGAGAGCAAAAAAAATAGCTAGCAGATTCAACCTATTTATATTCTTTCTTCTTAGATTTTATTATGGCTTTTTAAACAAACATTTAAAGGAGGGAAAATTTGTTTTTTTCTTCTTAAAATTATTTTCAAAAAACCCTTTCTGTTCAGAGTTTACTTCAGCATTTTTAACAAAGGTATTGCAAACTAGCTTTCTGTCTACAAAATTTTTTTTAATGGCCAAGCAAGCAAAGTTTCAAATAGCAGGAAGCCAACTGGAAATGTTACCGCATCCCAAAAAATTGTGTTGCACTGGGTGTCTGCTTTCTAGAATAACAGCAGTTGCCACATAAGTGCTTAAACACGATTTTCTTAAATTATATACTGAAATGTTATAAATTACACTTTCATATGACCACTACTATGTAGACCAGAAAAGCATTTCTGCTGAAAATAGAATACTTTAACACTTGATTTGCTGCCGAAAGGGACTGTAAACAAGTGTGGTCACAAAGCGTTCTGAAAACAAAGCAGGTGCTGCTTCAGCCTGTGTTGCCGTCCTCAGATTTATTTTCCATGATACCTTAAAATAACATCAATAAATCATAACTGGCAGCCTAAACTTTCCTATGAACCTCTCTTTTCCTGAGAATTTTGTATAATGCTCTTTAACCATGACCTTGTTTTCCATTGCTTCCAAGAGACATTAAATTCTTTTACTTTCCAGAACTGAACCTCGTATTATTTTTTCTAGTCTGTACCACAGTGACTCACCCCACAAACCTAGCTCTTCTATGGCAGTTCCCAGGCTATGATTGGATTCACCAGTAAGCAGCCAAAGAAACTCAATCCTAGTACAAGTTGTGAGATTGTCTCACACAGATATGGTGACTGAAAACCTGGATCTTGGAAGTGGCAGGGCTAATTTGCACAAAAACTGAGACAAAGATGAGTCTATAGTGTCTTCTAACCTCATCCTCAAGGCAGCCAGAAACTCGTTTTAAACCTAGGGTAGGCTAAAAAGTCTTCATATTTGTGACATATAGATGCTCAAAAACTGAGAAGCACCATGAATAATAGACAAATATGTGATATCTGTCCTAATACCAACTTACATACAGACGGGCACATTGAATACTTTTTCCTCTGCTGATTCACAAGATTTTGTTGCAGTCTTCCTGAATCTAAAAGAGAGATGACAATGAAGGAGACCAACAGAAATTCAAGTTAAGACTAAAGCAGAAGAAGGGAAGGAAATAACCATTCCTCTTTCATTGCACATGCTGTGCCAGCACCCCATACGGGCTACTTGAGAGGTGGAGATGTTTCCAGCCTGGACAAGAAGAGAAGGCAGTACTGCAGAACTCACACTTGCACTCCACAGTCCAAGAAAAGAAGTGGGACACCCCCCCTTAAGCATAATAACAAGGACATCGCTCAAGAAAAATTCTGATCGAAGCAGCTCAAAGGGTGGGACACATTCTTCTGAGATAATTAACACACCAAAGCAGCTATAGAAGAATGCTTGATTTTTAAGTACAGGCATGAGTTTATGTCTTATTATTTTCTTTTAGAACTGTCTAATCTGCAAATAATTTTTAATGATAACCTTGATAAACCCAGTGTTATTGTATCTCCATGTTCTAGTTTAGTCTAGCAATAAAGTGATTTCTGCGTGGTCTAACAAGGACAGGGCACATGTTCCTTTGAGGATGGTGAATAAATCAAAGGAAGGAAACGGCAAACTTTTAGTGTGCCTTTTAAAGTGGGGATCTGCAGTCAACCTAACTGAAGTAAGAATGACATAGGAATGATGTAGGAATGACATTGGCTGACACAGGAATCGTGGACAGTCATATCTACCACTGTACCATGCTGCCTCATAAGGTTAGTGATAATCAGGACCTGTCTGGCAAGAAGCAAAAGGGATGTTGAAATGGCTTCTGCCACAAGGAATACAGGCTTTCATCAATTCATCAGTCTTTGCTTGGTTTCACTGCCCCCCACTGGGATTACTTCAGTAGCCAAGTGTTGCTGAAATGAAAGAGCACTATGAAAACCGTTACATAGTTTGATTACCTGTGAGAGCAGATAACTTCATCCAGTCAAAGAAAGTCTTCTACGCTGTTTTTCTTATACTGCCCATACCCTTCTCCTCTTTCATATTGCTTCCCCAGTTGTAATTCCTGTATGTGTAGCTGGACAGTAAGCCAGCTTTAATTATGTTCTGGTTAGCAGACTCAGTGGGAAGCATCTTGCCTACGTTGACATGTACACATAGTCACCATCAGGTCTGCCTGGCTCTGAGCGAGGAATAGAGCTGACACTGCACTGGAAACCATTTACACACAATAGCACAGGACTGGCTTTGTTGTCCCAGCTCTCCCTCCTGAGAGGAAGCATGTATCAGTACAACCACATGCCCATGTGTCTGAACAGCGTCTGGACTAAAGCTGGCTTGGACCCACCAGCCCAGACTCTGGAAGAGACGGTCTGTGCTTCTCTGCACCTGAGTATAGATGCACCTTAACTCCCAGCTTCAGAAGAATTGGATTTTGAGTTACTGGGGAAGTAGTAATGTTTTGTCCAGTAAATTTCTGGTTATTCCTTGCTGCTGTGTCAAGCAGGCTTATTTGCTGTTCCAGGCATCCATCTCAATAGGTACAGGTAACCAGATGCAGAATATGTATCTTTAAGTCAATAGAAAAAGATACTTCACTTGTCAACAAGCAGTCATAACAATAATTAAAGTTCAAACCTTTTTAATGAAGATTTATGTTAAGAGTAATCTCACACATGTTCGTAGTGACTTTGGTATTTTATTTCTCTCAGCCACTTGACTTTTCAGATTAGATGTTATTTATATGTGGCATTTGATGGTAAAGCCATGTGGAGGCTCTTTGGGTTCATATGTGACTGAAGGGCAAAACAATCCCCACTCTAAGGAAACAAAGAGCAGCACGCTATCTTAGCTAGAGAAAAGGCTACTCTCAATGCCAGGGTGGTGGTTTCATTAGCTAGCATAGCATGATAACTCATGTACCCTATATTTCTTACCCACCTTGATTTCTGAAAGGTTTGTGCCCAGGAATGGGCACACTTGGTGTTCAAGGACATTGTTAAATGTGCCAGTAAATCAGGCATAGGATCATGCACTGGTAGATAGAGATACATAGAGAATGGATGCTTGATAAGGGAACATTACTCCTCCTCTGACCTGCTAAAGGAGAAACGGATCCTGATGAAAAACTAGCATGTGATCATACCATCAAAGGCTGCATCCACAAGCAAACAAAATTCTGCTTTTTATAACTTTTAACTGCTTGACTTTGCAATAATCTTCTTTTGAAGTTTGAATATGTGAGTAGTGCACATGTGGGATATGCATATTTACCATGAGTTATCACAAATACATATCATTTAAACCATTAGAATAATCATGAGGAAATTCATGCAACTGTACTAGTGTTCAGTATATGTACCAAGGAGTACATGTGGTTTTACAATGTTTATGAAGTAGATGCCATTGTTGTTACATAAAACAGAAACAGTTTGCATCTGTAATATTACTTCTATACATTTAATCTAACCTGGGGTTTAGTGGGACTGTCTGTGAAAACAACTCTGTATTAAATCCATCTTTTTACATTCTGGAAAGGATTAAAATTATTTCAACAGAAGAGTGGAGTTAAATTGCTCCGTGGCTCATGAGGAACAGATATTGCCAGCTGAAATGTTTGGCAACTCAGCTAAGGTTGAAATACCAATACCAACCACAGGCATGCATTTCGTCTTCCTCAGGACACTTTGTTGAAGAGGAAAGACTGAGGAGTTCTCTTGAGACTGGCTTTATAAAGTCTTTCTTTTAAAAAAGAAATCAATATCAAACCTAAGTTGCTGTCACAACCTGAGTGATTTATGATTAAACAGTTCAGGATCATCATGGTCTTTTTACTACATCATCTTTTGAAGTGCCAGTGCAAAACTGTGGGAAGAATATAATCAAATACTGTGATAACACTGTTTAGTTTAAAGGGCAGTGGCTGGCATTAAGGTCTTTTCACTTTTTTGAAGCAGAAGATTTTAAATTAGAAGAACATCATAATAATGCTACCTAGGCTTTTTTTTTTTTTTGTAGAAAAGCTGTTTGTTCTTTGAGACATGGGTGTTATATTTTTCTATATATATGGACAAAAGTTAAAAAACACTGATGATTCATCAGAAATAATAATTACTACAGAATGTCATTCTTCAGACAAGGAAACAATTACCCAGAGCTGTTACTACTTTAGTAGCACTTAGCTCACGAGGAAGAGTCCCTTTACCCTCTGCTCCCCCTGGGTTATCTTTAGTTGTTGAAAACCCACAGCAGTTTGGGCAATACCACTTTTGTATACCAACTTCCAACTCCAAATAAATACCAGTCCTTTTGATCCCTCTTGGATCTGTGTTCCATTGAATAACGTGTTCATCTTCTGCTACAGCACTGCCTACCGCTCTCATGAGGAACACCTTTTTACTAGTTGGGCTTCTAACATCCTTGTGGTTTGTGCTAAGCACACCAGTGCTGGTACATGCAGAAATTTCCAAAATAGATGTTATGCATTGCATTTTTGTATAAATTCTCACCACTTTGACATACTCAGTTCTCCAAGTATGGTTTCTAAGTCATCTAAAAGATCAAAATAGTATCTTCTTTCTTTTATGTGAATTCTCAGTCACATGATTTTTTTGATTTAATTCTGATATTCTTTGCAGAGTTTTAATTCTGAATCTTGCATTATGGTGTCGCTGGGATTATTTTTCCCAGATCTCAATCAAAACCAATTCTGTTATCTTGAATTCATGTAAATTCTCCAAAATTATAACACTGGCTGTTCAGCCTCACAGCAGTCAGGCTCAAACTCTTCCACAATTATATATTTCTTCTGTATTCTCTTTAAAAAAAAAAATCCAGATGTCTTTCTTTTTTATTTTGAATACAGTACTCCACTATTTTTTGCATCAGTTTCATGCTGATCTGACAAATAATGAGCATCAAGCTGGGAGACTCATGAGTGGAGAGTTTCTCTGTGAATGAGTTAAGGATTTGGCTGAATGATCTTGTTCAATAATATTCAGAATTAAGAATTTCAGTTATGTGCCAAGATTTTAGTGGTTGCTAGGGCTGACCGCGAATTTTTCAACAAAAAATTTTTTTCAGAAAACACATATTCTCTGTAACCCTCTGAAACCCTCTGAAACTCAATATCATTTCTCAGGTCTGTGACAGAATTTGTTGTTAAACACAGCTAAGAGACCTGGTAGCCCAGAGTAGCCAATAGCCCAGTGGGTATGGCCCTCAGCTGGGTTATGTGGGAAACTAGGCAGCCCACGAGCTGGGCGCTTGCCTCTTCCTTTCAGTATCTGCTGTTGATGCTCTTCTACTCTGCTGTACATATGAAATTTTCATTAAGCCTGATGGCTAGATCAGTTGGTTGGCATGAGGTGATCTTAGGGTCAGTTAGTGTCACAAATCAAACTAAATGACAGTAAGATTTCTGTATTATCAGGCACATGCCTTAAATCTGGACTACTGGTGCAAGCTCTCTGTGTAAAACTGAAGTCTTCTTCAGTAGATGCAACTTCACTAAAACCCAAATGCATTGGATGCAACATAATTTTCTCAGGTATAGGATGAAACTAGTTAAGCACACTTGAGAGAAAGAGCTCTACTCATTAAATTATTTTATCTAATGTGCACCATTCTGACAGAACTGGATTAGGGACTGATTTCCTATGCTGTTACACTGAGAGATTCAGTGTGGTATCTGCTAGTGGAGGAGTTGTGATCAGCAACAAAGAGTAGGCTGGAAGCAGTGTTAAAAGTCAATTAAAGCACCAGCCCAAATGTAGCCAAAAAAGCACGTCTGACTGGCATCTGATATCAATTATGACAATCCCATACTTTTTTCTCCCCCTTCCCCTTTACAATGTGACTCATACACTGCTGGCAAACATGGGCTAGCTCATTTGATATGTTTTACTCACTGCTTTAATTGCACTGTTTGTTTTTCAAGGAAATATACTGTTTTCCTTTTATACTGATTACCTTAAATACAGATAATAATAGTTTGTTCCAACTTTCCGGCATCCCCAGTGGATGATGGCTAATCTTTCTTTCAACCCTACAGAAAATGAATATCATACACATTTTCCTTTGCTTTCTGAGCTGTAATTCCTTACAGTCCTCCTACAGTGCCTAGAACAGAGAATGGCAAGATTTCCTTAAGAATTGGTATATTATTCTGTAGAAGCAAATGACTTTTGGCTAGGGAGGTTCTTATGGCAGAGCATTGACAACACTTTTCCATTATGCTTGTGTTCCATCAGGAAATATAACATGCCAGGGCAGACTCCTGATCTTTCAAATGAAGGAAGTGGCACTAAATGCTTTAAAATTATAAGGCTTATTTCAATGGCTATGTATCTATTGCTTTTTTCCATTACACTCTAGAATGAGAAGTCAGTTAAAACATCTACATTTTTAAAAGACAATGTATATTTTTAAAGAAAAAGTTAACAGAGTACTAGTGTATAATCAAAACTGTCAGGAGCTGCATAGATTTCAATGTGATGCTTTTATGTTTACATTTTGGTGAACTGTTTAACAAAAAAGAGGTTCAATTTCATTTTAGTGAATATGCTGACAGCAAACTACATGGCTCATCTGCATGAGTACCTAGGAGGAAAAACATCATGGTTTTATAGTTCTCAATACCACTAAAAATAGAAAATGTGTTTCTAAAGAGATACAAAAGTTCGAACTACAATAAATATGGAAACTAATTATTTTTTTTTTTATTTCCCTAAGTGTGCTGGAGAGGCAAAGAAATATATGAAAGACACAGAATAATGGACTGAACAAAGCCCAGTCAGATGGATTATCAGCAGAGGTGTTGAGGTTATTATTGTCATACATTGCTATCCTTGTGCTATGCTCTGTATACCACTGAAAAGCAGAGGAACCTTGCTCTAACAGATTATGCTTTGAATAGACTTGAGAGACACAACAGTAGGGAAGGGAGGTTGCATATATCTGGGCCATACTGTGTGATGTTGGCAAATGTCTCATCAGTCTCAAGACATATGCTGCACAGGTGGGTTTTAACAGGAATTTTTCAGACAACTAGAAAGAAAACTGAAGGAAGAAGTGATGAGAGGGGTGAGTCCAGGTAAGAAGATGATAAAGGAGTTTATGTGAGCAAATCCTGCAAGATGAAGAAAAAAAGGGGTATTTGTGCTGATACCACATCAATCAAGCTTCGTCTGAGCCTCAAAGTTTGATTAGGCCAGCTATATAGGCTGGCAGCCTCTTGCCTTCAATGGCATATGCAGGAATGATACCGTCAGCATTCACATATAATTGCTTCTCACCCCTCAGACCAGCCACCAGGTTTGGGTGATAGCAGAGAAGATCTGTCCTCAGTCCAGAGCACATGTCAAATCCATGTTATGGACCCGCAGGAAATTATTATAACCACTCTATTACCATACTGCAATGTATACACGCTTTTTGCTTTCTTTATGATTGTTTCATGTGGTACCTATAAAAGCATCTCTAGAGTAAGATTATATAGCAGATAATCTCTCTAGAGTTGCTACATATATAGAGAGCAAAAGTGAGAACTGGAAAAGTAGTAAAAGAAGAATGATGTCCTCAGTCCTCTTCTCATGAGGCCAAACAAAATCTTAGCTACCTATTAAAGCAAGGGTTCCTCTAGTTCTTGTCATATTATTTTATAACCGTGCTGTTTGGGAAATGCAACCATAGCAGAATGTTCAGAAATTAACTGATAAAAGCTGGTGTTATTTAAGTTAAATTAAAAGTGTATGTGTTAGTCACACCCTGGGTAGGGAGTTACTTCAATCAGTAACAATATGTTAAAAATATTTTAGTGAATAGTTAGTTCAGTTCTTTCTTTGCACACCCTTATGTTAAATTACAATACTGGCAACATTTCATCTTTTAATCTTCATGATTTATGGGGTTTTTACTGTCCTATATGCAAACTATGTCCCAAAATCTTGAGAACTGTGAATTTCCTCAGATTTCCTGTCTTTTACTTAGACAAGACTCCTAATGACGTCAGCAGAACTGTTCACTGGGAAAGGTCTGTAGTCGTCAAGGCTTTGTAAAACCTGGGCTTAGGTAGTTTACTGCTGAAAGTAATCCCTTCCAAGAACAAATGGAGACCTCCAGCACAAGTAAAGCAAGTAGGGTTTTAGTCTTGGAAATCATGTCTGTCTGGTGAATTTGCTACAAAGTAATATACTAAGTTATTAAATATCAAATTCAAGTCCTTTAAAAGTCTGACAATTGCTCTCAGGAATTACCATATGTTTTAACCTACCACAAATTACTTTTTCAAAAAGAAGTTAAAGAAGAACGTATTTCAATTTTCAAGCATGTTACATTATCAATTATTAATTTTCAAAAACCCAAAACATTGGGTTTTTTTGTTAAATAGGGCAATATTTCAGAGTTACATTTTGGTTCTATACTTTAGCCAGGATCCCTTCATGCTTTTCACCAGATAATCACACCTTTATAAAAAATAGCTTGCTTGAAGGATGGTTGCACAAGTTACCTGATTTAGTTTTAACATTCTGCCCTGCTTGACTTGCCTGTGGATTTGAACTTTGATCCTCTCCAATGGAGCTGAAGACTCTGGACAGCTCATCCTTGCTTTCTTTACCCCCAAACGAAAATTTTATTGTTTATGTAAAGCAGAACTATTCCTACAGTGGATGTGGCAAAGGTGACAAACATCTGCAATTTGATAATTAAACATAAATTTGGAAGAGAAGTAAAACTTCAGATCCCTGCTCCAAAATACATACAACAGGGACCTTAGCCTGCTCCTCACATTTGAAGTCCCTTTGAACTGCTTTTTAGATATGATTTTGACCAAAAAAACCATTGACATACCGGAGTGTCTTGAGATGCCAAGATAGTCAGGGTGTTGGAGCACATGAAAAGAAAGGAGAGGTTGAGGGAGATTAATATCTTCATCCTGGAGAAAAGGAGGCTTTGATGGAGATCTTATTGATACCTACAACTACCTGACAAGATGATGCAAAGAGGCTACACCCAGACTCTTCTTAGGGGTGCACAGACAGGATGAGAGGCAAAATGTACAAGATGGAAATTTTGCATCAAATATAAGGGGAAAAAATATCACCATGAGGATGTTCAAACTCTGGACCAGGCTGCCCAGAGAGAATTTCCTTCCTTGGAGACATTCGAAACCCAACTGCACATGGCCCTCAGCAACCTGGTCTGGCTGGGTCTGCCTTGGGCAGGATGTTAGACAAGATGGTCTCCATCGATCCCTTCTAACCTATGTGATTTTATGGTTCTGTGGAAAAAAATTACAATAGATTGAAGAAAAAAAATCTTCTGATGGAAAATTGTTTCACTGAAGTATCCCAACTCCTCTTATTGAGGTACTAAACAGTATGGAGCAGAGAGATGTGTTTTACAAATCAAGTAAACACTTCATAATATTTTTAAAAGCAGTAAACATCTTCTATCAAAATGGCATCTATTTATGTAGGTATAGTGTGATATATAAGTTAGTTTCATATCCAATAACCAAATTCAGGATGTCTCCATTCAGCCTAATGCTTTGGATTCAGTATGCTGTGAAGACAAATAGGGAAACACACAAAATTTGTCTACCTCTGTCTCCTCCTGAGTTTTTTCACACTAATAAGATCAACTGCTTATCAGTGAGTTTGACATTGGCTATTGCAGACAGCCCTTCTGAGCTTAATTAATCTAAGGTCATGACTTCAGGGTGCTGTTAAAATGGCAAATCCTGAAGACCCACTCTGTAAAATATGCTGAGGAGAGAAATTCCACCTAGCTTTCCCAGATTGGACGTTATTCACACTTTCACCTTTGAAACACAAACTTTTAATTCTAAGGAAAGATGCAGTGGGAGGGCTACCACATAGTTTAAGAACTTCATATATAGGACTTCATATATAGTGACCAAGAAACTGCCAACTCCCTCTAGCCACTCTTTCTCTCTTTTTTTCTTTCTTGCTTTTCTTCCTGCTCAAGTGGGACCCCTGGCTGCACTGAAAATGATGAAGAGGGAACGAGAAAAACGAAGAGGTAGAAAAGAAAGTTTCGAAATAGCCACACATGGTCTTCTCTTTCCCTTCCTTTTCTCACCCTTGTTTCTGACACACCAAATACCTCTGCCAGTGAGACAGCAGAAAGGAAGTGCAGAGGATATTTTTCTCTTCCAGTCAAATAAAATAGCTCTTTTCCCTTGCAAATAGATAATTAAGTAAAGGAATGTCATCTAAATGTAAGTTGATAATTCCTTACAAAAAACTGAATGTACAATGCATGGGCAAATGTAGCTTTTCAAATGGGTTGGATGCGAGCAGTCTCAAACTGCCAAGGTCAGCAAAAGATACTGCAGCACTCTACATGAGGGACTATCAAGTGTTCTGGTACTGTTGCGGCCCACAGTAAAGCCAGGTTCTCAAATGCTTGGCTGGAAGGACAGGTGCTCCTGTTACAATCCACAGGACCAACCCTTTAGCTCTTGAGTCAACAGACAGTCTTGAGGAAAAACTTTATATAAATATGCCCTTAAATTTATTAACTGTATGGAACTGCATACAGCAGAACTGTATACTCTAAACATCTGTAGAGGGCAAATACACTCCCACACCTTACCCTTGTTTGGAAACTGATGCTGTGGATCTCCACGATATTCAATCCCACATTGTTGCTGCTAGACAAGTGCAAGGCCTGCTTAAAATGATCCTTTTATTATATGATGGGATTTTGTATGCAACTTTGATGAGAAAACAATCAAGTTAACACAGTGAAGAATACATTCTTTCCATATTATTAATTCAGTCAAGATTTACACCTTTTTTTTTGCCTTTTTTTATTTAAATAAAGTGAAAGCATTCTTCCTGGAAACACTATCATATTTGCTTCTTCAGATGAACATGAAATTAAACCATGAAATATACAGTTCTTAATCAAGAATTCTTGAATAATTGCACGTTATTTTGGCATTTCAGATCAGGTTTATGCCTTAACATCTAATGAATATTTTATTATGTTTACACACTTGGAAACTCTTAGAACTGTGTCATTTCATGACATATAGCACGTATTCTTCATGTCTGTAACTTTTTTTGCTCAGGTTGTAATGTCCTTTTTCCATATCAAACACAAAGCACTGATAATGAAAATGAAATGCTTAGGGCAAAGGTTTCATCAAGTATCAGCAATTTATGGAGACCAAGTTGAAAGTGAACATAGACAGAATTATGAAAAAGTAGCATTTTTACTGGAGCATTTAAAACTATTGAAGCCAACATTCCTCCACTTTGGTGGAGATGGATTCATTCCCTACTCTTATTTTAGTAACAGATTTTTCATCCAGCAACATTAAAATAGCTCCACACCTCACAAATCCTCTGCAGCACAATTCTCGCCCTCATCCTCTTTCCTGGCATCAGTGGTAGACTGCTTTCTCAACTGAGATTGGATCTTCTTAGAGAAAAAGAAAGGGAGACTTCATTCACTTCCTGAATTTTCATTTGGGTCATTCCAAATGCTCATTCTATTACTGATTTATACAAGCTGAGATGGGGGAAGGAGATGTTATAATTTACGCAGTTAGAGAACATCTTAAAAATGTGTGCACAGCATATGAAATCAGCATTGTGTTATACAGCAGACCTCTCCCTGTTGCCAGGTAATTGAAGCAGGGGCACGTTTATATCTTTATTGCGGTCACGGATGTGACCATAGTCTAGTGTAGAGCTATCTAGGCTAGCTGAGAATCCTGTAGGCTGCTGAGGGAATTAAGGGTGACACAAAACAAATAGGGGTCAGCAGATTCGTTCATTATTTGGGAGAGCTACTGAGTGCATCTCAGACTAATTATGCTTAGAGTAAAAACTATTTTTCAAGTGTTGGATGTCTTAAAATCTAAATGTTCATTCTTGCAAAAATTACAAATTTAGTCTGATTTTACCGATTAGTTTTAGAATCAATTTGTTTTATATGTCTACATCTACATAACTGTAGGGGGAAAAGTGTTAGATTGGGTACTACTGCATGCAGATTTTCTTCTCTCCTTTAACAAAAACATTTCAAATGTACGTTTGATACTCCTGAATTTACACTTTGACACTGTTAGCGGAAAAAAAAGGATTGCTTCACCAGCTTTCTTTCTGCCAAGGTATATGTGAAAAAGGAGTAGACTAGGTCTGACAGGAGGGCTTTAGAGGTATCACCTTTAGTGTTTATATATCCACGTGGCTACATAAGCCATCTGACAGGCAGGGCCTTCAAGGCTCTCAAAAACACCTGTAGTTGTCTATATTAGATGTTATGAATAAATGTTTGCACCTGCATTTTATTTGCCCTGGCTTAAGTCTAACTGTAAAGTAGCAAGGCATTCCTCAGCCAAGAGCATGAAAAATATATAAACTGGACATTTTGGACACTTGAACAAATGTCAATATCTGCCCAGCTCAGCATCCACTGGTTTTAGAGTAACAGAGTCCCTGTATGATCTGTGTGAGTCGGGTGGAGACCTGGCATTGTAGAGGGCAGTGTAGACAGAATTGTCCTCTGTGACCTTGAAGGTTGTCTGGCATACAATAAAAGAGCTTGCTGGCATAAGGAGGGAGTGCACATTTAGGTCTTGAAGGTCAAAGAAAGATGTCCTGCTTAATTTAGAACTCAGGATAAGGTGAATCAAATCCTCAAAGCACTTATTTCTTGCTGTTATTTAAAGGAAGCTGAGGCTATCTAGATGTAGACATCTGAATTTAATCAGATGAATCTGACTTTTGTGTAATGATGAATTTAAAGTGGGTGTAAAAATATCACAGGAAAGGAGACCACTTTCTCTTTTAGAATGGTGTATAGCCTGGTTGTTAAGGCATTTTCTTGAAATGAGTTCAAAACTGTAGTAGTTGGACCTATTTTTCCAAGTATGAGTGAAAAGTCTAACCTTGAACTAGTGGGTAAAAGGGAGAGGAAGAGAACAGCAGCAGTTCAAGGAATTTTTATTTTGTGAATCCTCCCTTCTTTGTTTTACTTAGAATATATGAAACATTTCATCTCGGGCCAAATGCAGTGTGTTGTATTGTATTCAACTACTATTTTTACTTCATTTTCATTTCAGCAAGGATGAGAAACAAAAAATATTTATAGTTTTATCCAAAGTTTTTCCCAGCTTGGCTGTTAAACAGAGAAAGCATCTATTCAAACAACCATAAAGTCCTGATATTGATCTCATACCAGACTAAATCAGGAATGACTCCAATAAAGTTGTTTGGGTATGTTGGTATAAAATAGTGCTATAAAAATGAAATTGGAATTAGGCCTTGAAAACAGCCCCCATGTAGAAGAAACATGCTGAAACCCCATCTAGGCAGGAGGAAATGTGCAGCAAAGCTCATACCAAGAAGGTATTCCGTTAGAATTTAACTGTTCTAGACAAGTTGCCATGTGAAAACATTATTTCAGAAAAAAAAAAAAAAAGCTTTAGTCCAAGCTTAAGCTAACTCAGCTAAGCTGATTCTACAGTCTTAATTGCAAAGAAATTATTCTGGATTAAAGTCTTTTTTATGCTGAATTACTGTCCTCACAGGGAGCCATTGTGTAATGGTTATTGTGAAGTAGTTATTTCAGACAGCTACCAGTCAAGGCAACCCTTACCCAGTGCACATTCCTTCCCTTTTTCAGTGGGTGACCATTTTCCCTCTTTTGTGTTCTCTTTTCTTCTTTAAAGCAATTTTCCCCCTCCCTTATTTGTTTTAGATTACTTTTACCTCTTCAGCTTTCTTATAAGTCTTCGTTATGGAAAGAAGCCTACCTGACTTTTACTTCACATTCAGAGCAACTGACACAACAAAGAGAAGCAAAATCTGTTGAGAACAGACAAATAGAAAAACAAAGAGACTACTGAGATATCTTAATGGTTTGTGATGTCAGTGTTAAAAATATGAAGAGCAGTGACATAACTAGATAAACCAATGCTCTGTTTTCGAGGTTTGCACTGGCATACGATCCATCAGAAAAAAAAGGATTTAAACAGAAAGTATAGTTCAGATGACACAGATGGGGCATAAAGCATGATGCATTGTGTCTTTCTATTTCAGGCAATTGATCTCATAGCTGCGTTTTCCTCAGAATGGGGAGAATATGGAAAATTACCATGTATTCCTCATTGATGAAGTCTTTGAACCGGTTTTGGAAGGAGCCGTGGGAATACAGAACTGTAAGAGTCTGAAAAACAAGACATAGATGAGTGACTGGTAGCTGAATAGAAACATGAGGAAAGCTGTACGGATTCAGATTAAAGGTCTGTTTTGTCTCCACCAGTGACCTTAAAGATAGGCATGAAGGAAGGAGAACAGAACAGGCACATGTAACATTTCCCTAAGTATTCTGCTAGCTGCTAACTATTTTTTATCATCCCTTACACCTAACGTGTTCTGTCTATCTAGTACCCGCAGTAGATCTGTATTCCAAGTACTTGTTTGATTTCCCCTTACAAACATGCAAACTTTTTGAATTGACTTTCTCTCTCATGGAGGTCTCCATTCATGATTCACAGCCACCTCCTCTTACTTGTTTTGATCCCAACTACTGCTGGTTTCATGTGCACACTCTTAGTTCTTGTGTTGGAAGAGCTAGCAGTCAGACAGTTTGCACTCTCCATGCCATTCATGATCATGTAGACCTCTTTTGTATCACCAGTGACTTGTAACCACAAACTGGCAGTCTGTGTTGCAAAACCAATCACCGAGCAGAACTCCTGTACCTAAGAAGCTAATGTTTCCTTCTATATGTTTAACTTGTTTTCAGTCTGTCGTGGTTTAACCCCAGCTAGCAACTAAGCACCACACAGCTGCTCACTCACTCCCCCCACCCCAGTGGGATGGGGGAGAGAATTGAAGAGTGAAACGCAGAAAACTCATGGGTTGAAATAAGAACAGTTTAATAATTGAAGAAAAATGAAATAGAATAGTAGTAATAGTAGTTATAGTTAGTTATAGTTATAGTTATAGTTATAGTTATAGTTATATAGTTATAGTAATATACTATACTATACTATACTAATAACATAACATAACATAACATAACATAACATAACATAACATAACATAACATAATATAATATAATATAATATAATATAATATAATATAATATAATATAATATAAAATATACAAAGCAAGTGATACACTATACAATTGCTCACCACCCAGCACGTCCCCAAGCAGCCATCACTGCCCCCCGGCCAACTACCCACAGTTTATATACTGAGCATGACATCATATGGTATGGAATAGCCCTTTGGCCAGTCTGGGTCAGCTGTCCTGGCTGTGCCCCCTCCCAGCTTCTTGTGCACCTGGCAGAGCATGGGAAGCTGAAAAGTCCTTGACTAGTGCAAGCACTACTTAGCAACAACTAAACCATCAGTGTGTTATCAACATTATTCTCATACTAAATCCAAAAGACAGCACTATACCAGCTACTAGGAAGAAAATTAACTCTATCCCACCTGAAACCAGGACACAGACATAACTTTAGGGGGCAGGGGGGGAAAGTTGTCATCATAGTGGGAAGTCAGACACTCAAGAGGAAATCACTCTCTAGAACTGAAAGTTCCCTGAGCTTTGGTATTATTTTGGGGGCCTGGAGTGTTTTATACCATCGCTTCATCCTTTTGTCTATCATGTGGTCTTATGGCATATTAGACATCTTTTCTGGTTAATAATGACCACTAGAAGACACTTCTTTCTCTCAGACTCTTGTGTTATTGTCTCTGAAACAATACATGTGGATCAGGGAATACTCCTTGCTACTCTTTATAATGTGAATTGGGAGACTGGTCACCCTACGCTTTCTGATCATTCCCCTAGAGGACAATGTTAATAACATAAAAGTATTCATTTACACTGTTTAAAACAGTCACGAGGTCTAGAGGAAGAAGTGAAGAGAAACAAAAGAAAGTGATGCATCTCTTTAATTAGCATATGGATGAATTAGCTCACTCCTTATGGTCAGGCAGACAGAATTAAAGATGCACTTCGGAGTTCCCCACGGTGAGGGGAGTTATATGAGGTTCTTGTCCTCATATCATCCTATTTATTCTCAAGCTTATGAAATAGACTTGGGGATCCAAACAGACTTAGGGAGCTACATTTCCTTTCCTGGTCTTATATTTGGGGATGGATTCCGATTCAATCTTTGAATCATCTACTTATAATTCACGGACTCAGTTGTGACCTGGGCTTTCCTCCCATCAGCCCATTGCCTGCTGTCTCCCAGTTTGGAAATGTTAATGTCCTCTGGGAAGGACCCCATACGGTTCTTACCTGCCAAGAAAACGAATAGAAATAGCTAACAACCATTCCCTTGCTTCATCAAGCATTGAAAAGTTAAAAAGGCCTAATGCTCCTTATTGACAAGCTAGGCAAGTTTCAAAACCCATTAAAAACCCAGTGAAGTCCCTTTACTTCTTCAGCCTGCACTCTACCTGCACATACAACAATTTATTCAAAATTCATAATATTACAGAACTAACATCAATGTGGGCTCTAATCCTCCAGACATGATATGAACAAGTCATTAAGTATGGCAGTAGATTGAAAGGACTTTCCTCCTCTCTGCATTGGAGTGACGGATACTGTGGCAGAGTATTTTGAAGGCCGCATAGTGTACTCCTGTAAGTAAGGAAGTGTCACTGGTATGCTTCACTTGCAGGATAGGTGAAGGGGGATAGAGGGAATAATTCAGAAGAATGCAGCAAAAATATCAGAAGATTGTATCTGTTTTAAGGTAAGAGAGAAAATAATAAATCATGATTAAAATACAATCAACAATGAAGAAAATGGCGGAAGGAATATTGTCTTCTTATCCAAGAAGTAGAGCTGATATAACAAAAAGGAGCAAGTAAAAAATGGCAAAAAGAAAACAGCATTGGGGTCCTCTGTCATAAAAATAAAGCTGGAGATCAGAAATACAAGAGGATAAGGAAATTATTACACTAATTTGGCTGTAATTGAGAACAACTACAATGGTGCATGTGTTAACCCTTTCTTTCTTCTTAAAGTTTGGAAGAAACAGATGTTTTCTTACGCAATGACAGTGTTCAGTGTCTGAACATTCAACCTCTACACAAGCTTTGCAGTTGCTAAAGAGCAGTAACTGGATTAAATGATCCACTTTCTAACTGATTTTGGTATTTTCATTAAAAGATGAAAATATAATAAACTTTTGAAATCGTTGTGATACTAACACAGCTTTTCTTTTTTCTAGGAATAAAGAAAATCAGAATCTTTTTCAGGCACTTCAATTAAGATTTCTTAATAATGAGGCACAAAAAGGAAAATCTCAGGAAACTTCTTGTACACATGATTCATGTCAAAATTTTAACCTAAAAAGAAACAGTTAAAAATGTTCTTAAAAATTACTTTTTGTTTTTTATTTCACAGAGCTATCAGATGATGCTAACACACATTCTTTGAGTATGCTAAAATCGCACTGATTTACACCAGCTGACAAGCTGGTCCAGTGCTCTGGAAATCTCATTCAACTTGTTCATGTCCACAGCACAGATTTTTCCAGAAAAATACATTTTCTTGACATTTTCTAGGCCTTCAATTATACCTAAAAATAGAGGCAAAATCACACATTCAAGTTTTATGATAATATCTGCTCTTGTAATTTTAAGAAAAATAAGTACATATGAATCGTTACCTTCAGTTGCCAACTTGAGATTTCATGAACAAATTACAATATAAATATACCTGATTTAACACCTCATTCTCCCCCTGGTATGAAGATTTATGGATGTCATCATAGCTAGGATTGTTGTGGTTACATTGTTCTGAAACTGACTTTATAATCTGTCTACACCAGTGAGAGAAATCTTACATTTTGGAGTTCTCCCATATTAACTGAGCCTGAAAACTTTAAGGCACAGAGTAAGCAGTGGAAAAGAAGTTAAATATGTATTTTGGCTTTCCACTGCTTGTATGAACTTGGTGTTTTTAAAGCCCTTTGTTTTTTAGAAAAAAATGTCTTCCCAGCAAACAGTCTGTCCTCATACAGGAAAAGAAAGAGAAAAAATCCGCAATCCAAATGCTTTGACATTGTCATCTATCTTCAACTTTTATATAGGTTGAGTTACTGAAAATTCCGTTAAACTGCTAGAATTGATAAAGGCCAGTGCTTTCTTAATAAATATCATCAATTCCTATTTCAGTCTGTCAGCAGGCTGCTAAGTAAAAGTTATATCATGCTGGGAGCAATGGTGTTTGGTAGGGGCAAAATGATCCTGGGCTGCCTCATGGAACAGAGAGGTGAATAACAAAAGCTTATTTAAGGGCTACATTTGTCACTTCAGTGCTCAGCAGTCCCTGTCATCATCGACAACAGTTTCTTAGTCCAATTTATAGTCTCTCACAGAGAATCAGCAGGCCCTAAGATATTTAGTTGGAATTGCCTTAAAGTGCTTTTTGAAAACCTACAGGCATTTTGGTGCAAGTTTGTCTCTAACACAGTAAAATTATTGTCAGTAGTGTTTTAAAAGTGAAAATTAATTAAATTCTCATATAAATAGATGCAGGGTTTCTCAGTAAAATGAAGCAACCTATTTTGCATAATGGAGTGCATTACTAAAATGAAATACTCAGCGCTTATTCCTAATGAATGTAAACACGTTCTCTTTGTACTGTACAATTTCTATTATGCTGAGTGCATGTTAATGAACAGGGTGGTTTTTTATTGAGTCATGAATTGGAAGAGTGCTTCTTCTTCACGTTAAAATTTTCTTTTTCCAAAGTCAATCACAGACTAGTTTCTGTTTGAACTTTCGCTAGAGTTTACCAGATGTTCTGTTTGGATTCCACGTTACTGCATTGTGTTCACTGGAGTTCACAGATGGGCTTTCCACTGAACTAATGAAAACCTAATGAAATCCATATATGTATTTAGCATTTGAGCATACAGTATAATATAATGCTTTCTGTTACTGTTTGTCATTCATGCTTAAATCAGCAGAGCAAATGCAAGCCTCTCAGAGACATTGTGAGTTTGCAAGCAGCCAGAAGATTTTGCTTCTCTCCTCTCCTACTACGTGTGTATGTGCCCCCTGCTATGTCGTTGTAGCAGATAACTGCTCTTTCAGTGGTGCCTGACTTTTGGTTCTGTTTCAGCTAGTAAAATAGGAAAGCTGAAGGTCAGATAAGAGGAGTGTTCAAAAGCATGTGTTGACAGAGCTGGTTAAATTGGAGGGTTACTTGATATGAGTGGAGAATATTTTCAGGAACAGAAATCAGTGAGGAACAGAGAAAAAACATTTTAATCAGTTTCTGTTAAATAGCAATAGTGGACAGATAACCCTGAACACTATACTTCCTACAGTCTGGTGTATGAGTACTTGACAGGCACAGAGGGTTTTGCAGTATGAAGTCTAACCAGAAGCCAGTTCCAAATGGTGTTCCCCAGAGGCTGATACTGTTCAGTGGCTGCAGGGGATGGAATATATCCTCTGCAAGTCTGTGGGCAATACTACATCATGGGGAACAGCCAGCATGAAGGAGGCCAGGGCTGCTATTCAGACAGACCTGGACAGGCTGGAGAAATGGGCAGATCAGAACCTCATGTAGTTAAAAAGAAGGAAATGCAAAGTCCTGCGTCTGGGATAGAATAACCCCATGCAGCAGTGAAGGCTGGAGTCTGACTGGGAAAAAAAAAAAAAGCAGCTTTGCAGAAGATGATCTGGGTTCCTGGCAGTCAACAAGTCAAGTATTAATCAGCAGTCTGCCTTTGCAACAACAAAGGCTAATATCATACTGACCTATGTCAGCAAGAGTGTAGCTAGCAGATAAGGAAAATGATTATTTGCTTATTTCCCTCTCTTCAGTCCTTGTGAGCTACACCTGGAAGTGTCCAGGTTTGGACTCCCCAGTAGAAGAAAGACATTGACAAACTGGAGGGTCCAGGGCAAGGTCACTGTGAAGATTAGGAGGCATATGACACATACAAGGGGATTGAAGGAGCTGGGTTTGTGCTTCTTTAGAGAATGCAGGGTTAAGAGGGGAATCTTAATGCTGACCCCATCTATCTAATAGGAGGTTATAGAGAAGATGAAGCCAGACTCTTTCAGGTGCACACCAAAATAATGAGGACAAATGGCCACAAGTGGCAAATTCCAGTTAGCTATTGGGAAATAATTTTTCACAAGATAGTCAAGAACTGAAATGGATCACCCAGAAAGGCTGTAGACCCTCCATCCTCAAAGGCAGGTGCAATGCAACTGGAGGTGATTGAGCAACCTGATCCAACTAGCTGGGTCTATCTTCAAAGCTGGCCCTGCTTCAGAAGTCCCTTCTGGGTCCTATATAAATGATTCTGTGGTTCTGTTTGGATCTTTTTAATGCCTTCTAGTGACACTGTCCTATTTACAAGAGAATATTATTAGTACTGAGGAAGCAATGATTAAAATCAGTATTAATGATTTTTCTTTCCTCTATCTCCAAAGGTACTTTGAATGCTCCCTAAGGAAGAAAGCAGTGTTTAAGATGAATGACTTTACACTTGAAAAGGAAGATTCTTTCAATTTTAAAGTCTTTGGAAAGTTCATTAAACATTCTGGAACTTGCAAATAGCCACCAACTATCCAAGTAATGAAAATGGTGACTCCAGCAATCATACTGAACAGAACCCATCACTTCATTTCTAAAATACTCACATATCAATTGTATTATCTTTTTAGTAAGGATAATAGAAAGATTTCTGAATGTAATCTTGGGATTGTGACCAAATAACATAGAGCTGTAGCTGTTTTCCTTTCCTATATTACTGAAGATGGACTCTGGGCAGAAAAAACCTGTATCTCTTTCTTGTCTCAACATAAAAACTGGAGAATTTTCGTTCTAGGAATATATGCTAGGAAATTTTGTGACAGACAGTTTTCCCACAGGGAAATGGGGATTCATGATCACCTGGCTCCCTGCCTTCTTGGTGACTCATGTGACAGAGTCTGATAGTTGGGCTCCTTGCAGTTCCCTGGTCCTATGACACCCCCAGGCAGATGCAGGCAGCCAGCCTCCAGGGCGCTTCACCAGCTCCCAGGCTCCAGTGCTCCTCAGGACCATTGCAGAGTGAGGGAGTCTGGAGAGAACAATGTGTTTCAGAAACATGGACATGTTCCTGTAGTGGAAACAGAGAGTTTGGCTTTTCATCCCCCAAAAAAACCTCTTCAAAACATCAACTCTTTTTGGCAGAAATGAAATTAAGCTTCCCAGCCAGGTGGGTGTCTGTGCTGAAGATCCATCCAGTCTTGACTAAGCTTTTTAGTCTAGTCAAAGAGCATGCAGTAGTGGCTGTGTAGCTTAGGAAGGCTCATCTGAGGCAGAGCTGTCTTCAGGTTTTCCAAAGCAATGGGCAATGAGTGTCCCAAAGACAACACAGGTATCAGAAAACTGCTTTCTCCTATTTTTTAAAGAAACTGATGACTCCATAGTACATTCCTACCACATCGACTCATGGAAAGACAGACGACCTGAGAAAAATCATGAAAGTAAATGAATATTACAGTTGTGTTGCATTCCCTGGAGAAAACACGTGTTTTTGGTGTTCTCAGCTTATGGGAGTGTGTTTGGGGGAAGTGAGCACATTTGACTACATATATCAGTGTCTGCACCCGTTCTTTAAAATGTTTATTACTTTTCTTTATACGAAGAGTAGTTTTTGGAAATTATGAGGCAGTATAATATATAGTGCAGATGATACTAGATATGATTAACATTTAAATCATTGCAGTCTGACAACAAGGATTACCATAACGAAGAGATGAAGATGTGCAATGCATAAATCAAGTCCAAGCATCAGCCTTTTTAGATCTCAACCAGGTTTAAAGAAACATACACATGTGTTAGTCATATATTTTTGAATTACAGACATGTGTTTGCACACCTCTGAGAAAACAGATTACATTCCTATATCCAGCTGGAGTAATGGTATATATTTTTGTCTATGATCAGGGCTCTACCTCATTTTGCCCGCAGCATTTCTCCTCTCCCTTTTCATTTATTTTTCATGTTCTGTATGTAAATGACTAGGGCCAAGCCAAGAAAAGGACCCAGACAAGTACTAGACAAAAGGAGATAAAAGTTTCTACCCTGAAAAGCTAATACCCTAAAAAGATGAAACAAAAAATGCGTAAGATAAAGATACAGCTGATGGACAGAACACGTGAGCAGATCAGCTTCAAACACCCAATTTCAGTGCATTAGCTAATTTGCTTTTGGTTTTGTAGCTTACATTGTAAGACAAGGCTGTGAATCACCTCCAGAGTGCTTTTTTAGCTGGAAGATGGTGGAAGCTGTTGGAGATGAAGAAAGACAGGAAAACTAAAATGGCACAAGGTCTGGCATAACTGAGTGTGAAACCTACAGGGGCAGCAGTGCCTGAAGGTCCTAGCTGAAGATCACTGCCTGGTTCGCTATTCCAGCCTCTTTCCTGAAAGTTGTCTGACTGGGAAGAGCAGAGAGACTGTATGAGAATTACTCCAGTAGAATTTCTTCTCAGGATCTGCATTTGGGCCAGGGGAGGTATTTTTAACTATTCAAGGACTTCCCTAAAAGCCAGAATCTTCTCAGCTCCTTTGGAGGTCTATTGGCACCGCCAACATAATAGAAAGAAGACTTCAGTGTACATTAATGTATTTATTACTTAAATAGGCTTTATCTTATCTATATCCTTTCCTTGATTGATACACACCATATACAGGACATTCCTTGAAGGGCAGTGTGTTGTACAACCAATTTTAGGTGAGCAAGCAGTAATAATAAGACCTCTGAACTTTACAGCCATGTATAGTACACCCGTTTTGTCATGGGAAATAAAACAGAGTAACAAAGCAATTTATGTTGCACAAGCAAGGAATAGCTCCTTCTTCATGACCACGTTGTCAGACTTTCAAAGGACAGGGCAATTCCTCTAACTCTCTTGGTGGTTATTCAGTCTTCAGTTCCCACCTTAGTTTTGTTCCACCTCTTCTTTTACTGTGTTTTTACTCTTGATTACAATATCATTAACATCCAGCTGACTATATTTAAGTGTCCTTAGCACAGGGCAACCCAAATAAAGCTAATTACTGTTTATTTTTTGAATTTATTTTCTGGGAAATTTTGCATCTCCTTACTTACCACAGTGTCACACACAATTTAATTTAACATTGTCTCAGATTTCTTTACCATATCTTTTTACAGTAGTCAGATGTGTGAATGAATTACACCTGCTAGTATAGACCTGGAACGGGTAAGAAAGAATGAGGAAGAAGGTAGCACGTTACCTTCTCATTTAGGCTAAAAGGAGTCTACATACACAAAATGGCTTCATCTATGTTCAGGTCCAAAGAAACAGTTATTTGCTTCAAAACGCATCTAGAGAAAATAATCTAAACTATACTTAGGTGACACTGAGCTCCTAACTGGCGGTTGCAATGCAGTAAAACACCTCAGAGTTATCTCTGACAATTATCTAGAAATGTCAGCTCAAAGTGCAAAAGCAACCAAAAAAAGCCAATAAAGAACCGGTCATATCAAGAGGACCACTGAGGAGAAAAAAAAGAAAAAAAGCCAATGAAAATAAACCCACAGCAACAGAAAACCTCATCTCCAATCAGATAAAACCATTGTACACTCACAGCCTTCAGTGATGTGTGCGGTTCTGATGCCCAGCCTCAGCCCATCCCCACCCTCAAGAGGTGCCCAATGCCTGGGGCTGGGGCTGCCCCAGCTGCTGTAGGAGATCATGGAGGCAGGCAGTGTCAGAAGGTTCAAAAAATAAATTACTAGATTTTTGGGTGTCAGGCTGAGAGATACCAGTGGGAATCCCTATCATTGCTAACCCAGTGACAGTGGATGCTGGGTGATGCCAGGGGGTGCACCGCAGACAGTAGCCAAGCTTGTGTGCTCCCCGGCTGCCAGACACAGAGTGGTTCCTTCAGCGGGCCACCCGTTTGTCCCTGTCAGGCATTTGTTATGCTCTTGTGAAGGTACAGAGGGGTACTGTATCCACTCCAGAAACCCCAGCAAATCTGGAAGAATCTTATGTCAAAACAGCTGATGGTTGAGGTCTTATCTATGTCATTCAATCCTGCCCTTGGCACTGCAGGTTCAGGAGTGCCTGCTGCCTGCTTGCTGCTTGCCTCAGTGTTGAAGCTGTCCAGCTTCAACAGCTCCACTGCTTCATGTTGGCTTCTTTATCCAGACGGGCTGAGTAATCCGCAGCAGCCTCAGATTCCTAGCTCCAGCACAGCAGTGAACTGCCCGATTAGCGAGGAGTTACTTTAACCACATCTCTCTCTTTTGTGCTTCTTCTGAGAGCAGAAGCAGGTGATGCCTCATGGGAAGAGGCACTCTGGTTTGCTGTTTCTTTACACCTCACACTGACTTTATTCCTGAAGACGTACATTGCAATGAGCCCCTCAGAAAAGGAACAAACACCCTAAGAGTAGTGGGGCATGCTCACATACATTCTCTGCACAGCAAAGGTGTGTCAGAGAACCCCAGAACTCATTAAGTTACATAGAAAGTGTGGCTAGTTTGACGCTGTCCCTGCACTTTAACCGCAAAGTTTTTTCGATATGTATAATTTGTTCATGGCAATTACATGAACATGAAAAAGGAGATAATCACCATTAGATAACATTTCAAATTTCATCATTTAATCAGCTCCTATTGCTGACCATTTAAAAGCATTTGGACTACCTTCTCTTTTTGTTTTTTTTCTTCTTTCAGAAAATCAACTGTGATATTTTCCACATAAAGAAGCAGCAGAGTGGAAGGGCTGCCTGTGGTTAATCTCCTCTTCTTGGTCAACATGTACGCTGGTCTTGGAGCCAGCTTGCTGGCCGGGCTAATGGGATTTCCAGACCTGCCTCCTCTCCTTACGGTCACTGTAATACCCTCACAAACCCTCAGAGCTCCCAGAAAGCATGCCAGAGAAGGGGTTGCCCTTCAGAAAAGTTTATCAGAAAGGAAGTTTAAGGAGGAAGATTAATCTGTACCTCCCCAATCTTTAAAGGAAGGCAGTGACCTCTCCACCTCCAGGACTGTCCTTTCTCAGCTCAAGCACAAGTCAATGGTCTCAGTTTTAGCACTGAAGCTGTCATTTGATAGCTGCTTTGGCGGTGCAATCAAATGAACCCTAGAACACATTTTCCTGTGCCAGATTTGGACTTTGAAACTATGCATATTGAGAAATCAGGCTGACCACATGCCAATGCACCATTGTCCAGAGATGCAGCCAGAAACTCAAAATTAGGAGTTTGTGAGAGTCTGTGAAAGTATGAGAAACAGACAGCAGCAAAGGAGGTACTGATTTTCTATATTGCTTTCAAAACTTTTCATAAAGACAGTTGAAAAGAGTACTACATTCTTAAATTACTCTAATGTATCTTTTAGCATACTAAATAACCTATTCCTGGAATTTGAAGACAGACATCATTGGACATTAAATGATAATCAAAATAAACTGCAAAATCTGAAGCTCCTATACTTACACCAAATTCAAATGACACTTTATATTTCTACCAGTGGCATAAATATATGTCTTAGATTGTATTCCTTTATGCTTCCTAAAGATTTGATGCGGGTTTAACCGATTGCTGTCTTCACTTGCCATGCAGCCTTACAAAGGTTACTTACAAAGGTAATGACATGGTGACGGCTGGTGCTTTATTCCTTCAGCAACCATGGGCTCCTAAAGCACAGCTGAATGTCACCTAGTTGTATTAACAGACCAACATAAACGAAACAAACAAATCCCGCGACCACTTTAGTCAAGATTAAGTCATGATCTTCCAGAAGCACAAACTACATATTTCCAGAAATAGGCTGAGACTGAAACTCATTAATTATCTTGTCAATGAAAGAGTGGCAAAAGACCTAAATACTTCATGAACATGTTACTTTCATAGACATGTAGCAAAACAGACATGTAGCAAAAAAGCATAGAGGTATTTTTAACCTGCAAAGGGCCTTGGTAACTGGCTGGAAGTCTACTTGCATAATTCTTCATGTTAACAGCACCACAAATTATAGCTGACACTTCTACTGCAGCCTGTGCTGTTTTTTCCTGTATGTATGAAATAGTGCCAAAATATCAAAAAGACTCACATTTTCTTTCTATATATACCTATTTTATATATATGTGTATATATATATATGGGTGGATGTCAAATGACATTAATTAGCCTCATATTAGACAGGAAAGGTAAATTTCCTTGTTTGTGTGGTGCTGATGACAATATTGCTACATAGTGCAGAAGGGGCTGTACTTTGTAGAGTGTAGATAGTCTAGTTAGTCTGGACATTTTTATCTGCAGACTCAATGGGCAGGTGAGTAAGTGGATCAGAGAATAAGTGAAATTTCCTTCAGCAGACATTTTTTGGATTGAACATGTCGGAATTGATCTGGTCGTGTTTGACACTACTTCAGAGAAGAAGACTGGAAGTGATAAACCCTGAACTCTCTTCATTCCTTTAATTCTCTTTTGTGGTGATTTGGCCACAGAGGAGCTGTAATTCATATTTGTCACTTCTCCGTCTTTTCATATTAACAAGACTGTGCTTTTTATAATGTATCTGGGGCCACATGACGTCCATGTTACATTAAGGGAGATGAAGTTTAGGCAAGAAAAAAAGACTTGTGAAGAAGATAGGGGCACAAGCCTCTACAAGGCAACGTAAGACAGTGATGAAATGTACTGTGGTGCTGAAATGATTATTGGAATTTGTCCTAAAAATCTGTCAATATACATGAAATGTTACCAACATGATGGTAGCATTGAATCAGATAGGCTTCATTTAGTTTTGTAGGTGTAACTGATTTCAACTGAGAATCCCTCTGTGCCTTCAGAAAGGATGTCAAGCTATATTCCAGCATATTGCATCTCTGTGCATTTGCCACGTTAGCTATTTTGATTTTCGGCTTTTACATATATAATGAAAATAAACCTAACCACTATATTTACAATGTCTGCATACAGAGCATGGCGTTCTGTTCAATCCTTTTAACACAGGAATCTGGACCACCTGAGACACATGTAACCTAAGAATCAAGGGAGGGACTAGCATGGCCTCGAGTATGATTGCAGTTCTAAGGATAAGATGTTGACATCTAGCTCCCCATAGAATCAATGGAAATGAGTAAGCACCTCCACCTCATTTTATGGGTCTTCAGGTAAATGCCTATCATAATTACCACTGAGAGCATGAACACTCTTTCTGAAAAGAATACAGATATATAATCCCTGATAAAAGCCCATACTGGAAGGATTTTGGGAGCTAAAAGGAGTCAACAACCATATTGGTGTTCAAAAGATGGTTTCTTAAAAGCTTCCAGAAATATTCACCATTTCATTAAAAGAGCTGATTCGGAAAGACCGTATTTGTACCCTTGAATTAAATTTCCCACGTCCTGCTGTGAATGCCATTCCTTTGAGAAAGCAACCCTCAAGCTTGTATCATTGGAATCAAACATTCAAGAAATGTGATGGGGGAAGCAGAGGCGTCAGTGGATCGCAGCTTGCTTAACCCAGCCGCTAGATGAAAAGCAAATGTATTAAGAGCTCTGACGTCAAATGACAGGCATCTTTCCAAGAGAAATTCTGTCAGAACTTCATATAAATCAAAAGACAGATTGTGAAGCTTTTTATTGGCAATTGCACTTGTTCATGAAGTAAGATAAATTAATAGGGAGCAGAAAGGTAAGCCAAAAGGCATCTTCATTTTGCAGACTTTGCCTTGCAGCTCTGGAATTTCCTGAATTGACAATTGTGAAGAAAATCCAGGGACAGTGTGTTCACATCCACGATTAGCTGCAAAGCAAATTAAATTGCATTCACAAGAAGTGCTTCCTAACTAGATATTTAGGTGGAATTCGAGACAAAGGAAAGCATGGGGAAAAGGTGCATTTTAGCCAGCTTTGCAATTTTCTAACAGTGGTCACAGCCAGGACCTTAACGCCAAGGAAATTTAAAGCTGTTCTAAACTACTTATGCCTTTGGATGGCTTTCTATGAGTTTTATGGTGACATATAGTTCAGCCAGGAATGCAAATTGTGATCTCGGGTTCAAAAACTCTCTGGAGACTTTTCCAGACTGTCGCTACTATGACAATTGGAAAGCAGACAAGTGTTTCAGTAACAACAGTCCAAGGGACAGTCTGTCCTCAAAATCACTGCTGCAAATGCAACTTTATTTGCCCAAGACTGGATTGTTTCTCCAAGAGAGAGCTGACAAATCACAGAAAGCAGATAAACACTACAGCCAATACTTCAATAATTATCTTGAAGAAAGAAAAATTTATTGCTTTTTGAATGTCTAGTCAAGCCTGGCAGTCTTAAAGTACCTGAAAGAATATTGTTACGTAGTTTTCCTAGCACTGTAGGACAAATGTTCTCAAGTCCACATTTTTTTCTATTCAAAATGATTTCACTAAACAAATTCTAATAAAGAACTAGTAGACAGATACTGCCAAAGACTGGTTTATATTTTCCTCAGAGATATATCCGCCCAAGGTGCCTGTCTCTCTCCTTTGACTACAGAAATCTACAGAGGAAACACGAATTTAGGCAATGAACTTCAGGTCTGAGATGTGCTTTTAGACTATTTATGCTAGAAGATGCTGATAGAAAAATATCATAACATTGCCTTCATGCTTACATGTCTTGCATATACCTGTGTTTTCACTGGTGAGTTACATTTGAGTTGACAGTGTCATTGTTGCATCTGCCTAGTTCTGTGAAAGAACTTAAATGTTTTTCTTCATCCATTCTAGACAAACAGAAGTATTTGCATAAAGTTTTTACCTTTACCTTGTTTTCGCAGTTATTTTGTTTTCATCCTAAATTGTTTATTTGCTTTACATAAATTATACCTCAAATTTGGAAAAATGCTTAATGCTTGTAATTGAAAATTGTTGGGTTTAGGAGATTCTTGCTCTTGAGGAAAACAAACTCAGCAACAAAATCCTGAGTATGGAGACACAAAACAACAAATACTCATTGTCCAAAGAATGAATGTTTATGAAAAACCACAAAAGTAGAAAGAAGTTAAGAAAAACTCAATATAACCACTCAAGAAATATTTTTATAGCTAGAAATCATCTTTCTTGTTATTATTACATTATTGTTTTTTTCTTATTATTACCTTATTTATGAATAATAAATCTGTGTTATAGTTAAAAACTTCTCAATAAAATTTTATCAGTTGAGAATCTGTCATGATGAATTTAATTTAATATAATTTTAAATAATAAATTTTCTGGATAGACTTAGTAAAAATCTCTGTGGTGTTTTAACACGCAGCATTAAAAACAGAAGAAAGATTTGCAAAGATTTCAGAATACACATCTTCCTCATTGTAAGGGAATATGACATAGCTGTATCCTAATACCAACTTTCATGAGGAAGATCACTATGTTTTAGGTGTTTGACATAAAGATGTATTGAGAAAAAAATGGGGGTTACTTGGTTACTTCATCTACCCAAGCATCAAAACAAGGTGTTTCCTACAAAATAGTCTTTGTGTCCATGACATGCTTGTGTGAGTTCATCTGGAGTCTTTGAGGTGGGTATGAAAATTTCCTAGGTCCTACCTACCTCTTCAACAACATGACAAAGTGGAATAAACGGCATTGACTTAGCTGGGCCAACAATACAAGACTTGATTCACAGAAAATGGTGTAGTTTTTGGCCTTCTCTTTTGCTTGTTGAGGAATGATGAAGTTCACAATAGCAGCATCTGAAGTATGTTCAAGGGCCCTTGCTGAGAGGAACAGGCAATTTGTATTTTTTGGAACTACTCCCTGGAGCTTTAACATTCTTCACAGTTTCTTAGATATGTTTACATTACCTGTAAAATATGTTCACCATATATGTTTGGTAGTTTTGTACTTTTTAACTTTAACACCTGTGATTCTAATGAGGGTTGGAAACCTATTAACATGCTATGTTCTGGTACAGGTAATTTCCACCAGAAAGGGTCAGATGCTACCAGTCAACCACAGGTGACAATTAAAGCTCCTGTGTGTTGATGCTGAGAGAGAGGGAGTCAGCAGGAAGCAAACTTTGGCTTGGATGGCATGGTGGGTGAAAGGAGACTCAGTCTCCAGTATGCAGGTCAATTAATTCTTCTGTACTTTTGTTCATTTGGTATAAACACTCTTAGAGAACAGAGATACAACTGTAAAAAACAACAAGAGAGAAGGCAGATCAAGAAAAAGACAGTGGTGTTTTCTCCAGAATGGAGAATGCATTCTTCCTCACTACCACCATCAGTAATGAAAGTGAACGATCAGTGAAATGCAGCAATGGCAATGTTGCTCTTCCTTACAGTTTGTATGTACACTTCTCTTGCTTTAAGTTTCGTTTCACTTTCCCAAATCTATATACAAAACATTGTAAAACAAAGACTTCTCACCTGTACAGTTAACAGTGTTGTTAAGCTTTTAGAGGGAAGAGAATGCCATAGGATACTTACACATTTACACACTTACACTTACACTTACAGACATGGTGTCTGAGTCTACACCAGTACTGCAATCTCAGTCTCTTGGCTATTCAAATCCAGAAGATGCTGAAATGCATCGCACTTCCCTTCCAGTCTGCTCAGTTGAGAAATGGCACATGCACAGGTCTCAGCTCAGCATGATGCAGGGATGCAGACCGGGCATACACAGAAGCCCAGGAGCCACTGCCCAAACAAGGCATAGGCTAACTTTCCCTAGGTGTAAATATCGATTTCTACATTTGAACTGTTTTCCAGACCTCCAGACATCAAGCAGAGCAATGCTGACATACCTATTTCCTTTTGAGTCTGCAGCCTTCAATAGCTCACACCCTCCTGAGATTTACAGAAGTACAATTAACATCCCAATTGAACAGATAAATCCTTCAGGCATTTAACTTTCAGCTGTCATGCAGGAGCAAAACTGATAGATTGTTATATCCTAACCACAGTGACATGTTCTAGCCCCCTGTTCTTTTTTTTTCCTATAGCATGTTTTCTCAGGCATGAGAGATTAGTTCCAGCTCTTTTGGGGCCATTGACTTTGAATTAGGTTTATGAATACAAAGCAGCTGTCTGAAAGACTGTGTCTGAACGCCCTCAAAACTACAAAATATTCTGCTCTGGGTTGAGCACCTTGCAGCTGAGATGCAAATATGGCTTTCTACAGTGATCAGTGATCAGTGCACTTCATTTTAAAGCTGCTTGTGTAACTAATTGGATGTGACGGAGCATAGTCTGCCATTTCTTACAAATTAGATTTTCACAATTGCTACCTCAATGCAACCAAAATGCTACAAACATAAAAATGTCGCAGCATTTTTATCATATTCACCTATCGTACATACTCACTTCATACTAACTGCATTTTCCTATTAGCTGGGATCTAAATTTTTTCACAGGCAAGGAATAAGAGTTGCTGGAATATAAAATGATTAGAAAAATGAATTCAAACCAAGTGAAGCATGAGAGAAATTTAATAAATTGGTCTTTGTTTCATAATGAGAGCCCACAGCTGATTGAGAGGAGTTAAAGGAGATGAGAGGGTAAAGGAGACTTTAATATGCTTAACTTGGAAGTATTGGCAGAAATATAACCACGCAAGAGAAAATTTCTGCAGTGAAGATTCATCACTGTGCACATCAGCTGAGTGTGACAAACAAAGAGTGAGTATGGAAAAGAAAGAGATTGCCACCTTATTTGGGCCATGTGTTTCTATAAAGCAGCTACTTACAGAGCTAGGTTTGAATCATTCAGTTCTTTGCAAGATATAAATAAGACACAAGTACTTGTATCAATAAACCCTCTTGGCTGCCCTCTTACCTGTAATCTCCCAGAATTAACACACGCATGTCTTGTGAAACATGCATGTTATGAAACACTGCTACTCATGCCCTTAACTTCTGAAAATTCAGACATTTTCCTAAACTCACCATTTATTTGCAGCAAGGGTTTAATATAAAAATTTAGCATTCTGAAATCTGAAGTGGATCGCACTTTGGAACTCTTAATGTAAAATGTTGTATTTGTCACAAAATTGTTGGCTTAAGTACTGCAGTTAATACTGGTTTTTGTTGAAATTGCACAAAATAACAGTTTGGATGTGCCCATGTAAAGCACTGATTGGCTATTTTTAGGCCCAAAGTGTATCCTTACCTGCATTTCATCCATAAGAGATTAGTCTCTTCCAGATAAGAGTTGGGCATTTTTCCTGACTTGATAGGTCATCGGCTCAATCCTTATCCATAATCCAGCCAATTTTTCTTATGTTTATGAATCTCTACAGTGTTTCAGGCAGCAGTTGATGTTTGTGAGCTACTGCATATTACGTAAAATTATATAAAGTCCACTATCAAGTAAAAAAAAGGCCATAAAATATAAATAGGCATTAGTAAAAAAGTTTAAGAACAGTATTGAAATAATTAGCACATTAGGATGTTTTACGCATATTAGGATGGATACAAACCTGGCTGGATGATCAGGCTGACGGTGGTGGTGAGAAGGTTGGTAACAAGTGAAGTATCAGAGGGGTCTGTATTGGTGTGGTGGGTTAGCCTTGGCCTGCAGCCAGACACCAACCCAGCCACTCACTCACTCCTCGCCGCAACAGAATGGGGGGGGAGTAAACAGGATGAAAAAGCATGTGTGGTCAAGATAAAGACAGGAAGATTGCTTACCAGTTACTGTCACAGACAAAACAGACATGACTTGGGGGAAAATAATTTAATTTAATGCCAATTAAAATAGATTTGGGCAGTGAGAAAGAAAACAAAACAAAACAAAAAAAACAACACCTTTCCTCCACCCATCCCCTTTTGCCTAGAAGAGTTGCCCAGAGAGGTTGCCCAGTCTACATCGTCAGAAGTTTTCAAGGCTCAGCTAGATAAACCCCTAAGAAATCTGGTGTGACCTAGGAGCTGAAGCTATTTTAAGTAGACTGGACTAGAGACTCCCAAGGTCCTTCCCTGCCTGAACTATCCTATGATCCTTTCATCCTAATAATTTAGTAAATCAAAAAGAGAACATAAAGGAAATGTGATCATCTGATGGTTACGATAGTATGACTCACACGATCAATGCATGCAGTGGTAAGCCCCATTCCCATTGACGTCAGTGGGAATCCTGCTTTTAGTTTAATTTCCAGTAGTCTCTGACTCAGCATGAACATGAGAAAATGCAAAATTTTGACTCCTGCAAAATGTAGAAATGACGAAATATGTGGCAGAACAGATTAAGTACTGATACAATATGTTCAGTCCAAAACATCTTTATGGTTTTATAAAAACCTTTTACATTATTTCAAAATGTAACATGATTTCCCAATTTAAGGAATGTACTTAAACTTTTATCTGAACTGACAAAAGCTTCTTCTTTTCTGAATAATATCTTCTCTTTTTTGAGCTGTACCTCTGAAGAATCAGATGTGTCTACCACTGCCTTTGGAAGCAACATCTAAATCCTGTAATAGGAATGGTGGGTGAATACCAAATATTCTGTCTGTATATTACCACTACATTTTTTCCTGCGAATGAAATGCAATCACCCATTTTATTTTTTCCTCCTGTGAATAGTTTTAAATTTAGAGAGATTTTTAAGACAAATTCAACTGTAGTACTTCCACGTTGTTCTTAGATATGTTGCAATCTCTTGGAAGTTATTTGTTCCCTAATTCTTGGTCTGAATGTTGAAATCTTAAGACGAGCATTGAAATGTGGATATAAACATTTACATACCAATACCCAAAGCTTTCCTTTTCCTTATATGGTTCATCACAACTTGAACTGCATAGAAACTTTAAGAAACCAGATGTTTTGTTCCCATGGACTTATTCAGTATAGTCCATAAGCTCTTCACTCTCTGGGCAGAGGAAGCTGGAAGTTGGTGGCATTGCCAGATGTTACTCTGAAATTATGCAGCATGTTCTATTCTTCAAACCTACCCAGTGTGATCCATTTTGAGAGAGGAAATGGGGTTTTTATCCCTACTGCATGCCATTCACTGGCAATTGCCAGAGCAATCCTTCACCACTGTAGGAATATGACTGCCAGAATAGAGACAGTCCTACACCCCTGCTCCTTCATGCCTGTGCGTAAATACCTAGTCATCTGCAAGTGCCCCTTGGTCTGTTCTAGGAAGTCTGCTCTCAACACCTGTAAGCAGTCAAATACAGCATCACTGTATAAAAGGATCACTTTTCAATGACGTCTGTGTCATATCATTTATGATGTGGAAATTGGATTTAAATGTGCCCTAAGAGTTATGAATCATTGTTAAAGCAAGAATATGGCTGAGGTGGTTTTATAACTGTAATACTCATTGTTCACATATTAAAAAAGATAACTACAATAAACAGGTACAATGAAGAATTTATTTCTCAAGGTGCAGATGTTCATTCTGGTTTGCATTTCTATCTCCAGAAATTCTTGAGGCTGTCAAATGTTCCATTCCTGGCATTTGTGAAGGTAATCTGCTTCAGAAAAAGTCAGCATTGTTTTTCAGCTTGTCTTGTGCTCTGGCACAAAGAATACACTTCTCTACAGCAAGGATTTCCAGGTTTAAGAACCCAAGGAATGCATGTGGTTCTGACAGAACTATTATGTTTGCAAGAGTGCATCTGTCTTTGAGAGGTTAACAGCATGTGAGTTCTGTAACATGGGAATCACAGAGTTGTGTGATAATATACAGAATTTTTTCCTTTCAAATTCCCAGGTAAAAGATTCTCAATTTGTTTCATAGAAAGATAATTCTGATTATATCAAGGCTTCTATGGATACCATGCATAGACTCCGTTTATGATAGACTACATCATCTTTAAGCAACACTGATATTGTAAGCTATATATGCTCTCCATTTGACAGGCCTGCCAGTGTTTGAAAGTTGCTTTAACTTGTCTCACTTCAGGGGAATACACCAAGTATGAAATTGCACATGTGGACAGAGTCAGAACACCTGGAAGGTACTTCCAAACAGCTGAAGTAAATTTGAAGTTTTTGATAGTCAGTGTCCAAATGAGATCTGAAATATGACTTATTTCATCCATGTCACAGAAAATGTAAAGCTCACTTTAATTTAGCCGTGATGATCAAGATGAACCTTTTCCCTGCTCCAGTTCTTCTTTCTGGAAACATTTTTGTTCCTGTTGGAAACTGTTTTGTTTAACTCTTTCCTTTTTACTTGGCGCTCTTCTTCATGTCTGATTGTCCTACTTTCCTTAAGGATGGAAGTCAGTCTCCTACAAAAACTATCCTTAAGCTTTTCATCTCCAGAACATTTGCAGCCATCTTGAGCCCACTGGGGTAAACTAATTTAAAAAATAGTCTTTGGCTAAGAAATAACAACAAAGATAAAAAAGGTCTCTTTCTACAAAATGATGCTATAAAAAGACCGAAAAATAAAGCAGCAGTACCTCAACCAGACTGAAGGTCAGCTTTTCCTTTGCTGCTTGACTTTTCTATCACTGAATACAAACAACAGTGTTGGATGCCTAACTATTTTCCACAAAGAACATATGCATTTTTAAGTACATTTGAAAGAAACGGTATATGCTGGCTCAAACTAAATACAGTACTGCCAGCATTCCTTTTCCTCTGTGAGGCAAGTCATGTCCCTGGAGCTGAGAAGTGCAAATTTAGCAAAGGTCAGTATGATGCACATTTTTGGTATGCCCAGTGACCTTCTTGCTCATCACCAGTTAAGACACTAGCGTTTGTCATCATAAAAAGCCAAAAGATCGGTCTTAACACAATGTGACAAACTTAAGACAGACCTTGACCTGAAAAAGATTTCTGCTTTTTCACTTTATCCAAAGAATATGAATGTGCAAAACCTATCAAAGTTAAAGATATTTCAACTAAATGTTTATTTTGGGCTTAAATCTCATTTCTTATATTTATCACATTATTCTTTACAATTTCTTTTGAACATTCCCAGCTAGTAATGTATTTAATACAGCCCTCCATCATTCTGTAACTAATTATTCTTTTTCCCTGGGAGTTTTCCTTTTTTCATTTGTTTCACCTTCCCTGTTGTACACATGGCCAAGACATTCAAACCAGTCTCCTAAAGTCTGCTAAGCATTCAGTGAGATGAGAATATCTGGGTAACTATATGTGCTCTTTCAAATTGTCAGTGTTTACTTCCTTTGGAAACTGACATGGGAAGATCATAGGCAGGAGTCCAACACCAGCCAGAATAAATAAAAAATAAATAAGTAGCCTTATAGAATCTAGAAAATGGGTTGTATGGAGTGTTCCAATCCATGCCTCAATTGCAACCAGAAGCATTTATACCTTTGTCAGTCCTGATAGCAGTTTTTTTAAATTACTCTTTACGAGCCCCACAACTGCACATTCCCCAGTTTCTCAGGCTCTCCAAAGTGTACTTCTACTCCTTATGGTAAGAAAGTATCCTGGTATTTAAACTGATTTTCTGTGCTGCATTTTATCTCATCCACCGTGGTCCTGGGCATGCTGTTCTATTTGTCCTTCTCAAATTTTATGTATTTAAAAATTGTTATTAAATGCTTCCTCCTCTCCTTCGTATTTCACCATTTGTATGTCAAGCTTTCTAGATGTTTCTTCCCCCCCCCCCCCCGCTTTTCTCTACACTGTCTCTAGTTGGCCTACTTCGTCTCTAGTTGGCCTACTCCATCTCTAGTTGGTCTACACTGACGTACACTGCAAGACCTACTAAAAGCTAGATATAACTGAGGCCTTACTGATGTTAAAGCAGAAGTTTATTTCATGCCTCTTGCAAGCTATACTACAAAATATCCTAGGACATTGTTGTGCAACATAGCTCAGTCATGTTCAGACTGGGACCTTCTCTAACTGCCAAATTTGCTGAAGAGCAGCCACTTAAGTAATTGTTCCTCTGTCATATTAGGATTATTATTGCCTAAATTATTACTTTGCACTCGTCATACAGAACTGCATCCCTAATAAATTTAGTTGTGTTCTTTTAGAATCCTCATTTTGTTTTTGCTTTTTAAGGGCATTTGTGAGACAAAAGCAAGTATGATTCTGAATTATTAATGAACAAGTGACTTCTATGACTGGCTGGAAAGACCTCAAGGATTGAAATATTTATTACTAAGTCTTGCAGTTTGAGGGGTTAGTTAGATTTTAGCTTACCCAAAAGCAAAACAGTAATAACTTGCCCTGATTTGTATCTTTCTGCCTATAGTTAAGAAACATTGGTCTACTCTTTCAAAGTTGGATGTTGCCCTTCTAACTCTTGCCATTGATTGTAATAAAATACTGCTGTGAGCTTTCTGAAGGCTTATACTTAAATTTTATTTATAATCTAAATCTAGGATAGACTTTTGTTAAGTAGAGTCTCTCATCTTGGACTTGCACCAGGACCTCTGACTTCCACTAACTGTTTTTAAAGTGAAACCATTGGAAGAATTATGATAGATGTGGACAATTGCTAAAAATTAACAGGAAGAAAAAGTTTGCTATCTTTTTTCCCCAAAATACTCTATTTCAGATACATTTTAATGTTCAGCTAAACAAGTGAGGAAGTACCTTTCTTTGCATAATTTTAATGAACAAATGTTTTGATACTTCACTAATTCATTCTCAAATTGTTCTGTCATGGGAAATACCCAAATAAAACGCTACCTTATAAAAGAGAAGCCTGTTTTCACATGGTCTTCTTCAGATGAATTCCAATTTAAATTCAATTCCTCCCCTTGGTTTATTTGGACTAACCATTTACACCAGTCTGAGTGCTACCTCCTCTGTGGAGGAGAGGGTTCAATTTTGGGAGCTATCTTGAGAGGATAAGGAACTCCATCAATTCCTGCAGCTGTCAGATGAGACCAGCACACTTTCTGGTCATCAGTCTACCTCTTGGAGATCTGATGAGACCCCACATTCTCAGCTTTGAACCACAGTTTTCCCCTCATTCACCTTTATCCTTGAGTATATCATTGAGAGGCAAAGCTTACAGTGGAACAAGGAGGACAGCTAATGCACCAGAGCTGGTCTCTTGTTCCAAAAATTGGTTATGATAGACAAATTTCTAAAACTTGTACTATGAGTGCACTACAATCTGTTAAATTCAATAATCATGAAAGTCTTCAGGGTCAGGTCCAATTTTGGATGACAGCACCTTGCTAGTGAAGGTTTTTTATAGCATCATTATGATGAAGAGCTGCAGTTCATGTCTCCTGCACAGCTGAGTGTGTCCAACCCATTTGAGCCATTTAGTTCAAGCAGCTTTCTCAGAAAAGTATGGAAAGAGGACTGTAAGCTGGCTGAATCTCAACATGACAAAGACCATGTAGAAGAAAGGCTAGGATGTTCACAGAATACTTTAGCTTTGTGCACAAGCTCTTAAGCCTTCAATTGTGGAGCTGCTTTTATTCAATTGCATCTGGAAAAAGAAATTTGAGGGAAATATTAGGGATGGAAAGCTTAAATAAGGCTAAATTCCAAAGATACCAGGTGCTGTTTCAAAAAGCTGGCTTCTCAAGTGGTCCTCTTCCATAAGAATGTGAGTACAGTGTGTATGATCTCTTCCCGAATCTCAGGAAACTATGTGAGAGTTTACCAAAAATTCTATGAGAAAATAATCACTTTCCCCTACTCTTTTTTAGAAGCAGGTTCTAATGGAAATACACACAAATACAAAATATAGTATGTTCCCTGTTCATGAGTTGTAACAAAAATATTTAATTGTGCCCTATTTTAACTCAGCATCCTTAACTGTATGTTAAGCCCATGGATTACTACGTTATGTACCTGTGCCATGTTCTGGCTGCAGAAGGGAATACAATCTCTTCAATTAACTGCTGTGGGAACAATGCTTGTTTTTTCTTAATCTTTTTAATGTTTAAATGTTGCATTTATTTTGAATAAAATTTTGTCTATTTTTATTGGTCTAGGAAGATTAATGTGGAATTTCCTGTGAAAATGCAAATTTGTCTGCTGTCTAGAATAGAAGTATTAAAGTTACACTTTATAAAGATATCCTTACACCCTCCTCCAAATTCAAAACCAGAGGAATATCTCTTAATGAACTAGAATAGCATCTTTGTTTTATTTTATTACAGAAACATGCAAAAAGATCTTGAAAAACTATATTGATTTACTTCCAAATTAGTAACCTCATTCAGAAAAATGTGCAGTGTCTTACACAATACCATGTTTTTTAAAGAATAATATTGAATGATTTATTGCTATCATCCTCACATTCTCACATATTTCATTCTTGTCCGCTACAAAATGAAACATTATTCAGCAATGTGATATCCTAAGACCTGTGACTTGGGATATGGATCCCTGTTCCAGTCTTTCTCCATTAATCGTCTCTAGTAAAAGGCTAGACTTTGGTGAGATGAATATGTCCCATCACAAACTACTGGAAAGTGGCAATAACCACTGCCTCCTAGAAATAGGATGGAGTTCAAAATCTTAAAGGTTCTTCACCACAACTTATCTTGATCAAGCCTGGATTTCTTTGTGCTGGTTTTATTATTTGGTCATTTGCTCACAAAATAAAAATGCTTACATACACCTCCAAGACAACCTAGAATCTAACCTAATGTACTTGATATTTGCTTTGCAGTTAAATACTTGCTTAAGATTCTCACACATGCTACAACAAAAAAAAAATTGGTTACAGTAAGAAAATCTTGTTTCCAGATTCTGACAAGGACCAGCAAAGGGAACTGCAAAAACATATGGCCATAAGGCGACTCCAACAAAAGTTAGTCTGTTTGCAGTGTGTTCATGTGAAATTCATCAGGAACTGGACACAGAGGCAGCAGCAGCAGCAGCAGCCCTGTCTGTGCTCTGTCCTAGCTAGACTGAACCGCACACAAAAGCTCAGTTCCAGTTTTCCTTGCAGAATCTGATGTCTCATGTTCTCCGGAATGAAAGAAATCAATAGAGTGGTCTTGTCTGCAGTTGGTAAGAGCATTCCTTTCACCAAATAATGAGTAAGAGCAGAGGAGATTCTCTTTCCAAAAGGAACATATTTGCCTTTTCCAGAAAATACCTCGTGAGATTCATAATGTGATCTTATTTTTGTACAAAAGACCAATCTGCAAAACAAATGAGTTCTGCTTATTTGACTGAAAATTAACTGAGACCCTGAAAAAGAAACAGCAGAAACAAAATCTCCATTTTTGGGGAAAGGGGTAGGGGGAAGAGGCTTCTCGTTTTCCCCTCTCTTACTCTGGTGTGTGGCAAACTATCAGCTGCTAAGTGCTGAACAACTGAAAACACGTGTACAGGTTGGGAAAGAAGCTGGGAGTGTCCTGAAGAGGTTTTCAACACATGCTCTTGTTGTTGACTCTGTCACATGCAAAAGCTTATAAAAGTGGAACCATATAAAAGGGAAAACTACAATTACAGCTGATCCTGCCGGAGCCTAGTGGAGAGCCAAGATGTTGTTTCAGATGGTTTGTTTATCTCCGCCTAACAGGGTTACAAGCCTCTGACATTTCAACAGATATTTTCCACCATGGCAGGGATGAGTTAGTGGACATTCCGTGTGCATGTGGTTTTTCAGCATGGTGCTCCTGTCTCACACCTATTTCATTGTAGCATTTTGTTCATGTGCACACGAAACATTCTACTAGGTGCTGGTTAAATGGGAATTGTTCATAAGCACTCAGGAAAGGGAAAAAAATAGAGAACAAAGTATAAAACTCTGATTTTTCAGTCTAAGCACATGTTGAAGTTGGACCAGCTACTGAGAGTCTTAATAAACTGGATGGAGCTTAAATTCCTGTAAACAGTGTATGTACTATCTTTATGTTTCAAAGCCTGTGAACAGAAGATATTAGTGCAGGTCTTTCCACTCACTACAAGGCCTTTTGAGAATTCCTCTTTCTATATGGCCAATTTACTCTGCTTGTACATATTAAAAGGTTGGAAATTTCTATTGCTTGCCAGATAAAACTTTTGGACAAGGTACTGGAAATTAGTTTGGAAGGTATTTTGTGGCTTGGAAAAAACTGCAGATTTTAATTGCCAGGTATATATATTTTTTAAAAAAGGAAAATAGGAAGAAAAGACCTACCTCTCACAACTATACATGATTCCTTAATAAAAGAACAGTTCTTTCAGGGGGTTATTTACAACATCTTTCTTTAGGCATCTAACGGATGCCTAGGTTAAGAGATGGGGCTCCCTCTATGGTCAACATAGAGAAATATACCTCTGCAAAGATGACTGCTAGAATCAGTTTTTTATAACCTAACTTTGCTGCTCTGATTTGTCCTCTTCTGGCACCAGTCTTTCTCCATTGACAATAGAGATAGCTGATTTTGAGTATCTAACAACAGTTTCTTCCCCATCTAGGTTGGACTGTAACAAAGAACAGTGTTGTCAGGAACAGGACATCAGTTATGTGATGGCCATGATATACCTTAAAGTAATGCCTCCATGAAGCATAAATAGAACACCTTGTATTTTCACACTTTTGTTTCTTGTCCTCCAAGACAGTGCCCTCCACCGTATGTAGAGGCCCTGTAGACACAGCAGGGAAGAATCAAAAATGCTCCATATTTTGTTTCTTCTCCATGAATTTGAGTATTTGAAAAGAATTCATGCTTGACGGTGTTTCCAGACATTTTCTGATTCATATTAA
Source organism: Nipponia nippon (assembly GCF_047370975.1). NCBI lineage: Eukaryota > Metazoa > Chordata > Aves > Pelecaniformes > Threskiornithidae > Nipponia > Nipponia nippon. Next base: position 91,996,568 of record NW_028262358.1, on the reverse strand, counting down.
TACCACTTCTTTTTGCAATTGAATAGTATTTCCTATGGAAATTACAGAAAACAAATGTCTAAAGTTCCAACTGTATGTTAAGCAGCCTGATGGACAGCGATTTTCATGGCGGAAGCAAGTAAAGAATGATTTCCAATTGTGAAAACAAAGAAAGTATCATTAAGAAGTTGCAGCAAGATCCACTGCCACAGATGGTGGACAAGGGCTGTACTACACAAACCCTGGGCTACCTGAGTCAAGGTCCTATTTCAGCCTTGCATTTAGAAATGTAGTTATAACGTTCATTACAGAGCAACGAAATTATCTTGCAAGTTATCTGTGATATTACTTAGGCACAGGCCTGAAAAACAGATTTTATAATCTGCTAAAAGTATGAGCTGGGAGTTGTATAGTACTTGTAGACATAGACATAGACATAGACTTGTAGACATAGACATCACCTTTGTGTGCTCCATTTTTATTAAGGAAATCACAAAGAATCTTGACATTCTGTGATGATGGCATCCTGATGCCTAGATTGCTTATGGAAATTGGACTTTAAATCACTAAGGTGAAAATTGAAGTTACATTTTCTAAAGCATGTATCTGTAATTTCAAGAAATTAAGCGAGCTGCATTTCAGCTTGATCCCATAGATCTTTCTGTCCCTATTCACTCTTCCTGATGCAGATTCTGACCCATTTAAGCCTTAATTTATATCTAATTTTACAAATATCTCGATGAATTCTGTAAAGAACTTCCTAGACTAAGGTAGCATTTAAAACCAATAAAGCGATAAAAGCAATAAAGATGATAAAATGTGACCCTGTAGTTTGGAAAACTATTCTGTCATGGAAACAACTATTTCTCCTCGTAAAATGTGAGGGTATAAAAGCAATTGCTACAAATCCTTTTTATTCACCATATTATCTCATGTCAGGTGACTTAATTATACTCAGGACAACTAAAACTATAAGCACCAAATATGAATTCAAGGTTATTGAGTGCGGCCTGCTGAAGGATTTAGTATATGAATATAGCATTTCTATTACATTTGAGTATCCCTGTTGAGGTAAAGAAAGAAAAAAACAGTTGAAACATTGCAAGGAGATCTTTATTTGGAACGAAAATGGGTTACATAGCAGAGAAAAAATGTGTACAGACACAAGAGGTCAGCGAAACCTATCTTGTCAGCAGGGATTGAGCCGAAGAGTAGGACAAAGGTGCAACTTTAACCAGCATCTGAAATTCATTATATATCCAAATGTAAATTCCAACACATGTGGGGAATTTGAGCTCTGAGTCTGTATGATATTCTGTACTTACACTCCCCCCCACAAAGTCATTTGTTATTTTTGAATGTTTTCTTTGCTTTATTTTGACCTTTTCCATCACGATGATGTTCATTTGAACTAAATATGTGTTACATAGGAATTAACAATATATCCTCTAATAAAACTGTTAAGAAACACTGTGTTACGTCTTAGCCTGAACGTGCAAACACCATCAAAAGAAGAGTGGAACATAGGATGTATATTTTTGTTGCTATGTATAGGAGGTGACTTACAAATTTTGTAGTGTTCTTTTTCACACAGCTAAGTTTCATGGAGAATTATACCCCATCTGGTTAAAAATGACCACAAAGCAGATCAAAGTCACAGAGAGATCAGGGCTGGAATGTCACCCTGGCTTAAAATAATTGTAGAATAGGTTTTCTAAGGTATTACGCAAAGTTCTTAATGCCCTGTTTTTTCTTTTCCAGCTGTCATCCCCCTTTTTACTGGATTTTTTTCCTTCTGTTTCTTTCCCACTCCTCTTTTTACAAGTTTTCTTATGGGAAAAACAAATCAAAGAGCTTTTAATTTGAATCTAGTTTTGAAAGCTCCAAAGCCTAAGTGAATCCGAGATCAGATAAAGTTAATAAAACCCAGCTCTAACAGGAATCATTTATGATAGCCCTTATTTAAATTCCTGCTTAAGAATACAGCTGTCATCTTTCATCTTCTCTTTTTATCTAGGCTGTTCTTTCACTTATCTTTAGATGATGCAAATCATTGTAGTTCCACTGAAACCAACTCAATTGTACTAATTTAGAGCGGCTGAGATATTTTTCTGTCCTCTGCTCTGTATTTATTTGGCAATAAGAAGTTTTTAAATTACCATGTTACATTTTTGGTGCTTAGAAATTTGCTCCATACTAATTTTGCCAAATTGATTTTATTTTTCATTCAAGATTACTTTTAACTTTCCTACAGTTCAAAGATATATTCCCTTTCTACTTCTGCTTTTCTCTGCTGAACATTTTCTTTTGGAACATCCTGTAACTCTATAAAGCAGCCTCTTCCTTTGGGAGGAACCAGGCCTCTGTAATAGTTATTATGTCCTAACTTTCATTTGTCATGCTTGTGTCTGCCATTGAGCTTCTTTCTCTGTTTGCACTTAGTTAGAAGCACTTAATTTATTTTCCAGTTTCCTCAAAAAATAATAATGATTGAGTTTTTAGGATTTTCCTTGTTTTAACTCTGAAGTCCTTTATGTATTCTCTATAATTGCAATATTATAAACATTTATTCAAAACAGGTATCTCCATCTATCTCCATGTTAAAATATAATTGTTTTCCTCTCTCTTCACCAGAAAGAATTAGTTCTGACTTAATTTGTTAAATTTTCTTTATCATTCTTTTCTCTTGTTCCCACGTGTGTAAGCAGGCATATTAGATTCATTATCTGCTGCTTTGCTCAATGATAATACTTTTACTGTCAAAATGTTGTTATGGGCAAAACGGAACATACCATATATAAGAAGCTATGAATTATTACTAGTCCAACTCATTCTTTAACAGTCAGATAATCAAAATTCTTCGTTAATACAAGAAGTCTTTTAATGATGCAGTTTAACTTGTTGCACAAAACCATCCCAATATCTACTCCTTTCTTATGGTATTATATTCAATTTTCCAGTATCCCCCTGGGTCCTAGTCTTGACAGTTTCTGTCTCCCTCAGAAAAAAAAAAACCCACAGGTGTGGTGCTTACAATAAGTTGTCAACATCCCAAAGTCTTCACCAGGAGGAGCATGATGCTTGTTATGTGAGTTTCTTTCTTCTCAGGAGGTGTACGACGTCAGTAGTGAAGCAGTTTTCCTCCTTTTTCTTGGGGTTCACTTCTGTTTATTTTCTTAACTTTTTTAAGACAACCTGCTCATGTGTTCTTTTGTTTTATCAGTTCCCAATTAAACAGTTCTTCTGTTCTCCTTGTTGTCTTTAACGTCTCTATCTCTTATTTTTCTGACTCTCAAGGTTGCACTCCTGCAGTGGCTATTTATTGTGAAGTCTGATTTGTGTTTACAGTCCGGGAGATCTGGTATCATCTTAGGCCTGTGCTCTTCTGCACTGCATTTTATTCTAGTCATATACATTTCATTCTGTACAGAATAACTACCCGTTATTAGTGCAAGCTGAAACTAAACTGCAACAACCTTAGACATTGGTTACCTGACTGCTGGACAGTTGTTGCCACAATTGAAACAAGCTAACATCAGCTCAGGCCAAGAAAACTCCAGGTAAATGCAGAGACCTGTATTGTCAGGCTAATACAAAAGCCAGAGTAAGGACACTGAATTTTGACTTCTTGGGAAAAATCATTGTTTATAAAGAATTTTATTCAGCAATTACCTGAAATTGCAAGCCAAAATTAATACTTCTACACACAAGCTAATGAAAGCCAGTCATAGACAAAAATTAAATAAATGCTGCTTCTTTGCATTATCATTGTACAGGAACATCTGCTTAGACCGTGTTCCTACTGAGGAACAAAACTACATGCGCAAAAGCCCCTTCGTGATAGAGTAGATTAGAGGATGGAAAAAAAAAATCCAGTACTTTCCCCTTATAAAACCAGAATTTAGCCATTCTGAGATGCCAGGAAAATGGCTCATGAAACCAGAATGCCTTGAAAAGGGTACTAAGGATTTGAATAGCTCCAGTATGTTTGGCATACTGGCAGCAAAATGTCTTTTCCACTAGAATTTCTGCCACAGATCACCACACTTCTTAAGAAATATGGGCCACTTGAAGCCACATGAAAGCAAGTTTGAATTTCAGTGGAGGACTTCAAGCAGCAGAGAACAAATGAAGCAACAATAAATCATTATTATCTTATGTGAAAGGTTAGGAAGTATAGGTCAAGAGCACCACTTTCTTCTCTGCTGGCACTTTCCTGGCACTACTCAATGAAGAATTGTAATTCTACTCTTCAGAAATGGTTATCCTGGTCCACAACCAATTACCATACTCGCTCCAAGTGAGATTTGTATTCCTTACTGGTGACTCTTTCTGCATCTCATAACATTGAGGCAGGAAGTTCTGAAAGTTCTGCAAGATATCAGGTCCACCTCCACAACAGATCCATATCTTCCTTTGATGACACAAAGTTACCCAGAAACTGCAAGTAACCTTAAAATAAAAATGTTGATATTTCTGTAGTGTTACTGCCATGGGACTACAAAAGGAGTAAGCAAAAGGGGTCAAATAGCTCCAGGTTTCACCTGTTGTTGCTATTGCTGTCTAGGAAAAGAGGTAGCAACTCCAAGGTGGGGGAGTAAAGGGGGAACAGCAGCAGATGGAAGGAGGATAATGTTACCTCCCTTATTTTGGGTCAATTTGTCTAGTCACCTTTAATTTGGTGCAGAGACTCTGTAAACAAGGTATATGCAACTTGAAAGTGAAAATCAATTTTTAATTGATTATCACACAAAAAATATTTAAGATTTGATGAGCTGTTAGACTAAGCATCTATGTGCTCAGCACCTCAATACAACACCCAGAAAGTCTTTGCTGGCTAGGCAGGAGGGGAAGGTTGGCCCTTGCAGCTTCTGGGGACAAGTTCTCAGTCCTGTTGAGTTGCCATTGTCCCCCAGCTCCATCAACACTGGTGACTGATAACTCAACTGACAGCTTCCTAACCAACCTCAAGCAGGCTCCCTTATTTTTTCCATTAGTATTATATACCTTTCCAAGTTGATATTTCTCCTCTTGAACCCTTGAGCTACTAATGATCCTGATTCAACCATCCCACCTCTACCTTTCTTCTCTTTTTACAGACCCTCTCTCACAGCTCTTTCTCATAACTGAGGAATTTATTCTGCAGTCTGATCCCAGGTGACACTACTGGGGCTGGCTGGTGCCTGGGATCCTGGGCTGGCAAAGAGGAAAGGTTGCAGTAGCGCTTATGGAGACACTTTGAGGAGAGATAAAGGTGCAAGAACAGAATCTATATCAAGCATCAAATATTTCTTGCCAAATCTATGTGGATTCGGTGAGAATTTGAAAATATCATGCTTAAAAGCAAATCAAAAAGTAAATCAATTGATTCTGCCAAGACGACTGTATTAAGTTCTTTACCTTACACTGAAAGAGATCAGGTACGTTGTAACCAAGCTGTACACAATGGGATTTTTTTTAGTTGTAGCACTTCACAAGTACTTATAAACTTTCATATTTTGCATCATTCTGTCTTCATGAGTAAAGACATAAATGAAAAAGTTCGTTACAGTGATCTCAGGTTATCATATATACACTTTAAATATAGCAGTTTTAAAAAATTTAGTACAGCAGGCAGAAAATACTGGTGATCATTTATTTACTTCAGAAAATTTTGAGTACCCTGATTGTGACTTGCATGTTGCCTGACGGATAGCAAGCCTGTCCAGCTACTTGCTGCAGATAGTTTGACTGATGTGTCTATTCTTTTTAGGCTCAAATAGGTAGAGGTTGTGGGTTTTTTTGAGAGAGTCATGTTCTCTCTCTTTTTTTTTTGGTTCCTTTTCAAAATTATTTGACAAGAAATGCCTGAATATATTTTAACTCATGTATTATATTTGTAAGATGTTTATCTGTATATTTATGCTTCCAGGTTGTTATAGTACAGGAATACCTTAGATTTGATCAGCTTTAGGTAGTCGTTTACTGTTATCCTTAGCTCTCTGATACATGGCATACTTTCTGATCAAGAGAAGGCTGTTGAAGGATGGGTAATCTAGAAACTCATGCAAGGTTCAAATTTCTTGTGAAAAGGAAGAAGTGAGAGGATTTTTTACATTCTGTGAAAGTCTTTCTCTTCCTAAGAGTCAAAGTGAGTGTTTAAATTTTTTTGTTCATTATCTTTCATATGAGAAAGAAATTACCCTATATCACATATATGCATATCCTCCACCAGAAAACACCTAGACTTGTTGATTGAAGGACCATGACATTCATGAGGCTGTAGCCTTTCTAAGCAGAATTTATATCTAATTTTATGTTGCTATATTCCTTCAAGCACATGTGCCTGTAGGGAAATTCAGTCCCTTTGCAGAGCCATACATAGCTTTTTCAGTGTCTTATTTAATTGTGCAGTACCTTAAATCCCTTTGAATTAAATTCCTTCCATTTTGGCATAGTGGTCTGGTCACTGGTGTCTATATTTCTCTACCATCTCATCTACCAAAAGGGAGAGAGTATCAGTTTCCTCCAGTTCTCTCCCTGCCAGCATTTTGAAGTAAGAAAAGAATAACTACCTCATAAAAAAATTGTTCTCATTCCTGCAGAAGTGTACATATGTTGCCTGAAAATACTATGGTCATTGCAGTCACTTTAATTAAAGAAAGATGCTCTTTAAAAATACTTCATTCTTTATTTGCTAAACAAAACAAAATTGTTTCTGAGTCCCAGACCCAAAGAATTAAGCCCATATTATTTTTGTCTAAAAATCATTAATCAGAATGATTCTCAGACAGTAAACCTCCTGATGTTAAGTGGCAGAAACATGCACAAATTAGTCTGCTCCAGCTACCACTGCTCTCTATTGGCTCAACAGCTGCTTACTACCGAATACTCAATTTTATTGCAAAATTTGAAGTGCTTTGTATTGAAAAGCTAGTAAAGGATCATATTTATGTAATTTTTCTGACTATGTTGAAATTCAGTGTCAGAAGTAGTATCTCTTCTTTCCTCATTAGCTTTCTAACTTATCTTCCCTCTCTTCACACATTGCACAATAAAAGAGTGCTTTGTTAATGTTCTTCAAAATTACAGAAATATTGATGGCACAGTTATAAAATTTTAAACTTACATTATTTGTCAGATAAATCCATAATAATATAATAATAATATAATTATTATTCAGTGACATCACAAATTTGTAATTATATGGTAATATTTCCAAAACATTTATGATTCCATCTTAATTTCTATGCAGTTGCTAGTTCAAGATCGTATGATAGTTTGCTTTATTCCTTACAGAATTATGTTCCTTGTTTTCAATCTTGCTTGCTCTGAGCTTTATTATTCTCTCCAGGGTAGCACTAAGAAAGGTTTGGTCCTGGTCAGTTGAATGAGCTGTTAAAATCACAGCCAATTCCCATATCACCTGTTAAACTCCCACTTCCAATCTGCTCTGCTTCCTGCTGCTGCTGTTTCCTCTCCTGTAGGCCACACCAGGTATTCTTAGCCAAGAAGGCAGTGATGCTTGAGAATTTCACAGCCTTGAGGAATGGGAAGAGGAGAGTCATCCCTGCCAGCTTCTCACCACAGCCCCTACCACCATTTTTCAATGCCACCATTGCCGCCCACCTTTAGAAATAGCTAGTGCCCAGATAACATAGTGTGTCTGACATTCACATGCAACTCTTTCTATTGCTGATTTGCATAGTAAATATAAGCATGCATATAACTTGTAGGTAACTTTTTGGACTGTGAGCTATTTGCATTACTTGCTCATTCCATATAGTAAAACTCAAATAATATTAATTTATTTTCATTCTAGAAATCTGAAAAACCCTATGAAATGTCAGTTAAGGAGGACTGGAAATAGACAACTATTCTTTCATGTGCATATAGATAGGTAACATGGCTTCTACCCACATACTGTGTCCAAGGCAGGGCGTACTACCAACAGGCAAGGGGAAGAGTCCGGGAGTTAGAATACCTGTATACCTGTATATATATAGAATACCTGTAAATTCCTGTGGCCAAGAGATTTCTGAATGTTAATTTTTAATGTAATTATAATATTACTCATCTTTCCTACCTCCATAAATTGCAATCCTTAGATAATCAATATGTGTAAAGGTGCTTTGAATTACTCAAGTAGAATTCACTATATTTTGTTATATTCTGTTAGTACTTCGTAGTTGAGTTTTATTGCTACAGTCATTTTTTCCTCTCTGATTCCAAGTATGGTAACTGAAAATGGCATATTTCTCCTCTAAGTCACTTCTGTCACTCATGAGGTCTCTTGGATCTCTGTATTCAAATAGTTCAAATAGGGAAAAACAGTAATGTTTTGACATTTTGTTTTTTTGAATGTGCTTTGGTATTAACTAGTAGCAGAAATCTTCCTGTGTTAGGCAATAAAGCAAAGCATTTTTTTCCATAAGTGGAATGTCATGTATTATCAAAATGAGTTCTCCCTGTTTCTAATAGTTTTCCCATGTGTTTATTTAAAGGGTCTTACTGAATCACATCTCGAATATTTTGATCCCAATTTATTTTGAGCCTTTTATTAGATTTGGGTGAGCTGTAAACTTGAATCATTGTTATTATTTATTAATATGTTGCTCCAGTGGTATGTATGTGGAATAGAATATTAAATATTTAAACTGTTTAGATGACATTTACCAGAACAGCCATCACAGTTTAGTTAATAGAGAAGCTATCTTGTGATATTTTGTTTATGAAAACACAGAATAAATCTCCCGGAAGCAAAAGTCTGACATTTATTATCATTCTTTGTTTATATTCCGTAATTTAACATTCGCATGTCTTCTCTGTAGGTGTATGGAATAGTTGCATTAAAATCCATACTCAAGTTACATTTTACACAAATACAGCTTAAGATATAACATTTAAAATCTGTACAGTTTAGGTAGGGTTTACTTGCTCACCATGTAAACAGTGTTATACAACATGCTCAGGATTTATGTCCCAGACTTTGAAGTTTTATAATGCAGACATTTTTTCAAAATGCTATTGGCTCTGTGTGTTTTCCAGTAAATCCTTAGAAATCCTCAACTCAAAACAGAAAAGCTTTAATTTTTCCATATAGTTAAGAATTACTCTGTAAAAAAGTTTCTAATCACATTTATCCCTTGTTGACCAGTACAGTATTGCCCCAATTCCACGACATATTTGGATGGGTTATCTCCTAGTTTGGAAACAGTGTGGTCACACATTTTGGACACTGCTCCCTTGATAGTTTACATTTACATTTTGCGCATAGTTTTATTAGAGCTCTGGATAAAAATGGAGAAAACCTTCACAAAAGACACAAACTGTTACACATCTGTGACAAAACTTGTAGGGATCCTTGCAAAACTACTACATCTATAGGCTTTTTCAACCATTATAAAGTTAAAATAAATTGGAAATGAGAGAGAAATTAAAAGACAGCAAATGTGATAGTTGTTTACAGAGAAGAGCATAGACATGCACTGTAATTCTGTGTCCTACTTAAAGGAATGACATGTCTCAGCTGTATTCTAAATTGTGCATTATCTTCAAAGGTCACCACTCTTTTTCAGTTTATTTGAATTTTTTTTTACTAAGGTCCCTTTTCCTTTTGTTTGAGTTACAAGTATTCAGTTCTTCAAGAAAAACATGAGTTAGTAGCAGAGAGAATATTCATGAGGGCTAATCTCTTCCCCAGCTTCTTTAGGCAAAAAGAGAGAGAGGAAGAGACAGAGACAGACAGACAGACAGATTCTCCTTTGGAGAATGACTCAAGAGAGGATCTTAATTTAGACTGGTCTCTGTGTTTAAAATTAGCCATTGTGAATAAGCCTTGTTTATCCATCCCTACTAGTTCTGAGATGATAGCATTGATGATCTTAAAAGGTTCCTCTAGATGATCTTTAAAGGTCCTTTCCAACCCAAGCCATTCAATGAATCTATTAGAAAATAAAAACAACCACTCTAAAAAAAGGGAACCAAATACTGGCCCAAAAGAGGCGTATTCAACTGTGTACTTAATATACACGTGGATGTAGGAAATCAACATGCACAATGCAATAATTTTTCACAAAACAAGAATTCAGCTTTGTCTGTGATTCCCCTTTTAAAGAAATCAGGCCTGATCGTCCGTTGCAAAGTTCATCAGCTCTGAAGCATTCAGTTAGATTGATCTACTGTATTAGCTAAAGTTATATAGGTTTTCTGTAGTCCCCATGGATTCATGGATCTAAAACCCAACTTTACTGTTTGTTTAGTTTACAGCAGTACATCTGCTTATTGCTATGTGACATAGATTGGTTTTTATAGAGTAGTGACACTAATTAATCCAATATGTTTAGAAAGGAATTGAATTTCCCCATTAGCATGAAAATCTAGGAAATATTTTTCCTGTATTTAAGGTTTTACAAAGAGATAAATTTATGAAATTCAACAAATAAGCCTGCAAAAAGAAAGAACTGGATTAGTCAACTGCTTGCTGTTCAATAATCATGAAGAGACCTTTAATTTTAGTATTCTTAGCTAGTGAGTGGATTACATGTCTTCATTTTCCTTTATTTCCTGTGTAGGTAATACACTACTAATTTGCCCATTAGCAAATGTAACTGCTACATTGCAAAATACTAATTGGTGATTGTAGAATAAAAAGAAGTCTTCAGTCATTTACCTTTACTTCTTGCTGACTTTCACCCACTTTCTTCGACAGTTATGCAACTCAAACTTGTGGTTCTACTTTATGAAATTGCTTCTCCACATCAGTAATCTAGTTAATGGAAACACAACTGGACAGATAATGCTCATTAGATACTAAAGTTGAATATCCTCCATTCCTTTCCTTTGATTTTTGAAGATAAGCGTTTGACCCTTTCCAATGCCTTTAGGATGAGTCCTGTTTCAGGCTTGATACATTGTCCATTGCTCTACTGGGAGAACTATGTACCCATGAGGAAGAACCTTTGCTCAGCAAGTGGACTATTAAAACATCTCTGGACACCTGAACAGCCTGGCTGTATTGCAGAACATGTACAGTGCAGTGACAGTTCTCACCTGACACCTCATCTGAACATCACCAACTATTTTCTACAGAATGAAAACACATAGGCTATGCTGCAAAAGCAGCCTACAGCTGGGCACAGTGCAGGGGCTGGCAGAAGGCTCAGCACGGGGCTGCCTGCTTGTGAACCTGACGAGTGGGTCTTCCTGGCACCGTGTCCAAAGGGAGTGAAAGACCTACCCTGCCATCTTCAGCCATTTATTGTATGGACTCTGGTGCAGCACCTCTGCCCAGCATAGCACATCGATTGTTTAACTGGGAGGGAATGTGAAGATCCAAAAGCAGGACATCTTTTAAGAATAACAGATTGACCAGCCCATCCTTCATCAAAGATGGGCAGTGTGTAGAGAGGATGAAATTTGCACTATCAATTCATTATCCAGACAAGGACTTGACTGGAGCTACCACAGCTGTGTAAGGGGCAGAAAGGACCAATCTTGCTACCTAAGGGTTATTACAGTTAACTAAAATGATTCATTAAGTTTCTTGACTTTCTCGCCTTTTACAATAAACTCCTGTTGTCTTGAACTCAGTTGTTTAACCCGTTTCCTGTGAATAAGGAAGATGTGCTCTTCCTTAAGCATTGGGACAATGTAATTTACTTCTTTAGAGGACTGTATGCTGATTTAACTGCAGATTTTGTGGATTTTATGTCTAGAATCTGATTCTCATCCTGTGTTGACAATTCTTGGTCCCTAGTTACAGAAGCAAACTCCAGGAAACACATAGCAAGTAATGATATTCCATTTCTATTTTATAATTCAGTGGCACTTTCTCACCTTGAGTTTGCATTCATCTTTGCTTGCCAACTTTTCTGATAGAATCTAGCTGAGAGAGAGTTAGGAACTGATGATAAAGGTCACTGGGTAGTTATAAGGCAAAGGAAAGTTGTGTCTGAACAGCTCTCATGAAGGCCAAGCTTAATATGAATATAGATTTGATAGTTATTTCAGTATCAGTCACCTCTTTTATTCTGCAGCAGGCAGAATACAGAAAATAATTAGGCTAGAAATCCAAATGCTTCTAGCATGTGTCACTCCCTGAAATAAGTTAAGGAAAATTCTTCTGTGTAGTGGATTGCTCCATAATTGTCTTCTTCAGGTTTCCTGTGTTTTCTTCTGATACACTTAGTACCACTCACTACACAGGGGCTGGGACGTAAGGGTGCAATGGATATTTATTTTAACCTGATACTCTTGTTCCAGAGAAAATGCAGTCCATGAGGAGTGTCTGTACTGTCATAGCTCAGAAACCTGATGCGCTGGGGTGAGGTTATAACTTTGCTAAGGTAATCATCACAAAGAGGTGTTTCATGAGAGAAGTTAGCTTCAAAGAGTTGTTTGTTGGAAGCCATGGCAGGCAATGATCAGCTAGCAGAAGGGAATGTAAAATTGTAAGTAGGAACAGAGTCTTGCAACAGAGTAGTGTTGTCACAGTCAATAGGGCTTTATGGAGTTCTTGCAACACACAACAGGGACAAAGGGCATGGCCAGGGACAGACAAAGGACAAAAAGAAATCAGCTTGAAAAGAGAAAGCAAAAAGGGGAAATCCATAAGAAATCAGTTGGCCAAACCCAGCGTAGACAGATGTGTCATCAGGGAAGAAAATATTAAAAATTATCTTGGTATATTTTCCTTTTTTTTAAGAAGATTTCATAAAACATAAAAAATAGCTATTTTACACAATGCTTCATAGAGAGGCTGTGCTCAGGTCAGCCCTTTTTTTCTTGCATGCAGTTGTTTGATAATCATCTGCTACAAATGCTTCACAGCATATGGTATTCCCAAAAATGATTTTTCAAATCCAATAAAGAAAGCCACTTGCTGTTCCTGAAATGTCATTCCAGACAGAGCAACTCCAACTCAGTAGTTCATAAAGCATCAAAGGCTGCTTATTTGCAAACAATCACTGGGAGTTAGTATTTCATTGCCTCCAATCCTTGTGCAAGTTGGACTGATATTATCCCAGTTTGCGAAAAGACTGCACTGAGATGATCTTGAAGGCAATGTAACTTTCCTTACTAGGAATGTTAGTGGATCCCAGAGCAGGTGTTGGGACCAGTCACTTTAATGCTTTAATTCTTGTTCAGGCACCTCTGGAATTCTCAAGGAACCAAATACTTTTTTGACTGGAGGGACATTAGGTGCCCATTCTAATTTTGTATTTCGAATGTGAGATGTCTGTCTTTTTTTCCATGTGCAGAAGATTGCACAGATCCCTCAAACTTTCCACTGCATTTAGAGAAAGGACTGTAACACCTATTTGCATTGCAAAGTCCAGTGACCACCAAACGCTGAGCTAAGCTTTACGCTTCCTGCAAGGCATTCCTTTCCAGTAGGTACCCTCCTCTTCACAGCACTTATTTTTTTCAGGACAGGGGATCTGCTCACTTGCTTTTTTCGGAAATCTAGTTTTTGACAATGTTAGAGGCTATTTTAGAGCTTGAACAGATTGTTCCATGTTTATCTTATGTTTAAGTAACCTTGTTTTTCAAAAAAACAGCCCATTAAGATCATTACCCTCCAGTGGCTTGTATTGCCTTTGAAGCAGCTATTTTTAGATGAAGTCACTACTGAGTCAGAAGCACAAACTCCTATTTTCTGTAATGTATGTGATTTTTCAAACAAAGTTTCAGATCAGAAAATTCTGCTTACTCCACAAACATAGAGGAAGGCAGGTGTGGGATTTTCAGAAGCCACCTAGAGCATCTGGATGCCAAGTTTCCATTAATTTTAATGGAAATTTGACACCCTGACCCTTCAGGCATGTTTGAACATTTTCTCTTTACAGTACACACTGCAGACAACTTGCAAATGTTTTTCGCTAGAGCTTTTTAAAGTTATTTTTCATAAAACACAATAATTTTATTATTTCTCAGTTTACTGATGCCACTTAGAAAGCAGAAAATATGTTATTTCAGACTGCAAAGATAAAATCACATGGAGAAGCATATTTACTGGAAATTATTAAGTTCACGAGACTTTGAAAAATATGGGTGTTTCCTAGAGACACTAGCCTTGCTTTGGAAGTGCCTGTAGTCTTAGAGCAGAAGATGGCAGACATGTAGGAGCACTTGAGGCTGCCATCACTGTCCTCTCATCTACATGTTTCCACATGGCCTATGAGCACTGTACTCTTCCACTAGAATGATCTGAGAGATTTGATTTAGGGCAGGACCCACAGCCATCCCAGACCCTAAACCTGTATCTCAGCCTTTGGCCTTTCAGTGTTTGACTTCTTTCACTGACAAGAAATTCTTCTCTGAGAAAGTTTGACTGATTGAAGTTAATATCATTGCACCAAAAAGGTTTGGTTGTGATGAACCAGATTTCTTTACAGATATAAAAATGTCATAGCAGTCCACATCACTTCCATGCAGTTTCTTAGAAAGAGACAGTGGGAATCTCCTGCATGGCTAAGCAGTAAAGGAGTAAGCATACTGAGGGCAGTAAAACTTGCTCCGCCCACATACAAACATAGAGATGTTCATGATATACATGCAATGGGCTTTGTCCGTTCTTGGTTCTTCTGCAGAGGAGTATGAGCGCTCTGGATGGGAAATGGTGTGTGGAACAGATCTTCTACCAACCAAAATGAACCCTTACTCGTGCCTGGATTTGAGGGCAGCTGCTCTGGTTTGGCTCTGTTTCAGCTAACAATGTGTCATATATGTCAGATCTTGTAAAAGGCTTCAGTAAAAGCTAGGAAAGCTGCCAAGAAAATCAAGTGAAATTTACAGCCTTTCTCAAAGTGATACTGCTGGCCCGACCTACATAACTTGCAGTGCTCCTTCACCTCTCAGGCTGATTTCAATATTGCACCTTGACTGACCGAATTTTGCATTTCCTGTCACTGCATTCACGCAGTTCAGCATACACTTGATGGAGATGAATATCTGAACTCTGGTTTTCATACCATAAACAGCTCTTAGTTCATTACCAGTGCTCACACAACATGTTGTTCTGCTGAGTCAGTGTACTTAGGGGAAACATTTTAACATCTCTTTCAACCTGATACATGTAAGACAGGCGTATTTTCCCCTTGCAGATCTAAGAGAGGAAAACATTTCATCAGCCAGAACCCCATGAATGTTCAATGGGAGTTTAACAGAAGCATTGCACTGCTGGCTATCTGGCTATCAGTCTACATAGAGTTAAAAGTCTTGGCCTCACCTTGGACCTCAGACATAAAGCTGGATGCATTCTTTTGATTCAGTGAAAGTTTATATCAAACATTCAATTACACTACAGCTGTGTTCCCTCCCACTACCTCACGCTTGCACACAGGGTCAGCCTGACACCCACATGCTCAGGACATACAAATGTCTTCCATTTTTTAACCTTTTTTACCATGTGTCACTGGCAGTCATGTTAATTCTCCATAAGCCTCTGCAGCTCTCACCAAATGCCTTTAGGAAAAGACTGCAACAGACCACAAGACCAGTTGTTGAGCGAGGTTATTTTCACAGTGTTACAGATTTGCTGGCTATGATTGCAGCTCAAGTTTAAAGGATGTTGGATTGGGCCCAGATTTCAGCTAAGTCAACGGAAAGATTCTCTTTGACTTAAGTGAACTTTCGATCAAGCCTATTAACCATAAAATAAAATGTTCCTCCTGTACAGATACAACAAGGACTGAAAGGTTGCTTGGCTGATTTGTTTCTTATGTCTCATATTTCTTATGTTCACTCTTAACAAGGTTTTTTAATATTGCAGATCTGCAAACATTGCTTCAAAATGTTTCTATTATTTGGAAATGCATGTTTCCATAGAAAGATTACACGATATGGATCCATGTCGCTTGTTTCAAGAAGATCTGTAAGGCATGTTGCCTAAGATTAATGAGTACCTGCAAGAGACACCAGTATGCAGATCTTCCACTCACCGTCCTCTTTTGTTCACAATATGTCTGCCTCCAACTATACAAGCAGAAGTTTTGACTATTCTTAGCAACCTCATAAATGAGAACTAGCCCTGCAAAAAATGTACATATGAGGAAAACTTGTTTTCCTGCAGGCTCTGGTTCACCCCTTTCACCTGCAATTCAGAAGGGAAATAAACTGCTAATTTCTTCAGTGCTTGTTATCTCTTTTGTGCTTGCTCAGACAATGCACTCCCTCCACTGGCATTAAAACTATTTAAATCCTTCAAATAGCCTTCTGACTCTCTCTGCCCACCAGCTTTGTGCCAAAATACATGCACTTTTATGCACTAAGTGTAGCTAATGAGCACCTCAGAAAGAATTCAATGGCTTTGAAAGTGAGCTTAAAAAGAAGGCCAGCTGACTGCAGCAAAAAAAACCCTTTCCCTTCATTCAGTTTTTTCTTGGGAAGGCTTTCATTCCACCTCATTCATTTTCACAGTAGCTGAATGAGTCCATGCTTCTGGGTCCTGGTGGGTTCACGTGGCATCCTTTACATTAAAAACTTTGTATATAATGTCTGTTTGCCAACAAACTTATGAGAAGGACATAAGCAGTAGGGGTCAGGATACATTATTTAGTAGAGAGCAAAACAGTAAATGAGAACAAAATTCTGGCAGGCTGGGTCTGTAACAGGCTGAAGCAGATAGATTAAAAGATGTGGAGAGAGGAATAAGCTGTGATGAGAAAATACAAATTAGCATCCTTGCAAATAATCTCCATGATCAAAATGATAGCAACCTTGCCTTCGATATGACCTTTCTCTCCTCTCCCCATATTAAAAGGCCATTGTTCTTTTTCTCTCCAGAGCGTAATTACCCCGGGGAAGGCGTGGGTGAGCACTTCGGTAGTGCCTTGGCTGTGTGTCAGGATGCGGTGTGGGCGGACAGCATCCACCCTGTCCATGCCAGCTTCTGCTAGAAAGAAACACAGGCTCATAACAAGGGGGCTGTAACGCACTGCTGTAAATCTGCCAGGCTGGATTACAAGGGACTACGGGGCACACTGCAGAGAAGACCTGCCTGCAGTATTGACAGATGTAGAGTATTTCTCTCTCCATTCGCCCCCAACATTTTGCCCTGAATAAGAGAATAAGATTTAAAGTAATGGAAGAATCCTTATAATGGGGTACTATATTCTGCTGAAAGTCTTATGACACCCACAACCCTCAGATGCAACACAATTTAACAAAAGTGAGAATAATATGTTGAATAATTAATTGGTTGAGTAATTCCTCCTTTTTATTGTTTGTTGATTGCTTTTAAAGTCCTCTAGTGAGAAGGATGAATAAAAGGACAACAAATTGTGAAAAATAAAAAAGCAGAGAGATCGTGATCTTGGAGCAGTCATTGAACGAGAGAAGCAGATCCCAGCTGGTCAAAATTGTCACAGCTTCACTGAACTTCATGGAGGTATGACAGCATTACATGAGGAGTTGCTCAAACTATTTATTAAATGAGTAATAAAAACATCCAGTACTTTTTGGTAGTAGAGTAATCTTATAGGAAAGTGCAAATCCTATACAATGGTGGGTGCTGATAAAATTATTAAAGGTGAGAAATTTAAAATGTCTGATTTATTAAGATAATGATGATAACTATTCTCCTCTAAGGGAAGTAGGACTTGTGAGACAAAATATGCTGAATCAAAATGGGAGTATCTTGAGTAGAAAGGTAAGACTACCTCTCTCCATAGTGTAAGCAGACTGAAAATTCATGTGAAATTAAAGCGAAGGTGTTGCACACATCAGAAAGACAGAAGACTGATGAAAGGTACACATAAGTTAGAAATATGCACAGAAAACAGGATGGACAGCTGCGACTTGCAGGCACTTTAATTTTAACTTGTTCCCCATCTTACATGAACACACACAGAAAAACAATAGACAATTAACTAAAGGAGAAACTCATTAAACACCTCATTCCAACTCAATATGCTTTTGCTTACTTTTACAAGTGCCCCAAATAGTGTTCCTCAGCCTGTTTTCAATCAGATCTAAGCCAGTTTGAAACAGAAATGAAATGTAATGAGATATAGAAATGTTTCTACAAATATTTAACCTCAGACTCAGGCAAATATTGAGTTTATTCTCCTAATTCTGAAATTCTATTTTTAAACTATAAAGTACCATCAGCTGTACCTCTTCTTTATAATTGTATTCTGCTTATTTCTTGTGATTTTGGCTTTCTGGAAGTTAAAAACAGGTGGTGCCTTTGACTATTTTATTTTCCTTGTTCAAGACATTTCTCAGAAGACACGTGTCTTCAGTGTAATCCCTGGCTTGCACTCTGTCTTCCATCTCAAAAGCTAACACAGCAAGCCCAACACTCCTTCCACTTCTGGCCAGGGACTACAAAGAAAAACAGCTTCTCTGAAACTAATGACTTCTTGATTTATTAAAAGGAATTCCACGATCAGAGAAATCTATTAAAATAAAACATACTACATATGTCAGTATAACCTAAACCTTTTCTTCTCTTGCAAATTAAGACAGACCCCATTCAACACCGCTGTCCTTCACTGGACAGCAAGGTACTTACAGACTCACTGCAGTTTCTGTCTCTACTAGTATCTTTCTCTCAAAGGTTAGTTTGCATCAGCTAAAAATCAGATCTTTTTTTTTTTTTTATCTCAACATTCTGAACTGTATCAAAAAGTTACTGGGCTGTCACGTGGAGGCTAACCCTCATGACTTCAGGTTATAGACCCTTAAATATTTGCTGGATTATGCCTTATGTATATAGTGTGTTGCTCTCCTGCTTGTTTCTCTGGAGCCCATTATTAAAAAGCATGTGAATATTCTCATTTTTCTGGAAATTAAAGCTTAGCATGTCCATCTTTATAAGCAATTCATGTATTTAAAAAAAAGTTACAGTTTAATCCTGCAGTCTCCTCAGTTTTACTTCTGCAGGCCTCAGCTTTGTAAAGATTTGGACACACATTTAACACTAGCAATTAGAAGCCAGTAGGTACTATCATGCACTTACTAGTGACTCTACACCGTTTCAAAAAATGGTGAAAATATTAAAACACTTTCTGAGGTTTTTTTGCTATATGCTACATGCACTTGTACTCCACTTCTGTTGGCTTTGGGGGGAGCCACAGACTGGTGGCTTAAGACACCACTGCAGTGTCTTGCATAGAATTCCATTTCTTACTACTTGTGCCAGCTTTTAGTGTTGAAGTCAGTCAGTGATTAGCAGTGGCAGTTAAGGGGACCTGAGGAATCCCTTTGATGAAACATATTTGAAACAGAATCTCTCAGCCAAATATATACCACAGCTGACAAAGGCTTCTCTGCAGAGACTAGAAAACATTGATCAGCTCAATCACAAATTCCATCTGATGAGCTATGCTCAATTAACTGTTAGAAATCTTGAAAAGTTGGATGTAGTCTATGGAGAAATGGTTCTTCTTTCCAAATAAGTTTCCCATATCCACCAATGGCTTGAATCCATTGAAAATCACTCCAAAAACCAAATAGCTGACATCACTCCTCTGCCGAAAACTCACAAAGAATTTTTGGCTTGATATTGGGTCACATACACTAAGGAAAACTTTGACCTAGAAAACTGATTGCAATGCAGTGAACTAAAAATAAAAAAGTTCCTCAAACTCTCCTCATCTTGCTGCAGCCTTACCTGATAAGTGGTACAAAGATCCTAAATAAAAGGAGAGGAGAAAAAAAAAGTAGGAAATGTGAAATATCAGACTAGTTTCTTCAGTAAAAAATAATGCTTTAGAATCTCAGTCTAAGGTCTAACTTTCTATAAATATACAGCATGGAGTGATAGATGAATAACATATGTGCTAAAGATTAATTTGCACTCTTAGCAGCATTTTCATTAGAAAGAGTTCTATCCAAACTTTCCAGCTAAACACATTTGTATTTACACAGCAAAGAGTTGGAAGAATTTCAGGAAGCTCGATGTGTCACAAGAAGTGGTAGAGATGATGCAGGCGTCTTTTCCTCTGAAATAATAAATAAACTCACTGCCTCAGCTCTGTGCTACAGCACTTTGAGCTTGGAGGCACCTTGAGCATCTGATATGTGAAAAACAGGTCAATAGCCACTTGTAGTTCCCAAAGAATTTATGGCATTTTCTATACAAGAAGGCATGAGAGCTATAGGACGAGAAGTAGTGTGCAGAGTTGACTAGTTACTGATGAGGACTCCAAGGATATTTTGGAAAAGTCTGTGCAGATGTGCTCTAAAAAAATAAATAAATCCTTAAAGATACTCTCACAGTAGTACAGTTTGATATAACATCATTGAGAGGAATGAATAACAGTAATTTAAAATTCCTCTAGACTCATTTAGAGTCTCTCATGCACTTAGTCAACAGGCAAAAGTCAAGGGGTGCTTAACACGGCAATGTACTGAAAAGAATCCAAATCTAAGCTGGCAGCACATTGTAAGCAAAAAGGGTGGTCAGGAGAACATGTAGTTACATTAACACAGACTCTCTCCAAATTCACCAACTTTCTTAATTTAGCCCAGTGTTTCATGGCAGTATCAAAATTTTCCTTGCATCAAGACAATAAGAATATTTAAGAAAACGCCCTCTGACTTTAACTGCTTTTTATTTTTTAATTATGTAACTCAATACATGTAAAAATCTATCAAATATTAATTGTCTTCCAGTCTTGAATATCATTACGAGTGTAGTTGCCAGCTAAAGCATAAAATTCAATGTGGTTTGTGAAAGCTATTATGTACTTTTATTATTTGTTTCCCTTTTGTGTTTTATATACTGCTAAAATTTGAAGTTGTCATTAAAGAGATAAATTTTAAAAGATGACAGACACATTCCTTGAAAGAGCCAAAGAAATTAGTAATCTCATTTTAAAAATAATAAAACTATTTATTAATTTCACTAAATCCAGCATCAGATATCAAGTGGTCAATAACTTTTATCCTAGTAGAGCCACAAAGAATTTTTGGTCAGTTTAAAACCAATTGAACTGCTGTTATTGTCAGACTTTTGTCCTGAATTTAATATGCACTCAATCCTAATCCAGCACAACATTTTAGAGCAATGCACAAACAAATGTCTTTCCTGCTTATAACTGAAGATACCTTTTCATGTTATTCTTTTTTTGGCTGTCATATGGAGGTCTGATACTGTTTAAAATCATAACATGAACCAAAATCAACAAAAAGACTTTATGGTATCTGTCAGCTAGATATTATTTCATTCCCATCATAAAATAGCATATGTTTATTTTTCTCTTTCTTTCTCTCTCCCTATTGATTAAACTGTAGACAAAGAAAAAATGAACTGGTGCAATAGATGCTATATTTTTTTGATACAGGAAAAAGCATTCAGACAAATGTAGCACAATTGCAGGAAAAGAAACAGAAAGCTCATTCTTGCATAGTCACGATGTTAATAAAGGACCTTCTCCTGTAGATGAAGAATCAACTTCTGAGTCAGAAAAGTTTCGGCACAAATTTACCTAATGTTCCAGTGAGCAGATTCAAGAGGCATACCTCATGTTCTTGGAATTTGGCTTCCTGGAAATTTCCTCCTTCAGCGTTAAGGCATATTGCTTTCTGTCTATCTTCATAGGAATGCAAAATTTGCTAAAAAGAAAAGATTTCTGCTAATTCATGTCACCAGGAAACAGAAACAATTTTCCTGTACTAGACTTGCATATTTACAGTCCATAGCACAGTGCATAACATTGTGAATTCTTAGGACCTTTTTCGAAACATGAGATATGATGATGTTAATGAGTGGGTGCAAGTGGCATAATAAGAATTATGGACTTAATATTTCTCCCCTACTTGTATTCAAGAATTCTTCTACATTAATGATAATAGTCCTTTAACCTAGAAAGAGTCTCCTGCCATGCAACGGTTTCCCTATGTCTGGATTGCCCAGCAGATATAGGGAACAGATTTGGAAAAGGAAAACATTTATAATTGACAGACATATCTCTAAAAATAAGGCAGCCTCCTGATACTTGTGCTCTTCTTTAGTTGGATGGAGTTGACTACAAGAATGGCAAGTGATTTTAGGAGCTTCTGGCTACCTCAGGGACTGTGGAGACCTCATGAATTTGCAGAGTCTCAGGGAACACCCTGGGAACGGTTCTGCATTGGTCCAGAGGGTAAGTGAATTAAGAAACTTCATGATGCAAGCCTGTGAGGACCTCCTTTCTCTTGGCCATGTGTGCAGTTTCTCCCCAGGGAAGGGTGTCGATCATGCCCCTGATTTAGGGCATAAGGGTTTGGCTCTCCAAGAAGTGACTGAATATAACCTACAGTCTTAAAGATGGAACTGAATTGAAAAGCTGCCAAGTAGTCAGAAGTGCACTTCCAAAATAGTCAGCTACTTTCTTTGCCATTTACTTTCTCTCCCCCAAAAGGTTTCTTTGTAATATGCTCATCTGTGTATTCATAGCCTTCTGCTTCTTAGACTTTAGAAACATCATACTGCTAGGGCATGTTTTAATAAAGTGTCATGTAAA
Source organism: Nipponia nippon (assembly GCF_047370975.1). NCBI lineage: Eukaryota > Metazoa > Chordata > Aves > Pelecaniformes > Threskiornithidae > Nipponia > Nipponia nippon. Next base: position 91,974,153 of record NW_028262358.1, on the reverse strand, counting down.
AAGACAAATGTAAGCTCAAATCAACAGAAAAATCTGCTTAAAAAACACCAGTAATAACTACCCTTTTGTCTGTGCACCAGTAGGAATTCACGTGTAAAGTACTGCCCATAGCATCAGAGATACAGCTTTGTTGATGGTGTGAATGGACGCTGATCATGCCAAAGGCTGCCTTAAGTCAGTAGGATTTTTGTACAATCTATCTATACCTTTAAACATCGTTTACTGTAATTCTTTTTAAAACTCTGCACTTAAAACAGCCTAGATAGTAGTCTGTTGAGTACACATTTTGAAGGGTCCTGAAAGTTCTTCAGGCAATTAATTGTTGCCTGTTTTTTCAGAAAAGGATCTTTTAAGGTCTCTGTAGGGGTTTTAGTGCATTCTGATGTAACATAATTTTGATATTTTCAAAGCAAAATTTTCAATTTTTTCACAAAATATTCTGGAAAAATGTTCCCTTTCTAAACAAATTTGATTTTTAACAACATTTTCATGAATGAAGTATCAAATTATCTTAAGCAAATATCTTTGCTGTCACACAAAAGCGATTTCTCTGTCATACCCGCATACGTTTTCTGTAAATGTATGTATTTTTTGTTAAGCTTTATAAAAGGAACTTGCTCTGCCAAGGGGGAAAAAAACCCTTTTTTTTTCTTTATGCTGATCAACCTACCACTTTTGAGAAGTTTTCCTCATTGGAAAATACTTCTAATGCTGTCCAAGGTCAAAAAGAAATTGCCATTTGATGGGTGTTTGGTAGGCTGTGTGAAAGGAATCTGCAATCTCAGTTTAGTTCCCAGTTAACAAATGTCCAACACAGCTGTCATTAATTGGCATTCTTGTTGGCAGCCTCTGCAGAGAGGCCAAAGGCTAATGTACATGGAAGCTGACCTATTTTCTGACTTTATTAGTAGTTCTGCAGAACAGACTTCTCAGTGTGAGGAAGTGAACACTGGTTCTTACTGCCGCTGCTGAGGCTGTAGGCTTCTTTTGAATAAATAAACTCGATTTCCAAAGCTCACAGTCTGGCATCTTTCATACAAGCTAAAACCCAGTCAAAAAGAAATATTCATACAAATAGTAACTTGATGATACACTGTTTGAAACAAAGCGTACTAACACTCATGTTGAGAAGACTATATCTGTTATGTTTCTTTCCAGAAAGCTATTTGTTAATTAGCTGTTCCTGTTTCTTTTTCCAGTAATATTTTCAAGTAGATAAGGACATCTTGTGCCAAATACTAATTCTCATTCTGTTATTCATATGTCTGTAATTTCTAACACCCTTAACCATGCTAATTTTCCAGGCAGCATTTTTTGAACTTGATAAGAACAGGGCACTCTCTTTGTAGGCTAACCCATAATAAAGGACTACTTCCTACCTGCGATAGGCCCATATACCCATTTATTTTCTACATTCACTTTTCTGTAATAAGAAAAGTTTTCAGTACTGCTGATAAGCCTGTTTACAGGAAAAGCAACCTATACTCCCTGCTGCTCCTACATCAAACAATTTGCTAGCTATGCCCCAAACAACAGGAAAATATTTATCACAGGGGAGAATAAAAGAGAGAGAAGAGACGCTAGCTTTTTGGGTTGTAAGTACAGTTTGCAATCATGGTATTACAGAATATTCATCCTCTAGCTTGTAAACTGAGCTAGCTTAATATGGAAAAAAGTGGAATATGGAAACTGAGAGAAATTAAGTACAAAACACAGTGATGTCATTTCTTCCGTGCATACTTGTATTTAAACTGTGACACTATTGTTTTACTTATAACAAAAATCCTAAACTGAATAAAAACCACTACTCATTCACCAAGCAGATGTTGATATCGCACTCTAGAAGTAAAAATTTTTGTTTACTATATTTCTATCTGTTTGATGAACCTGAAGGACTCACATTCCTTGATCAGGAGGCATACACATCAGTGCAAATAAGATATAAATGTGCAAAAGAATGTTTCGTGTTTCTTTCCAATCAAATTTTCTCACTTTAAAGATACCTTTTGAACTTAAAAGAATTTGTTTCCATTTCCTTTAACAAAAAGTTCATTTCCAGCTTTGTGAGCTCTAATTTCATAAGAATCTTTTTGGCTTAACTCAGCTTCTGAATTGGACATATTAATTTTCCTTTCGCTCACCAAGCAGACAAGTATAAAACTCTCCAAGCTTTTATTAAAAGCATTTTTTTTTTCTGTTTATAACATAGTTGTACAGCTTTTAACATTCATGTAAGCTTTGGGCCATCAAGACTGTTTTTTCATTGCTCTAATTTGTGCTTGTTTATTTATCCTTCCAATAATTTGACATTGGATGTGTTGAATTTTCTCTATGGAAAAACATTAAAGGGAAATTACTCACAGTACATTGCTCTTGCATAGTTTTCCCTCGTAAAGCACATTTTCATACACACCAGACCTCTTGGTAGGGTGAAGTCCATTAAGTGCAGCATACAGTTAGATCTTTTTAACCACTGTCATACCCCATGACAGTATTCAAGGACAGGGTAACTGATCACTGGTCACCCACTCCAATCTCTCATAAATTTGTCTTTTAAGAGTGTTCTATCTGAGTGCCACATAAACACATGTTTTCAACTTAAAATGAATCACCAGTCAGGATAACATATCAAACCAGCTGAAATAAGCTTGATAACCTTTTCCAGCTGGAAGGGATGAATGAAATATATGCCAAACCACAGCACGTGTGCTTTTTCCTCTTTGGTAAACAGGGAAGTTTTATAACTATTTTATCAGGTTGTATGAAAGTTCTGAAAACAAACAAACAAAAAGCAAGCTATCCTTCATTGTATCAATAGATATGAAACAACTGAGCTTCATCTAAGCATGAACACTCTCAATCCAAAAGATTGAGAGTGTGTGTGCCGATTATAAGAACTTACATGTCACAAACTGTATGTCTGGTCATCTTTCCTGTAAGGTACCTGTTAAGACAGATTCGTAGAAACATCATTCAGAGTAACTGAGCATTTACATACATGTCCCCTATCTTTCTGTCTTTCTGTCTCTCTTTTTCCTTCAAAGCTAAGAGGTTATGTAACGCTCCATGACAACAGCAAGTTGCCATAATTATAGACGGATGTCACAGAGGAGACAGTGAGACAATTAGACAGGAAAAGGGTTGACACCAACATTTCCAAAGAGCAAATTCCATGTACCTCATCTAGATCTGTCATTTGCCCTTCATACTTTGAACTGCTTGAGGTTTTTCTCTTACCATTTTCTCGAACTTTCTGGTTGCTTTACTTTCAATGGTTGCAGCTTCAACAGTAAGCTTTCATCACATCCACACTTCGGCTCCAAACATGGTTTTCGAGGAGGAAACAGGGTCTAACCTCTTCTCTCCAAATTTGAGTTTTCCAGGGATGGTTAATGCAAATGTTTTCCCATTGCAGAGGTGCAGCACAGGACCCTCTGCATTTCTATTGCTGATATACCAGCTGAAGTATTATTTTTCTTCCTATTGCCTTCATTACCTGTCATTTTCTTTTGATGACCAGAGTTGTCCACTATTTTAGATGCATAATCACTGGTATCTTCTTACAATTTAACTTATATTTGAAACTACCAGAGGCCTTGCCTACACAATGAGTTGCACAGCTTAACCTACAGTATAATTTAAAATAATTTTACTTATGTCCATGTACCTCCAAGCCACACTCAGATTCCTCCTGCCTATCTTTACAGTTCTTGCATGTGCTGAATCATTATCTGGTGATGTTGTCCTCTCCCTGATGGTTGAAGAAGGTAATTAGACATCTATCTAGGTCTTTCCATTAATTCACAAAAGTAAGACAGGATGAATTCAAATATCTCATTAGTTTGAGACCAGTTTATTTCCACTGAATTTACATCAGTTTCTAAAATTAATTTTGGATCTCCTTCCCCAGGGTCTTGTACCAGGTTTGTACCAGATTTGTGAAAACATTTTTAAAAAATAATGCACATTGGTGTAGATTTATAGACCAACAAGACCAACCTAAAAATATTTCTTAACACATTTCAGAGAAACAAAAATTAGGGAATAAAGAAAAAAATGTTTCTGTCATTCTGTCACAACACATTTAATGCACTCTAACACTAGTGATTACAATATTATAATAACAAAACACACCTGTTTCTAAGGTGTTGAAATATGTTCTTCCACACTGAAAGAACAATACACGATTTTAAAAAATAGACATCTGCCTATTTTCAACATTGTTCTCCTTCTTATTTGAAAGTAAAGCTACCCCAGTGGTTTAATAGATTTGCTTTTTAAGCAGACTTTCCTGCTGTAACATTGAAAAGGTTCAGGTTATAGAGGAAAGCATCCTAGTCTCACATTGATATTACCAGAGTTGATGAGATGACTGATGGTAGGACTATGCTAACCTGAGTTCTAGATATTCTTTCCAAGTGACCAGCAATGGAGTTATCATAGCTGCATGACTCAGAGGACCAGCTTAGCCAAGCTAAATTTTATGAGATGGAAATCATAAGATTCTTCAGCTCCTTGAGAATTCAGACAGTAATTCAACATCTTGTTACAAATAAGCAGAGATACTTAGCATCATAACATCCAAGATGAGGGCGATCCAGCCCATTCAAAACACCAGTCCTTCTGCTAGTGGCAGGTAGAATGTGGCATCATGATCTGAATGCACTTTGGAGAGGATTAATAAAGCAGTACTTATTTCAGGTTTAGGAGCAAAACATACCACAGAAACATCCACATGGTTTATTGAAAACTGTATAAAATAGGTATTACAGTGAAATGAAGGAGTTACCCAGGCTGTTGGAAATTAGACACATGAATTTCCTGCAATTTATAGAAATAACTTGCAGATATGCCACTCAAACTACATTTCTGTCAGATCTCATAAGTTCAGCAGGGTTGGGTCTGGTTAGCAACAGAATCAGAAATCTCAAAGGGTTATCATGCATACAGCATGAAGCAATGCTGACAAGTCAGTCAATGACTTTTCCCTTTGAATCTAATGACACGAGGTCTCTCAGTGTGTAATGTGCCATCATGTTGAGTTGGTAACATCTGAAGGAGAGAGGCTTTAACTCAGATAAGTTAATTCTGCTTTCTTAGCTCAGTTTCAACTGGATACAATATTTTTCTTCACATCCTGCCCTCTGAAGAACTGTCAAGTGCTGGAGCGTGTTATGAAGTGGTTGCAGTGCTTCAACCTAGAGGTGGCCTGAACATCTGCAGGCACTCTGCATTTGGTAAATTACTTATATTTTTACAAAAATGGACCAAATGACCAGATAAAACTGCATACTGTTTGACTGATACAATTTTAAACTGAGTCCGGCCATGAACCATTGTTATTAAATTAGTTACGTGCTACAATGTTCCTTCAGGCACTTAAATCTCATTGCATTGTTCAGCTTAAATTTTTTCTCCACTGCTGCCTTAGCAAAATCTGTTTGGTATTGATAGTACCTATACTGTACTATCATCTGCCTTTGATCACCCAATTCCTTAAAAAATATGGCTGCTCTATGAACCACAGGATCTCCTTTTCTGAAGATAAATGTAAATCACAAGGTTTTTGGTGGTCAGGACATAAACTCAAAACATGAAATCATGCTTCACATCTCCATATCAACAAATGTTAACCATATGCTACAGAACTGAAACAGGTTATTTTCTAAAAAGGACCTTCATTAAGAAGGAAGCAGAGTACATCAGAAAAGAAAAAGTACATGAAGAGCCAGAACTGGTATGTAATTTCTTTTTCTCCTTCACAGAATTCTTACTTGATGCTAGGGCTGACATCACCAACACTCACTACCATTCAGTACATGCTTAGGATAAGGAGACACATCTGCCTATATGGTAAAGACAAAGAAGAGAAGTGTGTGAGTGTGTAGCACAGAGAGAGAGAGAGTGTGTGTGCCTGCGTGTGCCCGTGTGTGGGTGTATGCATGTACTTCTGTACACACATGTCGAATATATAACTGGCTATCTGGGAATCTGTGATTTTCAAAGAATCTCATAAAAAACATGCAGATAACATGCAAGGTTTAGTACATGAGAAGTAATTTCTGAGCAGTAAAGAATCTTCACCTTACAAAATTTATCATTTTTGTCAGTGGTAGGAATGAAAGATGGCAAGATTGGTAAGTGCTGAACTTGAACCTAGTCACATTGGGTTGGTGAGACAGGACATGCTGGATTACTGGTAAACAGGCACAGGCAAACATTGAACAGTCGCACACCAAACACCACACTTATGGTATAGTAGATTCTATCTACGGTTATAAATCATGTCTTTGAGCAATCCAGATGATGCTGGGGTATAAAGAATTAACATGATTCCTGCCTTTATAAACAGAGAATGTTTATAATGTCTCAGCTCTCAACAAGCATGTGAGGGTAAAAGTATGAAAACTTGTGTGTTCAGACAAAGGCAGTTTAACAGGTAAAGCAAAAGCTGCATGTGCAAGCAAAGCAAAACAAGGAATTCATTTGCTACTTCCCATCGGCAGGCAGGTGTTCAGCCATCTCCAGGAAAGCAGGGCTCCATCATGTGTAATTGTTAATTGGGAAGACAAATGCCAGAACTCCAAATGTCCCCCCTTCCTCCTCATCCTCTCCCTGAGGTTTTATTGCTGAGCACAACATTATATGGTATGGAACATCCCTTTCGTCAGTTGGGGTCAGCTGTCCCAGCTGTGTCCCCTCCCAGCTTCTTATGCACCCCCAGCCTACTCGCTGGTGGGGTGGTGTGAGATGCAGAAAAGGCCTTGACTCTGTGTAAGCACTGCTCAGCAATAACAAAAACATCCCTGTATTATCAACACTGTTTTCAGCACAAATCCAAAACATAGCCCCATACTAGCTACTATGAAGAAAATTAACTCTATCTCAGCCAAAATCAGTACACACATTTAAGGAAAGCTGTTGATAACTCAAATTATTCAGGGAAAAGCCAGAAGAATGACTGGAGGATTGGAAACAATATTTCACAATGCAGAACTTGAAGAGACCAATATACTTAGTTTAAGAGAAAGTTAGTGTCTCAGTTACAGCCATAAAAGCACTGATATAAAACATTTTTCAATAGATGTTTCTTTGTCAGAGAAACCTGCAGCACCAAAACAGTGCTTGGATGGTAAAGTTAGACAAATTCAGCTTAGGAAAAAGTTGGAGGCTTGTTTGAGGGACTTTTTTTCCTTTGAAGCTAATTTAACAGAGTAATGCTTTGCTAACAAGTACAAGAGCCCTTGTGGAGAAGATATATTGCTGAAAGCCATGCTCTAGTTCAAAGTAGACAAGGCCTACGGCTTAAGTGATATAGGAGGTCAAATTAAATTATCAAAGTGATCCCTCCTGGCATTCTGGAAATGGCATCTTAGATTCAGTCTTTCTAAAACTGAAGTTTCAAAACTGTCTAATATCAACATTAAAGAAGAAAATATGAAAATCTAAGCTCTACTCAACTGCAACTTTACAATCCAGAGCCAAAGAACACATGGCTGTGACTCTCCTATGCTTTGTTCATGAGTCAGAGGCAGACATGAACAGCTACACCCCACATATTTTTAGGTTTTTTGTTTGTTGGTGTGTAATCATCTAAAAAGACCTTCCTGCAGACAGTTTTGCCTATCAGGAGATCAATAGTATTTCTAGCTATTTTAAAAAGAATTCAAAATAACAACCACAAGCTACAATGCAAAACTAGATCAGGAAAGAAAATAGAAAGGAAATAATATGCTTTAAATGCAATAACAAAAGCCATATCCCACTTTTCTGATCTGCTTAGACTGCACTGTAAAACCAAAAGGGATGTGAAGCTTCCAAAGCCAGCTATAACGTTTTTCTTTATTATATTCTGTATTGGAGTTTTATATCTAAATCAAGGATGCAGCTTTTTATAACAGTAGTGGCAGCAGTAAAATCTGCATAATCAAATAATAGTTTTAGTGCCCTAATTTTTAAGGCAACAGAAGCTACGTTCCATCTCAAGATGTAAATATAACCCCAAACTTGTCTCTGAACCAAAGAATATTCAGTGGTATCTTCTTTTTTATAATTCACCTTAAAGATGTAGGGTGAGACTGAGCTCCAGGTATTCTACATGTATGCATCCACATGTGTGCTAGAGATGTTCCAGGGCCTAGGAATTCCCAAGACATTGAGGTTATTGACTGCCATCCAGCTGCCTCACATCTCTCACAGATTTGCATCTGGCAGTCCAACATGGATATATCAGATGTTTTTCACATAGCATCTGAAATGACTCCAGAAGCCTAGGTGAGAGTAACTGAAATTACAAGATTACATTATAGTTGGTGGAGACCTAGCATGCTACTCAGCCACCTAAACTTAGACAAGTAGCACCATTTGACACTCCATAAAGTACCTTAGTCATCTGCACAGTGTAGGCAGATATGATATTGGGGATATGTGGAACACCAAAACTGGTACCAGCTACCTCATTTTGGACTAAACCAAGTGCCAAGTCAGTACAGTAAAGGTAAGTGGGACAATTCAGTTGATAAACCATTAGGAGCAGAATTCAATTCAGTGTCAAGACACATAAATTTAAGTGTCTAAATGTAGGTATATACTGCCATGGCAAATGTCAGAGTTCCTGTTATTGTCACTGGAATCTAGTCAAGGCAGTCAGTGGATCTTAGGAGGAAATTCAGCTTACCCTAAAATAGACACTCAGTGGCTAGTCCACTAACAGCTGTCTGCGCTCCATCATGGCATCATCTCTGCCATTATCTATTACCAATCTTCATTTTCCTTAATGGGAGCTTAGGCACTTATGGCATCAGTGGTACACCTAAGGGTAGACCCATAGATTTAGGTGTCTTATTCTTGAACTGAATCATACCCCAGGGTCTCAAGTTCGTTGCTTAAGTATAGGTATTTGCAATGCCTCTGCATATCTCAGACGGGTTCTAGCTGCCAGGCTGGATGGACTCAGTTGTGCTATAGGTCCTGTGTCGTATCTCACAACATCAGACGGACAACTTAAATAGCACAAGGCTTCTGGTTTTAGGTAGCTGAATGAGATCTAGATGTTTCTTTTAAGGTGACCTGAATCAGCTGGTGCTTGAAACCCCAATGAGTATAAAATTTGTATCTTCTTAGAAGTCCCTAAACCTTAAAAGGATGAAAGAAACTCCAGAATAATATGTTTCCTGCAGAATTTACAAGTTCATTCAGGACACAGTGGTTCACAAGTTTTATTTGATTTCAATAAAATTCTGACTGGAACCAGATCAAATTCAGTTAAAATTCCTCTGAATTTTCTGCCAGCAGATTCCACTCCCGGGGTCCATCATGCACTCCCACAGTGCAGGGTGACGAGCCTTCCCTTTTTATTGAGAGTGTTGATATCATTTGCTTTCATTAAAAAAATCAAACTGCAACCAAGCTTCAAAATATGGAAAACACTCAGGAAACACCAATACATTTCTCCATGCAGTTCTGCTCAGCACCTTGTAGGAATGCGACCCAATAGTAGCCAGAGTGTGCTTGAGTTCTGCTATTTCCTGTCCATCTTGGGTTACCATCATAAAAGAAATGAACTATAGAGAAATCTGCCTGCAAAAATAGGCTGGAAATAGGCATTCTCAAGGGATTTCTAACATCTTTGGCTTCCCTTCAGGCTGGAAATACCACAAAAGAACCTTCTTGTAGTGTTTGTATTTCAGCAAATCTGTTTTTATGGCCCACTGGAACCAGGAAGTTTAGAGCACATAAAAATGAAAAAACACCTCAGGAAAGTTAACCAAAGCATCAGAGGTCCAATTCAAGTTTTAAGAAAGATTCAATTCCATTGTTATTTTAGTTTATGTACTCACCCACCCCTAACTATTGAGACTGTTCCTTGAAACCTCTGTTAAATAAATATGTAATGGCATAGTACAGAAGTGAGGCCCTCAAAATAATTTTCAAATGCTATTTTTCACGAATGTTTGGCAGGTCATCATCACCTTCTATTTATAGATGGCAGAAGGAAATCAGAAATAATGGATAGCACTCCCAAATCAGTGATAGCATCAGTAGCAGTGAGGTATTAAAGCCCAGAGGTTTCATTTCTATTGCCCTCCTAATATTTCATTATATTCTTTCTCCTATCAGCCATTATTCAGCTTCTCTTCTGTTATATTCTCTTTTCTCTTCATTTTCTACTTGCACTTTTCCGTAGGAAAATGCTTACTGAAGATTCTAATGTAAACAAAACTGTAGAAAGGAACAAAAATCCATTACGGTAATCTTATACTCTTACAAGATGCCTGGGGTAAGAAAACACTTAATTTACAAATAGCTCCAAAACATTTAATAGAGCTTTCCATTAGTCCAGAGATGCAGGAGGTTTAACCACGTATATGGGTATTTATTGTCTTCTAATTGAGATCGTTGCCTAGAAAATTCTAGATTTCCAGATTTTCAATTACTTGCAGGAATAAAGTATAGTCAGCATAAAGTATAGTCATTTGTAGCAACGGGTGTAGGAAAGGGCCTCAGAGAAGAAAACCTGAAAGGAGCAAAATTTGTCTAGTAAATTTTCAGGATTTGTAATGGTATCTATGTTTTCTCATTAAAGAATTTTGTTGCATTTTACAGAGCAGAGGACCCCAAAATGATAATTTCTTTTTAGGTCTACTGTCGTGAAGGTCTAAGGCATGATCAACGACCCTTTAAGACATTACAGTGTCTAAATTAGTTCTTCTGCTCCCATACCCGAGAAGCTGAAAGCTATGCACCAAGCCAACTCTCCTTCTGTTTTCCCTTGGATAAAAGAGAATCCACAAAAATGTTGATACTTTCTTTAAAAAAAATAAGTATTCTAAAATGCCAGCACTGATTTCTGCCCAGTTTGCTCTATGCCAGATGCTGTAAGGAAAGTTGTTTCTTCCCTATGATGACTAAATATTCCCATTTTGACAACCAGTGTCATCTGCAGTCTGTTAGATGTGCTTATGCCTAATCGGAAAATAATCTAACTAATTGAATACAGTTAACAAGGTAATTTTCTCAGTGGAGGGATTTTTAAATATAAACTTATGTGTTAGTTTTATGGATATTTTTACTACTTATTTTCAGAATAACTTACTGCATCACTGACACAGGTATTTCTACATGGCAATACATTCAAACACCTAAGCTTGTGTTTTGCCGGTACATCACATAAAATATGCCTGCCTGGCACCCTGACACAAATGTCTGTCAAGCAGGAAGATTCACCTATGCTACAATCATGAAGCAGGAAATTTTCTAGTGCCAGGATAAAATATGCCTCCTTGGCATGCACAACGAATTCCAGTATCTCATCCTAACTACTTCCGCCTCACACAGATTTTACAAGACACTGAAACCTCAACTTGATGTATGTGAATCAAAATATGATTCCTTTCACTGCCATGTCAATCCACAGTTGCTGCGCTGTGAGGTTGCAGCTGTACTTTTGCGGGCAGACTCTAACTTACTTCAGGCGTTGCAAGTGCTGTCCATAACTGAAGAGATGTGGCAGATATTCCAACTTCTGCGGAACAATTTTTGCTAATGTTTATCCAGTACATATGCATTTTGTTCTGTCTGTGGGATCGGAAAACCCAAAGGCCACAGACATTTCTGAGGTCAGTGGAGGTTGACAGAGGACAAGGAAATCATCTGAGCCTGATTTAGTACCTCAGGTTTTACCAAGTGTTTTGGCCCCTCCTGAATTATCTGTGAATCACAGTTTAGATGGAGCCTAAGTACCTCTGTCCCTGGACCTTGATATTCCTGAGCTTATGAGGATCTAGGCTGAAAAGCTCTATCGGGTTTATGTGGCAAGGTTTTGGTAGTAGGGGGCTGTGGGGGTGGCCTCTGTGAGAAGAGACCAGGAGCTTCCCCCATGTCAGACAGAATCCATTTCAGCCAGCTCAAAGATGGACCCAACTCTGGCCAAACCTGAGCTCATCAGCGACACTGGTAGCACCTCTGTGATAACATATTTAAGAAAGGGTAAAAAATGCTGCATGGGTGTATGACACAGAGGAGTGGGAAAATGTGAAAGAAACAGCCCTGTAGACACCAAGGTCATTGAAGAAGGAGAGGAAGGAGGTGCTCCAGGCACAGGAGCAGAGATTTCCCTGCAGCCTATGGTGAAGACCATGGCGAAGCAGGTTGTCCCCCTGCAGCCCATGGACGACAACGGTGGAGCAGATATCCACACCCCAGCTTGTGGAGGACCCCATGCTGCAATAGGTGCCCTGAGAGAAGCTGCAGCTCATGGAGACCCCACAGTGGAGCAGGCTCCTGGCAGGACTGAGGCTTTGGTGGGCACCTGGCAGCCAATCAAGATTAATCCACCACAAAAGCACAGATCGGTCAATGGATCGATTGGATGTCATATTTTATGATTTCTGGCAATATTTTAATGGAGGTCACTGAGTTGGGTTTTAAGGAAGAGGAGGCTGAAATCTGCTTAGACCAGAATGTAAGTGCAATTGTCTGAATGCGTCCCTGAAGCACTTTAGGAGTCTAGTAACAAAAATTACTTGGACACCCTAAAACAGATGTGGTCAGGACTCATTCTTCATAAAACACTAATGCAAAAAAATTGTAAGGTTTCAGAGAAGTCTGAAGTAGACCTTGGGTGGAGCAAGTTTCTCAGCTCCAGGATGAAATTTCCAGCTAAATCCAGAGAGACGCATAACCACACTGCTCATCTTTGTTAGCTGTATCAGGAAAAGCAATGGTTTTAACGAAGGCATATGTGCCCAGTATATCTTTAAAAAATCTACAGATTTGGAGAAGTATATGACCTGCTTTTATAGATCCTAAAGCAACTTAAAGAGAGTTACATTCCTATAGATGTTGGTATCTAGAAATTATTTGTCTAAGCCTAAAGTAGTTATCTAAGCTGTCTTCCTAGTCAAGACAGAAAACATTTCAGAGGGCTATTAATTTCACCTATGACACAAATTAAACATTGGCTACAAAGGGAGTTTAGGATAAGGTGGATGGAAATGGCTACTGTTTGGCTATTTCAGAGTAAGTGAATTAAATCCCATCCTAAAAAGCTCGAGGTCAGGATTTCTTAAGTTTAACCTAGAATGTGAAATTCATAACTCTAAACCCAGGCAAACAGAAATATCGGAAAAATAATCACTTTTCTTCCAAGTTTCTGTGAAGTGTTATAGCATTCCTTTCTCTTATAAAGATAGTTTTATTGAAATTACTGTATCTTCTGTGCATCACATTCAGCTCTGGCTCAACTTTGTTAGTAATTTAAAAAAAATTATTACCTTTTATAGGGGGTTTTACTGTCTGGTAATTCAATAAAAATAAATAGGATACGAAAAGTAAATTTTCTTATTCTAGTGCAATTCTCTTTGCTTCATAATCTAATGTCAAAGAACATTATTAAATATTTTGATATATGTATTCACCAGTGCCCTTACAAAACAGGTTTTTTTATTATTATTATCAGGGGGAAAAAAAGTAACAACCTCACTAGGGGTAAGCAATTCCCAGAATGGTAAGTATTAAATACATTTATTCTCTGATATGAATACATATTTACTAGAACAGAAAGCTTATTCAGTGAAACAAGTGGAATTTTTCTGGATAGGCAAGTCTATACTCAGTTAAAAATGTTTTCCATTTTGATTTACACAAATATATGATACAAGTGGAAGGAATGACTAGGACATCAATACCATGAGCTTGTTGAACGATAGTAGAAAAACACAGACTTTGTTACCTAAAATACCCATAATACCTTCCAAACTCAGTTAAAGAATAGACTTTTGATCATTTAAAAAGGCAGCCCCAAACATTCTCCATCAAGGTGTTAGAGACCACAAGAATGTGATCTTGTCTGAGGTCCCGAAGGCTTGTATGTGTCATCCTTGACACTCAGCATGGATGAAATGACACGAACACAGGCAAATGATTCTGGCTGTAGAGGTACAAATATGCAAAAGGTACCCACCTGTTAACTGGTCTTTTAACCTAGCCCATGCAGAAAGATGTTGGAGTTTTCATACTGCTCTTGAAAGATGAGGATTAAGGGAATAGTGTCCAAGGTTCTGTCTGGACAAGGTGAAAGCGAAGCTAGTAGAGAGGGTACTAGAAAAAAAAAAGAGTACTCTTTTTTCCTACTAATAAATTGGTAGTCCAGGTCTAGTACACAAATGTCTGTATTTCAGGTATGTTCTTAGTCCTCTGTTCCAATTGGAAAATGGGGTGATATCGCTGCTAAATGTGCTTTTTCCTGTGAAGCTGAACAGGCATATTCGTAATTTCCTTTCACACTTAGGCCCAGGCTTTCTAAAGCCCTGTGTGGGGCTATTCCTGAAGGCCATTCACAGTGAATAGTCACGAGGCCTGCCCAAGCTTCACACATGTGACTTGAGCTACGGACTTTGACTGATAAAGCTGTACCAGCATTTCTGTGTAAAATGAATGCCACGAGATTCTCTTCTGGCTGCATGTGTTAATTAGTCTATCTGGGATGGCATGCTAAGGAATTATGTTACCACGTACTCAAACAAGCTTTGTTCTCCCACAGCAAAATCTCATGATGTGTTCATATCTCTTGTAACCTGGCTATTAGTAACACCACCTTTCTTTTCATGAGTCCCTCTGACAGTTTGTTCCAGCTGCAGATGTCAAGCTAAATGTCAACAGAATTAAATATTTAGCCTGCTGGTTCATTTTCTCAGCACAAGGCCCACTGCACTGCAATATATATCCCCTGGAGCCACAGTGCAAAGCCCATTTCTTTATTCAAGATGATTAGATGGGGCAATGAAGCTTTGAGATATATAACTTCCCTTCTTAGAAAATAGATTAAAAATGGAAACACATATGTCTGACAATTAAGAAATTTAGTTTGAAATATAAATAATAGGCATCTTTAAATGTAAAATTATACTCCAATATTTTCATGTCAAAAATAGTAGAGGCCTATTTGCTGTCGATGATAGAATTTCACTGCATTGTATCAGGATGAAATGTAAAAATCTTGACAAACCTTCACAATAAAAGTAATCTTTTCAAAAGAACTTGGGCAGTCAAAAGTTTTACATAGTATTTAGTTTATTTAATCTGTTACTATAATTAGCTTGCTTTCAGAAGAAAATGCCACCTCAAATGAGGAAACCAGAATGCATCATTTATCAAAAGTTCAATTGAAATATTGATATCTTGAAAACTTTTTCAGAGTCTTTCAGACACCAAGACTTCTTGAAAATGCCTCAGCTGAGTGAATAGTCTTTGAAGGCATTAAAAAATTGTCCTTTTACAACCCTGAGATGAAACTTTTCCATACCACCAATAAAGACTCATTTGAGTTTTCTCTTACTCATACCTTTTATAAACAGTGATTATAATTAGATATTCAATCTTTTCTGGTCTTCTTTCTCACACAACATGAAAAGAGAGAGCTGTTTTCTATTACTGGCTTCCATATGACATGCGTGGCAAAGTATTAATGTTTTTTATTTCCTGTCATGATAGTGCACCATTTTCCAGTTCCCTTAGTTCTGCTTACATCACATACAACATGGTTACATTTTCATTATTTGATTAAAATCTTTGGTTTTCTTCTGTCTGAAATGACATAAATTATAAACAAATGATACTACAAGCCCAGCTGTGTAGCTCTGTCTCATTTTTAAATGCTTTTAAGCTTTTATATCATTTAGCTGAATCTTTTATAAGGATTTTGATTAAATCTCTACAGTTAAGTATGCTACCAGTGTTTTTTCTGACCCCATGCTCCTTTATTAATGATAACAAGTAACTGCATTTTCATGTAATATTTTCTATTAATAACCCAAAAAATCCATTTTTTTAAAAAAATCCATTAGATAATCATAGACAGGGTGATGCAGTTGCTGCACAAAAATATACAGAAGTTGAAAAAGGAAGTAAACAAAGCTGTCTTTTGCACTGTTCCTATTCTGCAGACTTAATAAAAGCAGACAGTAAAAGACTACTAATTTAAAATGTAATACAGTTCAAACCTGCCTACAATTCTTTACAGGAGCTGTGTTCTTCTCAGGGCAATGGATTATTACAAAAAATGTGTTTGAATTTATGAAAGTACAGAAAGGCTTTTAATGGAGAAAAGCTACCAAGTCTTTATTTAACATTACAGATAAAATGGGCTTTGGCCAACTTCCAGATCCCAGATTATAGTCTACTGAATTTAACTGGTGCATGCTGGATAAAACTCATTAACTCAACAGAATTATAAATGCTTCAGTTCATTCCTTGCTGAACTATAAGTACATCCTTTCCCCCTTGATGTGCTTTCAGCATCTGTGTCCTGGAGATCCCCTTTTAATTGAACTGTGTTTTGACTAAAATAATCTCAAGGTGACTGAGTGAAAAATTAAGTGGCTCTCAAATTGTTCCAAGTATAGTAGCTTTAAACATTTGTAACAGATGTTGGATTAAATGGTGTTGTCAAATTATAGAAACCAATACCAAGCTGTCTCCATCTTTGCTCTTTATGTTCCACATTCCTCCTTTTCTCTTTCATGTCTTATAAAAGCTCTCATAAAATATCTTTTTCTGAGACAACACAGGACATGAGATGCCAATTTTAGTTAAATTAGACTTCAGAGACTTCATGCTCTCTTTTTATATTTATAGGTTCATAAATCTTGACGCAGCATCATACTGTATTCAACATTAAACTAATTATTTACATTATAGGGAAACTTCTATTTTGAAGTACATTTTCAGTACAGTAAGTGAAATCTTAGTTCTCACACTTTACAAACTTTTTTAATTTATATTAAAATGGATTACCACTAATAAAGCCCAGAATTCTGTGTTAGGTTATGTGATAAAATGTTCATCTCCATTGAGACACAAGGGCACAGAGGTACAATGGTGGACAGGGGATCACCAATAACCCCATCAGAGACATGATACCCCAACCCAGTCCTTCCCAAGGATGTCCTGGGAGATATAAGGTCTAGGGTGAAATCCATCAGGAGTCAAGTCAAGAGGCTCTCTGGGTCATCTCACTGCCTACTGCCCCATATACCCACATACTGGACTCATTATGGGTGCAGAAAAGAATCTTGGGATTGTACAAGTCTTACTATGGGATGTTTTGGGGAAGAACCGAGGCTGGGGAAAGGGAGGGATCAAGGTGGTTTGTGGAGGAACAAGCATGGGAAAATAGATGAGGGGCTAAAAGGGGATGCTCACATGTAAACAGGGCCTGGTCAGGACACTTGTCTGGCCATGTGCTTGTACAGACACATGTCTGATCAGTGCAGCCTGTCCTGTCTTCTTATTAAACTCCATTTCTATTTTTCTGGGTAGAGGGCCTCTATTCTGCATGCACGTATGAGATTTGGGAGACAGCTACTGAAGCAGCCATAAGTCTGTGCTAGATACCCGAGAGACCAGAGGACCTGAGCTGGCTACTGGAAGGACAAAGAGGTCCAAGATGATGACCGAGGAGATTGTGCATCTGGGTGAGCTGGTTGAGAGATCCACCCATTTGCTTGAGTATGTCTGTGTGTGAGGTAAGCATGTCATTTGAAGAGTCTTAAAAAAAAGATAATATCTTAAAAATAAGATATCTTTCATTGATAGAGACAATATTTGGTTTTGTTATCAAGTAAAGACAATTTTTTAGTTGGGTGTTTCTGTCTTAGCTATTTTAGTTTCAAACCTTTTTGTTTAGCTGGATGTAATTCACAAACAGAAAAGGTAAGGAAGAAATGTGAGATTTGTCCATCTCTTGAAATATCTCAATTAAGATTAGGTGTTTTCTTGAAATGTATGCTCCAATTCAGCTACAAATTGTTAGAAAGAACAGATTATGAAATTATATAATTTACATTATGCATCAGATTTGGTTGCATATATCCATTCCTCACTTCTGGCTGTGATAGCTGTAAAATGCTTACTGTATAATCCTACTTCTGCAATTTAAAATCTACATGTAAGTTTTGTGAAACCATAAATATTTGCATGTTAATCATTATTTGTTCCCAATGTGTTTAACTATTCATATATTTTATGTAAGAGAGATATTATAATTTTTCACTAGGCAGCTTTATAAAATATGTTACCAAATGTCACATTAAAATTAATTCCATGCTGTACTGTTCACAGGATTAATACATCACATGTTGCCATGCTGTATAATAACTTTGACAAATTTTTCAATGTGTTCTCATGTTTTAAGTGGACTGGACTTGTATGGTCTGCATTTCCAGGCACCCTGAAATGACAGCTTTATAAACAAAGATATTAAAAGGAGAAAAGGACGTGCCTTGTTTTTCCTGTAATTGAGAAGTTCTGCATGTTCATAGATAATGTCAGAAGTTGTGGCTGATATTAGACAGAGCTAACTACACGTTACTGCATATCCACTACATTTTCAAGGCCTGAGAAACAAAGGGATAATTTTTAATGCTTGAGATTTATGTGGTAATCATTAAATTGTCTGGTATTCATGTGGCAAGTTGAAACCCATATGATAATACCAGTAACAAGCAACTGCTCATGTGTTTTCGAATATGACTCATTTTTCACACTGAAATGCCTAAATACATACTAGATATGAAAACGGGTATTAATAAATATGAAACAGGCATCTTCCTTTGCAATAAGTGCTTCTCTGACAACTCTGCCATCCTGGTACATTACCTGTCACTTTTGGAAAATTCTGGGTTTGTGGCTACAGTAGGAATGGGAATAAATGCACAGGTTACACACAAAATTAACGGATGGAAATATTACCTCTCTAAGCTGTCAAGTTATGCTTTCTGCCACTATTATATCACTTTGAATGAAATTTTCTGCTATTGTCAAAACATTCTGTTGCATTTTCTGAACTGAAATTTAGCACAAGCTACACAGCTTTCTGCTTCCATTGTAGCCCTTTTGGATTTTACTCACCATCTGTAAGAATCACCAAAACATCAAGACCTGATGTGACTATCATCACTAGGAACATCTCCCTGTGACAACACATCTTTTCTGTCTGCTCAAAAATTAGAGTTTGCATAATGCAGATATTCAAATGAACTTTCTTCAGCTGTGGATTTACTTACAATAAATGAACAATCAGCTAACAAGAATTTTATCTTGACTCTTTCCAAGAGTTTAACTACTAAGAGGTTCCTTCTTTAGAAATGGTTGCTCCACACTCCATATCCTTTCTGCTTGAGACTTGTGAGATAGCTGGTATGTTCCTAATCACCTGCCAAGAGCTCACAGTTAAATCCCTACCCCTGGAAGTTTACTGAATTGTTTTGTTGGAATTCAGCCATTTAAAGAAATAACACCATCCTAGCTTCAGAGTTGGTCAGATTACATGTATCAAAACACATGTTATGATACGCTAATTGTATCTGCTAGTCTTCTGAACTGCTAATGATTCCTTTGTAAGCATAGCTGAAGATGACAGGCAATTTTAGCCAGTGGAATATGCACTCAGAATCGAGAACTCATTTTTTAAAATGCTATAAATACTCAATCCAGGTCACTAAAAGACTAGTTGGCTAACATTTATATATTAACTTAACAGCACAGCATAATCTATCTGAAAGAAAGCCCCTCAACTCATATAAGAGACCACAGAGATTTCATCCAGGCTTGCAACTAAAGCAACTGAGGCCTTCCCATGTAGCCCTTCTTAGGGATGCACTACCTTCTCATCTTCCCAGGTTCCTTCTGGACTTGATGCAGAAGCAGAAAATGAAAATCCTACAACTTCTGGACCCTAGAGTACATTTGGGAGATTCATTCTTCAGTGAAGAAGGAACACCCAATTTGCCCACAGCCCAGGACCCCATGTCAGCCCCCAGGGGCCATCAGCCCCTGCCCCAACCAGGCCAAAGCAGGGCTGGTTCCCACAGCCCAGACCTGCCTGGCCATGGGCTCCTGAGCTGGGCCCGCCTGCAGGCCCACCACCCAGCCCAGCCTCAGCCCCAGGGAGGTTCCTGATGCCCGGGTCTGGGGCTGTTGACAAACTGTTGATATTGGCTATATTTTCTGAACTCATGCTATGCTCATAGAACCATATTTTCTGTATTTATGACCTGAATTTGCTAGTAATGTAAAGCAGTTGCCTCTCACCCCAGCTTCTTGTCTGTAATGACTTAAACTGAGCAAAATAGAAAAGTGCTTGGACTCATAGGGCTCAGGGAAGATGGGAAAAATACAATTGTGTTTGGAATAAATTCAGAATTATCCGAGTTCTATTCCTGATGTACATTTGCTTTCCTAAGTGTCCTTGAGTGGACAGAAAATAACTGTAGCAGGTACATATAAGTAGAGTGATGGCAAGAAACATGTAAGAAGCTGTGTGACAGATATTCAATAACAAAATAGTCATATCATTTACTCCTTTTAACTTTGCTTCATAACATAAGCAAAGGGATCATTCTGTTATACTGAAAACCCATCAAATTACAAATCTTACCTGTGCTTTTCTCTTTTACATAATACTAATTTTATCTATAGAATTGCTTGCTCCTGGAAATCTCTGTAGCCAAGAGGTTAACGGGAATCAATACACATCAGAGTTTGATAAAGATAATAAAAGCAAAGATGTTTGTAATATATAGATTTCCTTTTCAGGTCCATAAACCAGCCACCAACTGACAGGATTTGAGAGAAATATTTCTCTTTCGAATTTCTCTTAAAGTTCACTCAGAAATGTGAGGTAAATGAATTTATAGTACTATAAGTACAGAAATTCCTTTCTGGAGGAAAGTTTTAAGGAAATGTTAGGGCAGAGCACTCCTTGCTAGATGTCAAATATAAAAGAAAAAGCAAATTGATTTGAGTTACCTATGTGGAAGCAAGGTTTGGCAAACTCCTGCAGACCTGCCTCTGGGCAAATTCAAATACCAGAACTAATGAGACTGAAACAAACCCAGATAAAATTATCCTGTAATACATTAGAAAATAGTAAGGAAGGATTGTGAAATATGCAGTATACTCTGCAAAATGAGATTAGTTTCTGGTCAAATATATTAAGATATACAGCTCTTTATAGAGGAAAATGTTAGTGTATGGTTTTGCTGCATCAGTCTGTTCACATATTGTTTCTAGGAGTATATTTAGGAAAAAGAAAGTGGTGGGGT
This sequence comes from Nipponia nippon, assembly GCF_047370975.1. Lineage (NCBI taxonomy): Eukaryota > Metazoa > Chordata > Aves > Pelecaniformes > Threskiornithidae > Nipponia > Nipponia nippon. The sequence goes on along the minus strand of NW_028262358.1, from coordinate 91,953,049 downwards.
TTTTTTGGTTTTTTTTTTTTCAAATTTCTGTTTTCAAGGCCTCGTCTCCAGTAATCTCAGACTCTCCCCAGCCCATGGATACACTGCCCAGACCAGTAGCACACTGTATTCTAAGGCAGGGTATTGGCTTCTACCCCGGTAAGATGAGACATGCCCAGTGGTGTAAAACTGAATATGGGAGGCAGGATGCAGGTATCATTCCTCTTTTCAGATTTGCTCTACCCCATCAATAGCAAGACATCTTTTATCTTCTGCATAGATGTTAAATTAGTTTAGCTAACACAAAACAACAGATCAGTTTCTCTTAAATGGTTTAAAATGCAAAAATAGTTTATCCTTTGTTCTGACACAAAACAAGTTAATTTTCAGGCATAATGTGTGTTTCTTGTCACTTATGAAAGTGATCATTATAGTGAATAGGGCTTTGATAGACCAGATCCATTAGCTGTGGTACCATTTTATTGACTGCTTAGCGAACATAGAAACAACCCAATAAGCTTGTAGTGTATTGTTGTGCAATTAAGTAGAAACAGCAGGAGAGCAAAGCTTTCTCACACTGGTAGTGAATAAGCGGAGCTGAGAGCCGTGACAGGGAATATAAATAGCCCTAGGAGAACAAAATGGAGCTGAGTGGCTGTGCAGGGTACTGGAACACAGTTTTGTGCTGAATTTTAAAGACTTCAAATATAAGAAGTAAAGCTGCAATAATACAAATTGAAGAAAATGAAAGTCATAGCTGGAAAAAAACCCTAACAGTTGACATCTTGGATAAAACATTTAAAATAAGAATTTCCAAAAAAGTAGAATGCAGTGTAGAAGAGAAATTTGTACTGTCCCTTGGAAGATGGAAAGTGGTCCAATACATTTTTCCATCTTGCAGGTGCCTTTGTGCATGCATATTTAGATTTAGAATTATCTTCAATACATTATTTCTACATCTGCTTATAGCCCAGATTCTCAGCTTTCATTTCAAAACATTTTTTAATTTTCAAATGGAACACACAGGGTTTACATTAATCTAACAGGATGGGCCAATATGTTCCCCCCGAAGACAATATATGAGGTGTTTGGAAATGCTTTCTTTATGATATTCTGCCTTACTGTGTACATGGACTCTGGCAGTTAACTTCCTCTTTCATTTTATAGTTTAACCTATCCAGCTGGAAATGTTGCCTATTCTCCCATCAAGAAAGTAAAAGTTGCTGTAAGAAAAATGCTATGTAGAAAGGATTTTGACCACTGCATCTACATACTTGGTACACCTTAAGACTAACAGTGGCTTTCAGAGATAAAAAAATGAGGATGCATTAGCAGGAAGAAAGGGCCACAGAGGCATCACTGGTAATCTAAGGACAAGAAGAAGACAGCAACTGAGAGAAGAGGGTGATGAGGAAAAAAGAAATCTGTAATCCTGACTGTACCTCCAAAGCTTGTGAAACCTAATATATGTAATACTTTTGGTGCAGACAGTTTAAGTGAGGATAGAACTGTGGGGAGGCTGCACTGTTCCTACTTGTATGCCTCTGCATAACCATATAATGCCAATGTTTGGTCTTCTGTTGTGCACAGATGGGTAATCCAAGTGCTCTTCCCACTTTTCAGTATTCCCTCCCCACTCAGCACATCCTTGCTGAAGGTACTCGCTGTGTGCACTTCTCTGCACCGGAGTTGCAGAGCACAGGATTTTTTTGAAATGGGCAGGTAGATAGTCTGGCAAGATTTGCTGCAGTGAGGTTTAGATGTCTACAGTTTAGACAGCTACATTCAAACTAGTTTTATAGACTCTCATTCTACACAGTGGAGAAAAATAAATGTACCTACTAAGTGATTCATCTCACCATAAAATAGACTTCTAAAATAGATTGAATGAATTATGGCATAGAATTGACTGTATTTTTCTGTTAGTTCTAAAGACACTCAGATCTAGGAATAAACTGAAAGATCTTTAAACTGCAATAAGATAAATCCTATTCTCAGTATCTTGAAAAATATCAAATATGGACTTCGTAACATATATCTATTTTCCCTTATTGTGACTTGGCCTTTTTTTTTTAATGCTACTCATGAGGGATTTTGACCAAGATGAATGATTTCAAAGATTTTTATTTCTAGACTGTTATGTTTATTTCTGTGGTTTCTGTGCAATAGCAAATGTTCTTTTATTTGCCATTGCATTTTTGCAATGTGTGAAAGATATTCCTTACGCAGTCCGGACACTGTGTCTGTCCTGGTTTTGGCTGGGATAATTTTCTTCATAGTAGCTAGTATGGGGCTATGTTTTGGATTTGTGCTGAAAACAGTGTTGATAACACAGGGATGTTTTAGTTGTTGCTGAGCAGTGCTTACACAGAGTCAAGGCCTTTTCCTGCTTCTCACACCGCCCCACCAGCGAGCAAGCTGGGGATGCACAAGAAGTTGGGAGGGGACACAGCTGGGACAGCTGGCCCCCACTGACCAAAGGGATATTCCATACCATGTGACGTCATCCTCAGTATAGAAACTAGGGGAAAAGCTGGCCAGGTGTCTGTTGCTCAGGAACTGGCTGGGCATCGGTCAGTGGGTGGTAAGCAATTGCATTGTGCATCACTTGTTTTGTGATTTATCCTTATTATTATTAAATTCTCTTTATTTCAACCCAGGAGTTTTACTCTTTTTTTTTTTTTTTATTCTCTCCCCCATCCCACTGGAGCAGAGTGAGTGAACGGCTGTGTGGTGTTTAGCTGCCTGCCAGGTTAAACCACAACAGTGTCATTGACACAAGTACTGCTAAAGTTATGGCATGGACAACTTGTTTCTTCTATTTTGTTTCATAGTGTTCCACCTTAATCTCAGTTTTGACTTTTATGAACATTTCTAAATTTATTAAAATCAAGTGGCCACATTTCTTTCCTTTTCCTTATTCTATATTACAGTTGAAAATACCATCAATCTGCTCTCCCAGCAGGTGTTTCTCAGTTACACTGTACTTTTCTGCTCTTCACTTATTCTCCCTTCTCCCAGGGACATTACTTTTCCAATAAACGCTAATCTGAGGTGGCCAAGCCTTTGCCTCCCTTTTAAAGCTATTTATGGCGTTTCTTTTGCTGTCGCATTCAACGTCCTGATCAGCTTAATTTTTGATTACACCTCTTTCTTTTATCATCTGCCTAGTGCAACTTTAATCTACTCTTCAGATGTCACATATGCCCTAGCCAATAGTTTTCCCAAAGTCAAATTGCCTGCAGTTGGTCATTCTTCTTGTAGCTATTTTGAGTTTAATCATATAGAGAACCATTCCCTCAGCTTGCCAACCCCATCAATGAATGTAGTGTTCTCTTATGAACTGTATAGAGGTAACCTATTCCTCAGAAGTTTCATCTAAGAGTGTCTTTCTAAGGTGTTATTTTTTCCACATCCTGACATCAAAAGTCTCAAGTAACCTGTCTAGAATTTGTTTTCTATGGGCTTCCTCAAATATTTTTTCCTTGGGACTCAACTTTGCATCTGCTTCAGGCCCTTTGAGGAGGAATTTGGTTAACTTTATTTACCAGTCGCATTCTCTGCAGTGTTTCCAGTATTTAGCTCCATAGACTGATTGCTTCTGGTGTCAGTCTGAATATAAGACATGCCACCATTGCCTGTCTTGTACTAGACTGATTGCAGGAATGGGGACCCATAGAGGAAAAAGTAAACAGGATCTGATTAAGACTCTTTTAAAGCATGTGCTAATCTCAGAAGTTCAGCTAAGCAAGAAACTATTTTAGATTTAACTTCCTCACCTATTTTAAAGGCATAGATCATTACTTACCGCACCATTCATGACACTACACAAATAGTATGTAGCTGACAGATTGGACACATTTATTAGATAATTACAATCTAAATATTTATTCTTGGATCTTAGTCATTTTCCAGTCCTGGTGAAAATTTCATGCCTTTTGATCTGCTTATGTAATGCAGTCAGGGAAAGGAAATATTTTAAATTTAATTTTCATAACAAATACAAGTATAATAACGAGCTTTTCTTGCTAAAAATACTATGAACAACATGACTAATCACATTAAAATAAATGTCCTATTTTAAATTTATTAACTTTCTAGTATTTTATTTTTCAAATTCTTCATTCTAGCTATGACTTTTACATAGACTGGAGATACTGTGGAGATTAATTAGATCCACCACTTCCAACTATTCCCTCTCAAAATACACGTTCCATGCATATTGTTTAATTTACAGGAAATGTAAAGCTGCATAAACTGTAGCAACTTTCAGGTTCTAGAAAGATATTTAGGATATTGAAGTTTCCTATGGTTAGAGGTTTTGTGTGATCATGAGTATCTGATTTCATATCTTTCAAGAATATTATGTTGAAAATATGAAAATAAAGTGTCTGTACATTACAACTGATTAATACAAAAATATTTTTTTGCTTTTTGATGTCCTGTCTATTTGAATTTTATTTGCACATGCTGCCATTTAAATGAAACTTTTACACTGAAAATGATGATATCTCTGTGAGGAAAAAATAGTTTTACTTTTAGTTAACAAGACTGTAGCTCACACTCTAGTGCCACTTAATTGCTGTCAGTTCAGTATTAACTGAAGCCAAATGTTTGACTGTATATACACCTTTCTATCTGATCACTTCTTACTAATAAAGCACCCCATTATCACCTTTCAGAGTTCTCTTGAACAACGCTTTTGTACATGCTTCAAGTATGTTCTACCATCTGAATCCAATTCTGCACCATGAACTTCAGCGAGCTGGTGAAAATTAAAGATTAGGTGTCTTTCTCGCCAGGTATAATATAATTCTCCCTGCTTTGAACTATTTTATTTTTGGATTACTAAAATTGCATGTTCACTCTTGCCAAAACTCTACTGGAAAAGGGAAAATAATAAGGGACATGATATTTGTGCAGATTACAACAAAAATGAAGCTGACATTTGCAGACACTAGCAAACTAACAAGGAGGGATGCACTTTTTTGCCAGTTTAGATAAACTGCAAGGTTTGCACTGGAGAAAATACACAGGGAATTCTAGGACCTTTAGTAGGTCTGAGAAGGCATGAGTGCACTGGCAGTATTGCAAATCACACTTACCAGCTCACTTCAGTGAATATTCTCTCAGTTAAGGATACTACTCACCTCCATTTCGCCCTGGTCAAGCAGTCTCTATTGCTCTAGTCTCCAGTTTCCATCTGGCAAGCTCTTCCTCTTGAATAATTATTCCTTTTAGGATTATATGACTCAGTGCTGAATTCAGTCTCCCCTTTATTTTACCTTTCCACCAGTGCCTTCCCTTGCTGTCTGCCCTTACTCTCCTCCACCCTCACCTTTCCATACTTTGTCTTTTGCTCCTGATCTAGTCTCACCATCCCGTTACCTTCATGTGGCTTCACTAGGGACATATATAGGGTGGTTTATCTTCTTAGAGTTCAATAGAATATTCCGTCATTCTGCCATGGAGTTCAGGTGGAAAAGGGTATACAAATGAGATTTTTGGGAAATTACGCAAGAGACTTGTGTAAAAGACCTGTGATCCCTGTCCTCTAAATTAGTATGTGCATGGTCTGGTGCTGCTCAAGTAACAGTGACTCCAGTTATAAATGGAAGTTCAAGCAATACTCAGCTTATTAAAGGTGTCAATTATTGCAATAATAACACCAAATGGGAATGTTACTTGCAGGATGGCCTGCAAGTAATGATGAACTGAAAAAAATAGGACTGAACACTGCAGAAATTTGAAACTTGGTTACTTTTAATTCAGTGATAACATAGTTTGCCTAGCCCAGGAAGAGGGGGAACACAATCTGCCATTAAATATCCCCTTAAGAACATTTTTCAAGATGATTCCCAACATTTGGGGTTTGAAATCAGTAAAACCTAAGAATTCATGTGACCATTCCAGGAACTTTCTTTTTTTGGTCAGGCCAGACAAAATCGCCTTGAAACTGAAAACTGAATTATACTTCTTCACACCATTTTTTTCAAGTTTTGAAAGTCTGTGTTAAATTTATTTTGAAGGAAAACTGAAGTCACCTTCACTTTTACTCAGTTTTTCCATCTGATGTGTCAAGACTAGTTCAGGTTACAAACTGAACAAGCTTTGTGGTTTGATTAATTAATGTTTCCTTGTGATCACTTTAAAACCCCACCGTGCTATTCATAAGATTCAATCAATAAGAACTACATGACAGAATGAACTGTACAGATATTGTTTGTCAGACTACATTGACAAATCAACCTGCAATTTACCTCACCTACTTAGTGGTATCAGGGGCTCACATTCACATCCATTAACACAAATTAAAACCATAATTTTACAGTTATTTGTCAAAACAGTTGTGTGTGTTTGGTTTAATTAGCTGCATTTGTCTGTCTAGTTTAAATACAACCATAAGTCAAAGACACTTTTTACTGCCTTAAATGAAAACTGTACATGACCTAATGCAGGCAGAATACTTTTAGTGATATTCAGAAAAGAAATCATCTGCACCACTGAACAAGAGCCAGCAGCATGTAGGGTATATGGCATTTTGACAGAGAATTACCAACTGCTCCCACTTACGCACTAGCATTGCCAGCTTCTCACACAGGCTATCCTAAAACAAATGCCTGGAATCTTCTTCTTCCAGATGTCTCCGTGGTACACGCAACCCTATCCAAGCACGTGTGAAAAGTGACACGTGTTGAATCTCATTCACAAAAGGCCCTCTACACTTGTATTGAAACACCTCACTGAACATGGTTTTTAATTTCTAATGCTCATTCTGCTCTCCAGGGAATCCTGCTGTTGTATTTCAGGCCTGGTTTATATCACTATAGTCATAATCAAAATTATTGCTTCGGTCTGAGAGTTTAAAGCATTTGTGAAACATAGCTAATGGTGCATGACTGCATGAAAGCTGGATTCTTCATATCATATTTCAGGTGGAGAATCTGAAAACCTATTTCAGTAACAGTCCCAACGCCAACATACACATCATAAAATCTTTCTGCTTGCTGCTAACAGCAGTGGGTTTAGAGAGTGATCCTTCTCCCACCAAATTAATGAATAAAACTATTTTTGGCTTTAGTGATCCATGGTGATGCAGGTTCCTAACTAACAAATATACTTCTTTTTGGACTTAAATAGGGGAAAGAGAGTGAGAGAGCGAGAAAGCAAGAGAATGAGCAAAAGCCAGAGAGATCACCTGCTTTTTTTTATTTGTGGGCCAGCAAGGCAAGAGGCTAGTACAGAGGGCATGACTTGAAAACTAGGAAGAGCGGGTTTAGTTTCTGGCTCAGCCTGATACTTCTTTAAACCTTGGGAAACTTAGAGTCTCAAGTTCTTTTCCTGTCTCCTAGTGTGGTGCTGGAAGGATAAATTCCCCTGAGGCTGGACAGGACCATGCGTGAACCAGCAAGGAAAAGCTCCATCCTTATAAAGACGATCACACTTGAAATCAAATACTTATAAAAAATTGATCCCTGGTTAACAACCACAAAGGCAAACAATAAGGCAAAGATATTTCTTCCCCAAATCTATCATAAAAGTAAGTGGCAAGTACCTCTCTGCATAAAAAAACATTTGCATGTTTAGAAATCTTTATGAGCACGTGCAAAGGATTGCAGACAGTCAAGAAGCTTACAGTGGAGAACAGTGGTACTGAGCAGAGCAAATGAAGGGTCCAAGGACTTACTTAAACCCTCATTTCTTACCAACTTAACCTAAACCCTCATTTCTTAAACTGATATTATTCTATTGTGCCTAAAATGTTGTCATCTTGTTTATACTGCTTGCTCAGTATTCATGTTCAGTGGATAGATAGAGTCATCTGCAAATGGCAGTGTACCCTGTCTTGAGACAGATGTCAAGAGCCTGCAGGCTATTGACAGGCTATCCGGTGGACATGCCTGTCTCTCCATTCACAACAAGTAGAGCTCAGGCAACCAGATAAGAATGCATGCCCTAGCTTGTGTTTAATGAGATGAACCTCGACCCTGATCACCATTTTGCAAGCCTTCAAAAGCACAAAAGCTTACTGAACTATGCATTTATAGTCTAATTTGAACCCTTCCCTATCAATATCTTGTTGTTCAGCACCTGACTACCAAAATGTAAAGCTTCACCATTTATGTCCATCAGACAAGGATCTGACTTTAAGATCAGCACAGCTGGTGTTAATCAAAGATATGATTTACGTGTTGGCCATTTGACTAGCATAGTGTATAAAACACATGGTATGGCACAAAACAGAAACTGTGTGAATACTCAGCTTAAAGATTTGTTGGAAATTTGAAACTCTGCTCAGGTTCATGAACCTTTTCAAGCAAACCTGAACCAAGAGATGGCTCAGGTTTAAGAGATGCGCAGCCAGTGCTGTAAATGGAAACACAATGCTGCACAACAATGTGGAAGATTATATGGTTTGCACCACCCCTTTTTAGTAAGAATTCTGTTTAACTTAAAGTCTGAACAGTTTTATTATTATTACTGTCAACGTCTGACAACAGAGAAGCAGTATACTCGTAAACTAAATTCTTCCCATCCCTATCTCCTCTAAGAGAAAATTCAGAGAACCAAAAATTAAAATATAAGGCAAGAAAGATTTGGCCTTATTTTCACATAAAAACAATACCCTATTTAGAGATGCTGTTCCTTCTTCTGGCTTCTAGCCATGCCCTTTGTACTCATACTAAACTGATGAACAGCTATATTTATATTTTATGGCTCTTTAGTACTACAGCATTGTATATTACTACCAGAAAGTCAGAAAACAGTATTCCAAATCATCCTTCTGCCCCAGAAAATCCTCCCAATTATCATCCGTACAACAGCAAGAGGGGAATTGGAGGGGGTGTGAAGCTTGCATCATACCTTATTTAGGTATTTAGGAGCTAAGGGGACAGTGTAAGATTCACAGTTGCTAAGCCCAGACAGATAACAGTTGCATTCAGCAGGTTTCTAACGAATAGAAAAAGGGCTTTACATTTCACATCCCTGTTAAGGTCTAGAATTGCAAAGGTATCAGACAAAGGGAGAAGATGTATTATTGAAGGATGAAGTACTTCTGGGTCAAAGTAATTTTAAACTTGATAAGTAACTCCAGTATAGTCCACTCATACTAATGGAGTAAGATAGGGGAATGTTCTCCTGTGGTATATAGGACATCAGCTGCATAAGGTCTGGAGATGAAAAGCAGGATCAAATTACAAGCTCAGGAGGGATCTCCATGGAAAACAGAAAAGTATTACATTCTCTTAGCAATACAGTAACTCACATTCTGCACCAAGTTATTGAAGTGGTATTCAAGTGTATGCCCTGGACAAAACATTCAAATTCTGCAAGCATAAAGGCAAAATGGCAATAGGTGCTTTGATCTCTTCTGCTTCACTCCTGTGCACCACATATTAAAGCCTGTACTACAGAGAGGTTTGAACAAGTGATCACTTTCAGACTGATAATAATTTGACAGCCTATAAAACATAGGGAAGCTGTCGGTTGGTCTTATGTGATCCATGGATTTCTATGCATTTACACAATGAGATGTAGATTCTCTTGGTCACTCCCTTTTTCCTAAACATGTGTGAGCTACTCAGGGACTTGAGAGCATCTCAAAGTGAAAAGTGACACTAACATCTCAGGAGAAGTGTTAAAGACAGAGGCCATAGCAAGGTCTCTGTTGGACTTAAAAAATGATCTATGTCATGTGGTCTAAGTAATATAGAGATACCATTCCATTATTTCTATAACATTTTTTAAAAGCAATTGAATGTGGATCACTGCTGTGAGTGAAAATGGTATTCACAGTATAAGTGACAAGTCATATTTTTCCCCTCTCCATATAAAAGCTTTGTATTTGTTTGCTCTTCCAACTTGATTCCCTTTGTGTAAAAATAATCCCTTCATCTAAAAATAATCCAATGCATTTTATTGTTTGTATGTGCAAAAATAATTTATCAAGACTGATAAACTGATAAGTGTTCAGTGATTCCATATTATAATCCTTGTTCCAAATGCTGTGCAGTTTGGCAAGATGTCAGCTCATGTCCATTTCTCCATCTGAACTTTGACTCTGATGTGCTCTTGCAGATCCCAAAACTAACCATGACACAAACATTTGATGTTGTCTTTAGAGATAAACTCATAAGTGCACTACATTGTCACCTAATTAATCATTTTTTTGTTTATACAAATGCTAAGAAATAATTGCTCTTTCTGTTGAAAGCATCTCACAGACAATTCATAAAATTTTCTTCCTACCCATGAAGCTGCATTTATTTGAAGTTGAAATAGCAGATGTAATGTGAGAAAAAACATAAAGGTAAACTTTTCTTATAACTGTCATAAGAACACTGAAAACAGGAAAACAACTACTATAATTAGACAAGGAGCACAAAGCAAATAAAAGGTAAAAGAAAAAATGTGGGTTTTTTCTCTTTTTATTGTATTTTTAGTTTCATTTTACTCAAGGACACAACCAATAACAAGATGTCTCATCTGGCACATTAGATGTTTTGTACAGCCATCCATTTGGTCTCTGAGGAAAAAGAGGATCAGTTAATTTTCCATACTTGGATTAAGCTATTTTTGATAACCTAGTTGGTCATGGGAGTTGCCTAGCATTTTTTCAGTGGGTCTGAGAAGCTATATCCAGTTCCAGATTTCTAATTGAAGAAATAGAAGAATCAGTCAGTGTTTTGCTGTGGCGCTCAGGTCCAGACTATACCAGAGTTGAGTCAACATCACATCCAGGATGCATGGAGTGAACATCATTGGACTATTGGGAATGTGCCACAGAGGTAACTCTGCACTCTAACCTAGTTCTAGCCTACTTCATCGTCACTTATTCAATGGTAAATGATGGTTCGGTATTTTTATTAATAGATACCCTTACACATGAAATTACATACAGAAATTTCCAATGTTAACTATGTAATCTACATAAGAGACTATGTTTACAGAAAAATGACAGTGAAGTCCAAAGCTGCACATACACTTCTTGACATTATTTGTGTTTTCAAAAAATTGCCTTATAGACTATTTCTTTTATACTCTGTTTAATATAGTCCTAATTTCGATATATAACACAATTTAGAATTACTCATTAACATATTTAATGAGGTAATGAGATTTATTCTTTCCAAAGTTTATATTTTATTATTTGCCCGACTTCTTCAGATAAAAACTATTTTCTGTAATTTTAACTGCATGCATAATTAGCCATTTGCCCAATTCTATGTGAAGTTTACTCATAGAAAGCCCTCTGCAAGCAAAATCTGAAGAAGGAATCAGTGGAAACTAGACATGTGGAGAGACTAATTTTTTGTGTGTACTGAAATGAAGGAACTAGTCATTATATTAGTCCCAGCTTCTTCTTCATGGTATTTCAAGAACACAGTATTGAAGAGATTCCCTTTGTTACTGAGTCACATCCCATGTTATTGCAGGTAGTTGGACCACCTAATCCCTTCCATAGGCTGATGAAGCTATGGGCTAAGGCCTCTGTTCTACTTATGTTTTCTCAATCCTTATTCCTACTGCAGCAGACACAGAAATATAGTGAATGTATGTCAAGAGGAAAGAAATAGACATCGCTTATTTCAGTTGGCCTTAAAAAAAGAGCATAGTCTGGAGTTCCTGGGGTTTAGGAGATGCTTCCACTTCTGTAAAATACAGTCCCATGCATAAGTTTACATTAAACTGTGACTTTGCTCTAAATTTTTGCTCTGTAATATGGCATTTTTGGCTCTGCATCACTGGATCCCTGTTGCCTTCCAGCACAAACATACTCACTTTGCAAGTGAAAATATTTTTTCCAGTTGCTAGGATGGCAAACAGTGTAGGAACTGAAAACTCAGGCTATTGAAGACATACTGTGGCTAGTGTGATGAAAAGACTCACTTTATTTCTTTTTTCCAGAGCTTCTTACCTCCTGCTTAAGAGTCCCCTTGCGGCCACCGAACAACAGATCTTTCAGCTCTGAAAAGGCTGCGGTGATAAAACCTGAGTCAAGACTTCCATTAACAAAGAACATACGACAGGATGAAATATCAGTACAAAATAAATATTAATGGCCATATAAAGAATAAGAAGTATGGCGTCTGACAAAAACCCATTCTGCCCTTTTTAGACATTCAGCAGCCAGTCTTTCAGCTTTCTTGAATTAGCAAGATCACATGTAATACTTCAGGAATGCAGAAGGTTGTCTTCCTTTGCTTTCAGTCTTCTACAGAGAAAGAATATCACGGAAACACTGGTGATTCTTACATTCAGATGTTTGTTTTTCGTTAAAGATAGCAGTTATTAAAGATCCACCTGTTGATATAACAAGATAAAGTCCATTCTAAGAGGTAACTCCTGGTCTTTTATCACCAGAATATTTATGAAAGTTTCTGGTTCAAGTCTCAGTCAGTGTCTTTTGGTATCACATGGACGGGATCAACTGACCCCTCTGGGCTCTCCTGTCTCCTGTCACATGTCCTGTCACATTCTTGTTACATATCCTGTCACATTAAATAATGACTCTGAGCAGTCACACCTAATATCCCCAAAACAAAGATTTTCTGACATCTGCGTCATTGTACTATCCAGCAGGATACATTGTGCCACTGGCTCCATGTACCAGCCTTGTTATTTTCAAATTCTGCCTTTTGTCAGCATGTTGTGACACCTGGCTCCAATGAGCTCCACAAGTACAGAATGTGGCCCTTTGGGACCTTAACAGTTTTTTTGGTACAGTAAATGTAATAAAGGAACCCAGTCAGATTTCCCAAGATGCATTTGAAAGACGAGTATTAAACACTGGTTTTTGTCATTCAGACAAAAACAGACAAGTTATGTGTAAAGGTAACCTTCTCATACGGTCATTTTTTGGATAAAACACACTTTCTGTGGAAGTCGTTCCTTTTCCTAATATATCATTGTGATATTTTGTGTGATTCATAATGTAAAAGTTTCCTTTTCACAGTAGCAATATCAGTGTGAAACATGTACTACAAAGAAAGAATCTTCATTTTCCAAGACTTTCATCTCAGCAGCTTTCATAAGCAAACCCATCATTCTTTTATTATAGGTACAGTACCAGCAACTATCCCCACATAAAAACAAATTACATAATTTTTAACAGGAAAAATTTTGAGTTTCATTTTAACTGTTTTACCTTCAAAATTATATAAACAATAAATATCTCCATTCTCTTTCAGAGGTTGATAAAAACTCTGAAATTCCTTCCCACACTTGTTTCTTCCTCTCTTTCTTCTGGTATATTGGTGATCAGTGCTCCTCAGCATAACATGAGATATGTAATAGGTATAGAAGGAGCAGCACACCAATATGCATAGGAGGAACATCAAACAGCAAATGTTCTTTGCCCTCTTGAAGGTCTTATCAGATCCATAAAATTTCAATTGGAGAAATGTGGTGATAAAAACATTTACTACTCACGCTTACAGCAAATATTTCTAGCTCTCAAGTCGGAAAATAAAAGAAAATTTCAGCATTGGATTAAGCATCAGAGAATATGGCATGTGCTCTCAAAAGATACTCTCTCTTAACTGTGATGTATCTTAAAAGAAAACACAGAACTCCTATGGGATTCAAAACACTTTTCTGAAAACAGTCATTTCAGAAGAACAGAGCAATTGTGAAGACATATTATCAGGAGTAGACAGTGAAACGTTGCAGTACTTTCAATCATGGTTTTCAGAAAGACCCATAGACTGATAGAGGATAATTGGTCCACTTCCTAAAATGTCTCTGTTTTCTTCATGGGTCTTTTCTGTTGGCCTTGCTTAAGATTGAAGTTAAAAAACATGGTTTTCAAAATCAACAAACGTGGTGAAAGTCAGTTTTGTACTTCATTTTTTCCAGATGCAGCCAGTACCATCACAAAGATGTCCTGGTGCCAACTAGATATCTCTACCCAAATAAAGAACTGCCTGTTCCGTGAGAGACCAGGCAACACTGAAGACATTCTCCAATGGAAAAAGGTGCAATATTCAAGAAGGTTGCTGAGAAACTTCTTGTTCCAGCTTAAAGCACCAATAAGTCATTGTCATGCAGAGAAGGGGTCTGCTTTAAACTGGATACCATAAAAAGCCCACAGATCTATCATGTCAGATCATTTTACAAGAGAAGCAATTCCTTTCTGTTCAAGCAGAATATAGGATGACACTACAAATTTCCATAGCACTGACCATGAAATATATCCTATTTCCTAAGTACCCACTCACCTTCTCTATGAACTTCAAGATTTAGTCAGTCTTGCAGACTACCTGAAAGGTGAATTCATATATCTGTTCCTTCTTAACCTCATTGGGAAAAGGAAGTCAAAACTAATTCATTTCATTGAAGTAAGACAAATTAATAATAGAATAAACTTTATTTTAGGAATGACCTGAAATAATTAAATGGTGATGTGAAAATATTTGATTAACCTCCTTTAAGTCTGTTTTCTCTTAACCTCTTAACCATACTAGCAGACTGTGTGTGGCATTCCCATCAGAAAATTAACATATTTTCTTTAAGAGCCAAAGGAATGGAACACAAATATGCAAATAACGGAAGTCAAAACTACATGGCTTGGTACTGTATTTTAATTACCAGGCATTATAATGATAAGGAAGAAATCATTGTTACTTGATAGTGCTATTTTCATTTGTTGTGCTGAACAAAGAAGTTGAGATGTAGACAAGAAGCATTAGTCAAAACACAGAAACAAGCAAACAATTTCACCAAGTACATAAGCAACTGAGGTGGCTCTGGAATTTGGATCTTCTAGGAGCCAGGCTTATGCATTTGCAAGGAACGCATCTGTTCTTTAACATGACCACTGATCTAGCAGTTGCAAAATTTCTCGTGTATTGTTTATTGACATTTTTTCATCTAGTTATATGCTTTGGAAGCCACTACTATTGGGCAAAACAGAATATTTTAGATATAAGTACCCCCAGAACATCAATGACAAACTTAGGAAAGGGAATATGGTCTGTAGAAAGAGGAGATTAGGGCTGTCTGCAAGGGACTTCTAATCTTCAATAACACTGAAGACATAGATTTGCAATTACAGTTTTTAATACATGAAAATGAAAACCAATCCTTCTTTGATTTAAGCACTAAATGCTCAGTTGTGCCCTGCACAGCAATCCTGATATCTAATTTACAGTACTTCTTGCCTCTCAGAGCAGCTAAACCTGTGATATACCCTTTTTATCTGGATCTGAAGATTGCCTCCTAGGTTAAGCCTGAGGGTCTTCACATTTTACTATTAAATCATCACTTCTTGATTTTCTGGTCAATGAAAACCTGAAGTTCAGGTGCATCACCTGATTTTCAATGAAATGCAGTTGTTAAGCATAGTTTGCCAAAACCACAGAAAATTCTATGGATTTTCCCAGTATCCCATAAACATCAGAACATACACTTCATGTTTTAGTGGAGTCCAAGCTCATGGAAGTTCTTGGAGACATATGAGGAACATATTCTGCCCCAGGTCCTTTTATTTTCCAGCCCATTCTGATCTATTCCTTAACTTTAGTTTACTAATAATACAGTGCATTAGCATGTGACACAGCTTTATCAAGATACTACAAGAATTAGTAAAACAGTGCCTTTAATTAGGCAAAGTTCTTTTAGCTTCAGCCATTGAGCGCAGTCTTCAAATTTTGAATATGTAAATTGCAAATAAAATAAGCACTGACTTAAAGCATACCAATTAGCATGTTAATGCCTTCATTTTGCATGTCAAATTGTAATCCATTAATTTCCTAAAACACAACAATTAAAAAGAAGAAATAACTGAACAGCTTCTATAAATGTTTTTGCTTATGAGGATGCAAAAATAAATGCATAATTGCATAACAGGTCTAGGAATCAAAAGCTCTCACCCCCATTTCTGGCTATGACATGTCTCCTTTCTAACTCTAGCAAATTGTCTGTGTCTTAGTTTTCCTGCCTTCTGCCTGTGATCATAAATAATTTGGTCACATCATTTATGAGAGTCATAACAGTGGTAAGGAGCGGTCTCCAGGACATTCAAAAGTGAGAATGAGGAGGCTGCAGTGATTGCTGAGGAGACAGCAGGAGCAGACACTGGTAACAAGAAACTGATGCAATTTTATACTGGAACGTCATTGTTCACCTCAAAATATAATCCCAGACAAGTGCTCTGTTTATACATTCTCATGCTGCTTAAAAACTGCCTAAGTGGCAATCCTCTAGTGACCTTCACTGACAAGACCCATGCATATAAATTCACAGAGTATATATAGTTTTGCCTAGTCTCCCAGTATCCAAACATTGGATCACGGCACTGTGCCTCTACTGCCCAGCCCCAGGTTTCACCCCAGTGCAGTCATGTCACAAGTGGGGCATGCAGCAGAGAGAGGAGCTGGAAGGCATGCCTCAGTCCTACAATTCACATGGAGCTATTGTAACCAAAAAGAATAATTTATAATTCTCTTATTACTCAGAGACTTGGGAAGCTGCCATTTTGTCTGGCATACAAGTAAAATCAAAAGCTGAAACAGAAAAAGATAAACACAGCCGATGAAAGCTTCTGCTCTAATTTACTTGAAATTTTCATTTACTTGAGCAACCTAACATTCTCCGCTGAGTGGAGTAATTCCTGGCTTATCCAAGTTAAACGAGAGAAGTAGTGGGCCTCATGAGACTAGTTGGAAATGTTTTGTGGATGTATGTCTCGAAAAGGTACATACTCAGAACAAACAGCTCCAGATGCTCTTCTTGATACCAAGGAAAGCTAAACTTTGTGATCATTTGTTTAATTTGGTTCACTCAAGGAAAAAGAAAATAGAGGATTAATCCTTCAAACATAGTCTTAGTCATCATTGTTTGTCATATGCATCCAAAAAAACAAGCAAAAAGACCAGAAAATGAAGCAAAGCAATACCAAAGATGATAGAAAACAGATAAATTAAAAATGTGGTCATAGCAGAGTTGTACGGTATCTAAGTTTCTTGGGTTGTTTGTTTTTTTTTTTTTGTAATTTGGGCAGGCGTTTTCAGTATGCAACAGACTGGTTCGTGGTTCGTTTGCAGAAAACTATCAGTTTTGTAATGCTCTCTTAAGCAATAGAGAAAGTTACACTTAAAGGAAATTATTAAAAAGGAACTTAAGCCCTCTTGCTTTAGTGAAGTTATCCAACGAAGGGAAGGGAAGGGAAGGGAAGGGAAGGGAAGGGAAGGGAAGGGAAGGGAAGGGAAGGGAAGGGAAGGGAAGGGAAGGGAAGGGAAGGGAAGGGAAGGGAAGGGAAGGGAAGGAAGGAAGGGAAGGGAAGGGAAGGGAAGGGAAGGGAAGGGAAGGGAAGGGAAGGGAAGGGAAGGGAAGGGAAGGGAAGGGAAGGGAAGGGAAGGGAAGGGAAGGGAAGGGAAGGGAAGGGAAGGGAAGGGAAGGGAAGGGAAGGGAAGGGAAGGGAAGGGAAGGGAAGGGAAGGGAAGGGAGAATGAGTCAAGCACTTTGGTGTATTTGCATTCCTAACATATAAAATAACCGAAAATTTATGTATTTTAGGGCTGGAACACTATTGCTGGACTTGATTATCCTTTTATTTTGATCTACGTATGCCAAGCTATCACTTCATACAGAACTAAGAACCAAAATCCCTCACAACCAGAACTCTAAGTTTAAAGACTCCATTTCTGTGGTCTGTCATGAAATATTTTCCTCCATTTGTTGCATTAAGACCAAAGGATTTTACAAGATTACATGCTGGACGTTAAAGAAGAAAAATGAATCCAAGAAACAAACAGCTTGAGTTTATAGCTATATGTTTAGATTTGTGTACAAACATGCATTTGAGCTGCTAAATAGCTCTTCTGAAAGCATTTCACGTGATATAAAATGAGTAAGATACATATTATCTCATGAGCTAATAATGAACTGAACAGTCCTTGTAGTTCTTTCTCATACTTGTTTTACAGGCTGTTTAATTTTTTTTAACCGTGTGGTTTATGTGCATGTAAATCATCAGCAATCAATGTATGAATCTATGGAGTCATAAATTCCAATATACTTCCAATATGTCAAGGCTTAATGCCAGCAAGGAGATTCTTTACTAGTAGTTGTCTAAAAACCAGACTGGAAGGCAAAATGCCTTCCAGAAAACTTCCAGACTGAAAGGCAGAATGCCAGCATGAAAATCAAGTCGATACTGGTTCTTAACATGGTTCCCCATCATGCTCATTCCCACTCCTCCTTTGGTGTGTCCCTCTCTCCAGAAGGCAATACAATTTAAAAATCCAGCATAAAACTGCATGTAGACAAATATCTCCATTTGACATGGACACGCTAGATCACATACCATTGGTACTATATCAATTGCCCTTAGAGTTCCAGTGTTAAAATATCCCATTCAGACAATCAAGATAAACATAAACAAGCAGGATAACTCAGGAACCTTGTTAAAGAAGTAGATTTCAGACCAAGTGTTTATATGCAGTGTAAAAAAGTAACTACTTAGAATTCTGTACAATATTCCCAACTAAGTTAAGTCAAACCAGTGGAGTTATTAGTTCCAGAAAACTGCTAGAGTGCCTCAGCTCATTCCTGAGGCAACACATGCTTCTACGTTGCTGTTCCCCCTTCCTTCTCTCTCCCCTGCTCTAGTGAGGTCCTGGGGCTTTCTACCACACGGAGCAACCAAGGGCCAGTAAGCCCCATTTCAGCCCTCTTTTAAAGTGAAGATTTGTGTGGAAGCATGTACTGATAAGGGAATTAAGGTGCTTCTTGCTGGACTGTAGATTAACCAGTGGCATTGGTGCCAGCAGCAGCTGACAGAAGTTATCCCACCAGGGTAAGAGGCAGTCAGGAGAGGTCCTTGACCCTTGTGGCTTACACCTGTGGGACTGGTGACATTTATACTGGCATATATGGAAAGATACAATGACAGGGAACAGCAGCAAAATGGATTTGTCAGACGCTTTTTGCCTGCGCTAAGCCTGTAAAGGTTGCTGGCTGCAGCAGCAGCAGCTGCCAATAGACAGACTGGAGCGTATATGGCAGTCTTGGAATAGCAGTAGCATTTGTCTCCCTTCCCGCTCTACCATTTCAGCTCTATCACTTACCCTTCTCCCCCATCCCCAAAACAGGAGTGTCTTGGCTGAAACATGGTGGTAGACTTTAAATTTTGCTTCCAGTGCTCAGAAGCTCTGAGCTGCTCTGCTAGCAAAACAGCTTTCTGTGGGACTGCCTAGTGACTACATGCCAAATGTTGCTATCTCTTTTATTGCATTTGCCAAACTCAAAATGAAAGCTAAAATAATTCTTTTTGAGGGGATTTACTGCAATAATAACACCACAATGAATTTGGTTGGGATATGACATTTTAAACTGTAGAAGAGTTCTAAACCCTATAAAACCATGGTAATAATGGAAACAATGAAGACTGCCATAATATGCCAATTCTTTTGGGAACTGATACTTATTCTTAAACAGTCTCAGTGTTCAGTCATAATGACCCTGCTCGGTTAGGCCATTCCAGGCAGGCCTCCTGTAAGGTATGCGACTTCTTGACGTCTGTTTCAAATTTATTTTTATTTTCTAAGTAGGCTGAACTAATGTATGTTCAGATTAAAGTAGCAACCAGAGCAGGTTTTACGTACATTTAGACTTATATTTCTGACAGCTTAATCCCCTATAGTTCTGGGGATTTTTTAAAACTGGTTTACTTTGGAGGACTGAGAACAAGTAATCTATCTGAAATCAGGAAATATTATCTGAAATTGTAACAGGAAGCATACTTATGAGACAGTTTCCTCTGAAGTGACAAAAAATAAATGAAAACCTAAATATTATTTGTTTTCTTCTTTAGAAATGGATCTAAGTGCATAAATTTCCATTGTCTCTTCCTGTAACTTTGCGTCTCATTGATTGTGCAATCATTAGAAGGCAGTTTTCTGTTTTAGCTTTGTATAAAACCACTCAATGATCATTTTTTTCACTTTATTTTATATACAGCAGGAAACTATTTAAAAGCACTCTTCAAAAAAAGTGTTATAGTTGCAAATTTGAACATCAAAATTTTAAAAATGCCAAAGTTAATTTTACTCAATCATAATTTACTTATTCATGTACGTATGCAGTATCTTCTGCCTAGTCTCCATTAATGAGAGCTTGCCTAAAGTCTCCTAAGAGCTTTGCAACAGTGAGCTTGTGAGATGAAGCCAGAAGGGTCAAGAAGCCACTGTGACGATGGAAGCAATGGAAGGAATCCATTACCTGGTCTTCTGGAGGCTAGCACAGGGCCAGCATTGTCCTGAAGAAAGTTGCTGCAGTTGAGGCAAAAGGTTTTCTGATTCAGTGTCCCTCTACTGGTCTCATTAGACTTCTTCACCTTTGTGTTGCCCATTATAATCTAAGAGCTGCTTCCTTCAACAAGGGTGGGATAGAAACAGCACGGACCCTCTTACAAGGCGAGCACATCCTATGGTGTCACTGGCTTGCTTTTGGATTTACATGGGGCTGGGAATGCAAACTGATTATGAACTTCTCCTTTGCCTGTAAATGGGACACAAACTCTCCTAGATACAGGCCTCAAGTGAGAGTGGAATTAAGAGGTATGGTCCTTTACATGACACACACCTTTCCTGAATCTGCTTGCTTGCTTGAAGAAAAACTTATCAACATGCTGAAGAATTTTAAATAAAAATTCAGAAATAAGTATAATTGCTAAAAAAACAGAATGATAAGAGGTACTAAATTCCAGGATGTTCCAGAATGTTTCCATCTTTCTAGTGTCCAGAGACAAAAGAGAGTTTCCAATAAGTAGACCCCATCCTGTCCCACGTATCAATGTAGAGCTCTAGAATTAAACTAATGGTTGGTTTCAGATGATTGTATCATCCCCAGTTTGCCTTTATCTCTAGGCTATAGCTTTTACAATCTGTGCCTGACACCTACTTCTAGCTTAATCATTTAGCATCAGCATTTTTCCCATGTAACCGTATGCACTTTGTTTATTTTTCCAAACATTTCTCCAAACAGTTTAAATTGCTTTCAGACTTTCAGTCAATACTTTCAGAGCTGGGATGTTGTTTTTTTCCAGCTGAACTAAGAAACGCCAAGCACACTTTTTTTCTCCTTCCCTCCATTTCTCGGGCTAGAAATTTAAGTGCAAAACAGGTCTTTCTACAAAGTCCTGCCTAAAGATTTAGAGGCTGGTAGGCCACCCAGCTCAACTCCTTGCACTACAGTTTAACAGGTTAAGTATTCCTTTCTGGATTATTCATGATTAAAGCCACCAATGAAATAAAGAAAGAGTTTTTGAACCATTTGTTCAGTCTGGGCAAATAGCCTAATAGTCAACTGGCTTGTGGGCTACATTTATTAGGAGGTTCTCTGCACACCCCAACTGGCAACTGCCCTGCCAGTGTCACTTTTCTCCAAGAAGGATGGGATGTTGCCACTGCTGAGCACGTCTCCCATCCCATAGAAGTTATTTGTTTTCACAGGACTAGTGAAACTCCCTTATTTTTCCACATGCTATGGATGAGGTGCCAGAGGTATGGCCCTGAAGGTAGAATTTGCTCTCAAGAGAACCTTCTCTTGACTAATTTGATTGCAGTCTTGAATAGTCTAATGTGGTAAAAGAAACTGTTCGGAGTTTTGTATACATTTTTCCTGTTGGGCTTAGGGAGACGGCTGGAGTTGAAAGGCTGCTGCACAGCTTGCCATCATTGCTAACACGACAGAAGTAATTACAGGATCTCTTAATGAAAAAAATGAACTGAATGTTCTCAGACCCTCTGACCATTTCTTCCATGTCATCAATAACCCCAACTATTCTTTTTGTTAGAATAGTTCTTTCCATTCTTTCCTCACCTGTATCTAACACAGACAGCAATCCAGATTTTTCCTAAGGAACTTCCAGTCTAGCCATTTTTCTGTAAAATCTGGCTGTAATTTGTTTATTCCTCTCCTAAGACCTCATTTCCTCCCTTTTCCCACTACTGCATTGTGCAAAAGATGATGTAACATGTCTATTCTTAACCTCAGCTATGTCTGTGACACAGTTCTTTTTTCATGCTAGGGGACTTAGCTATGTATGTTAGCTTTTTCCAGACGTGTCTATTTCTTTTCCTTCTTCTATTCCTCAGTATTTGCTCAGAAACCAGGAATGTGACCTAAATGCCATTTATTTTTTCTTGTCCTTACTGAACTGTTGCCACATTAAACTATTTAGTATTATAGATATTGCAGTAAGCCTCAGGAGTTCACTGAAAAATAGTCTTTACAGTGCTTTTTTTCGTACAAATGCTGTTCCTTCTCTAACAGGCTTTAACTGCTGAAAAGACAAGAGACAAAGGGCAGGAAAAGGGGCAAAATATGAAGACGACTGAACCCAGTGGTGGTATGCAAACAGCTGCATTAGCTGCTTTTCTTTGTTAATTCCAGATATGTCTTCATTAGAAGGGGAATTAGTTAACAAGAAAAGGGAAGACAAGACAAGGCAAAGGCAAGGCAAAGCAAAGAAGAGAGATCTTCAGGTAAAAAGTGTATGTTGGGGATTTCATTTTGGGGAATCTGAAGGAATTATACAGATACTGAATCTCAGAATAGGTACAACAGTGCCTTTTAAGACTAAAAATAGCATCTGAGTTGTAGTTTGTCGTTTCAGACACGTATGTGTACGCTGCTTCCATACTGATGTAATGGTAATAATCTTGTCTCAAAAGGGAGATGATCCACAAGGGATACAAGGTTCAGCTGAATTTTGCATTAAAAATGTTGCATGCTTATAAATTGTAGTCTGTGTTCTAGCAGCAAGGCTAATTTTGTCCAGTAGTTGGTGGTAACAGAAGTCATTTAGGAGATTATAATGGCTGCAAAGGGGCTGTGAAGTAGCCATAATAGCACCATTTGCTAGTAAATCAAGCATACTGGTCTCACGCTTACTGAAGTTTCTATACGTAGGCTCTGTGCACTGGTCTAGACCTTCACCAAAATTAACAAACCAAAATCATCAACTGACTTTGCAAAAGTACATAGCAAATTACTATTGAAGTGTTCATGACTGAGTACAAATCAGCATCACCCTTTTTCTTTCTTCTCCAAGGTCCTCTTCTGTTGTGGTTTAACCCAGCAGGCAACTAAGCACCACACAGCCACTCGCTCACCCTCCCCTTCAGGAGGGCAAAAGTAAGAAAACTCACAGGCTGAGATAAGAACAGTTTAATAATTGAAATAAATAAAAAAAAAATAATAATAATAGTGAAAAGGAAAACAACAACAATGAAAAAAGAGGAACATAACCCAGGAAAAATAAGTGATGCAACTGCTCACCACCCACCAACTGACACCCAGCCAGTCCCCAAGCAGCGATCACTGCCCCCTGGCCAGCTCCCCACAGTTTATATATTGAGCATGACATCATATGGTATAGAATGTCCCTTTGGCCAGTTTGGATCAGCTGTCTCAGCTGTGCCCCCTCCCAGCTTCTTGTGCACCTGGCAGAGCATGGGAAGCTGAAAAAGTCCTTGACTTAGTGTAAGCACTACTTAGTAACAACTAAACCATCAGTGTGTTATCAACATTATTCTCATACTAAATCCAAAAGACAGCACTATACCAGCTACTAGGAAGAAAATTAACTCTGTTCCAGAAGAAACCGAGACATCTCCAAATGCCTAAGCACTCCTGGCATGTGAACACCTCTGGGCACCTAACTGAGGGGAAAAACACAGCTCACCTCCCTGAGTCAAGCAGAGCCCTCAGTTCTTCGATACAGACATACTCCAGAAAAGTGCAGAAGGGCATGCATTAAAGCATATGATCAGTCCCATGAAAATCAATGGTGCTTAAAGTTAATAATAGTTTTAAGTTGTTTGCTGGACCAAGTGTTAAGCCAAGGATTTGTCAGTTCAAATAGCTAAGCTGATCTCCACTACCACAGTGTCTCAGGAAATAAGAAATGATTTCTCAGCAAAGGCAATAATAGACCACACAAAGTCAAATTTAAAGTGCAGACAAGAGAGTGCAAAAAGGCAACCCACAGAAGAATGTGACCTGGTATAAACGAAGTTAAGACAAATTTTGAACTCATACGTGAACACAAATATAATTTCATTTTTTTTAAAGCATTTAATCTGAAATTAGCTGCTCTTTTAGAGAATTACCATAACTTTCAGAGTGAAATACTATTTTTTGCTAGTTTATAACTTTGTGTTTGCCAAAAGCAAACTGTATAATCAATGAAATAGAAGTCCTCTGCAACTGCAAATAAATGAATAAATAAATAAATAAAATAACTAAATAAAAGCAACAATGACAGCTAAATGAGCAATCTGAAGCCATTCCAACTCTAAATCATACTAATATTTTTACCACATGTAAATGTTTAAAGGGCAGACCCATTTTATAAAGGCACCCAATTGCCAATTTTGTAAATGAAGCAAATCAAGTTGGAATGAAATATTGTGCATTTAATCTTTCCAGGAGAAAAATCATCTCATGTACACGTGGCATTTCTCCAGCCACGAAATAGCTATGCTCTCGTCAGGCCAGTAGAGTACTTTTTCCAACAATAAATACAGTGTTATCAGTAAACACATTCTTTTAAGTGCCTTCAGCTTCAGTGTTTCACCATTGGCTACAGGAAAATTCAAGATGACTATGATTAATATAGAATAGTGCAACTCAGCCAGTGTAACAAGATGAGGGTCCACTGTTGGGAATACTTGCAGAAAAGGTGAAACAAAAGCTGAGTATCCACAACACACATATAAGGTTTACTCTGTAGACAAATACACATACTCAAACATAACATACCTATGTGTTTGCCACAAGCCAGCCAATGAAAAGAGAAGAAAAACAGGGCTTGGGACTAAAGAAGGAAGAGGGAGTACATTTTTTAATTTATGTATGCATCTGAGAGTTCCTCAAGATTAAATCACCTGTTCTGTTAGGATTTTGATTCCTGGACATGGCTTCCTGAAGGACTTTCTCCACAACTTGTTACAGGGGCTGAGGTGAAGCTGTATGTTCCTGATTTCTCCTTCTTTGAGGATGATTCATCCCTTTTGGAAGATGGGTGCAATGTTTGCCTTACCGTTGTTCTGCAGCAATGGAGATCAGCCTTGCAAGGACCTCAGCCAGTTCACCATGTTGCACTCCGCCTGATCCCACACACTTAAATATGTTCAGTTCACTCAAGCTGTGCCAACACACTGTCTTCCTTTACCACAGGTAGTGTCTCTCTCCCCCCAGATTTGCTGCCAGGCACAGAGACCTGAGAAGCCCAAGATTATCTATAGAGTCTATCATTCATTCCTATAGCTGTGTTAGCTTCCCAGTCCTCAGTGGCAGAGCAAACTTTGTCAGTGTACATAAATAATGCATCTTCCTTTCTGAAAGTCATCATTCATAAGATTCCCTCTTCCCTTTGTCCGCTATATATCTTCTCTCTCCTAATGTGTCTTTAGACAATGGGAATTTTTCTGATTATCCTATCAGAAGAGTTAGTCTGTGTTATATGTGATATATGAACATCACCTTCAGTTATGTCAGTAACTGAAAAGCTATTCAAAACATAATAAATATCTCACATTGGAGATTTCTCAAGTTTCATTGTTAGACAATCACTTATTTCGAATGTTATATTCTATTCCATCCAAATTAATATCACAGGTGTTAAAACAGCATAATCTTTTCATGCTCTAAATAGTAGTTTGCATATTCATTTTTAAGAAGTTGTTTTTTAGTTGAGAATAAAAATTTGTAGTTTGATATGGAAAACCAAGGAAAAAAAAACTTGCTTAGTTACCTGATACAGAAATTAAATAAAATGGTTTATTTTTAAAAATCATTAATAATTTTCTTCTGCTAATTAAACAGCGGAAAACTACCTGTAACTAAGGAGAAAAATTATTCCCAAAGAGGTTCTAAATGTCATAGAAAAGAAATCAAGCTGAACTCTCTTTCCCAGCCTCTTCTACATCATATATGGATTGCACTAGAGTGCATATGCTGTTGCACGCACCTGCAATATCTGCCTCAAAAATAAAATTAGACGAATGACACCCCATGCAACAGTAACACTTGTCTTCCTTTTACAGTACTCCATATATTTTTTCTTTGTAGCCAACTTATTCTTTGTGAGATGGAGCCAGACCATCAATGCACTTTCGTTTGTGTCTGTGATTATGTCAAACTGTCCATTCCAAAAGAGCAAAGATGGCATACTAAGATCATTATGCGAGTCTCAAGATATTATTATACCAACTAACATATTTCTGAGAAATTATTTTTTTAAAAGCTTTTTACTCCCCAAATCAAACCAGTTGGGAGCAAAACAAAACAAAACAAAAAGACTTTGCATTTCTGCTAAGTATATAGTCTGTGGTTAGATGCCTGAATGTAGATGTAGTTCATGATCTTCATGTGTCCACACTTAGGGTGAAATCCTGGCTGTAAAGAGCCAAATTTTTACCATAACTTTCTTCACATTTGTCATGCAATGACAAGCACTTTTCATGCCTAAAATAAGTTACTATTTCATGAGTCAGGGATAATAAACATCAGATTTTTTATGCTTACATGTCCATTGAACCTGCCACGCTGCAGAGGTCATTCTTTTGTACTGGACAATGTTCTAGAATGAACTAATAGACTTATGCCAGTTTTATACTTACGGTAGTTTTGTTGGTTTAGAGTATCTGTCCTTACTCAGATAGGAAAAGTGAGCTTGTACAAGCCTGTCAGTTTAGAAGCTCTGTAAGGTAAGCTTTATGCATTATCTATTCAACATCTACCAGAGTCGTCATTCAAATTTCAAAATGGCCTATGCTGCCTCCTGGACAAGAAACTGCGTAGTAAGCTGATGGAGTAGCCTTCTGGCATTTTGAGAAATCCCTTCTGTTTCTTGAGTAACAGAAGAAAAAATATCTACTACAAATGAAAACTTGTTTCATGTGAGTGGAGAGAGAAATGTGTAATTTGGGTAGAGTGGTATCATTTGCCATAAAGAGATCATTGTACAAATGAGATGGTTCATTTATCTGCAGCAAAGATTATTCAGAAAGGTTTTACGCTACCTAAATACAGCAGAATAATAGCATTGTCA
This sequence comes from Nipponia nippon, assembly GCF_047370975.1. Classification (NCBI taxonomy): domain Eukaryota; kingdom Metazoa; phylum Chordata; class Aves; order Pelecaniformes; family Threskiornithidae; genus Nipponia; species Nipponia nippon. The sequence goes on along the minus strand of NW_028262358.1, from coordinate 91,926,003 downwards.
TTATAGGATGTACACTATGCTACGAACACAAAATTTGTGACTTCATAATAATCTAAGCACAGAAGGAAGACATCCTTCTGTAACATCTATATAACAATGCTGGGAGTCTAGGCCATTGCTGTGATGAGTTATGTTGATGGAGATGTCCATGTGTGGGAAGGACTACAGAGCAGGTAGTGCTGCAAAGTGGCAAGATGAATCTTATTGTGTGAATATTGCAACTAATCCTGTAACTTGCCTTTAGAAAAAAAGAACGACTGGAAGAGGGATGAAGGAGAGGAAGTAACAGTTCACATCAAAGATGCTGCAGCCACAGAGGACTCCAAACACTGCACTATGAAAGTTTATAGACGCAAGTTCTGGCTAATGAAACTAAAGATGATACCTTTCTATTACAGTCAATCTTTCAGGCACTGTGCAAACTGCTCCTTAAACCACACTGACATGCAATAGGAAGAAAACCAGTGTCGCCAAGAGTGATTTCAACTCAAGGGGTCTTTGCTGGACATGTTGAGTAGCGAAGAGCAGACAGCATGATGTAACTCGGTATTTGGGCATTATTCCTACTGGCAGACATGCGGCAATTACTTACCTAAAAAAAGATGCCAGTGATCTTAATCTAGTTAGATTTCAGTTACGAGAACAGAACACAGCACTAACCCATTATCAGCATACCTGAACCCTGAAGTGGTCACTTTTACCAAATTGGAAGCAATTGATGAAAACTGACAAAGCACATGTGTTTAATGTGGACTGTTTGAATAAAAGCCAGGAATTGTTCATTAATATCCTATTGGGTATCCCATAAACCACAATTCCAAGGGCATGAAAAAAGGTTATTCTGGGTAGGAGGCCAGCGTAGTTAAAAGGAGATGTTGAAGGCCTGCTAAAACAGAAAGAAAGTTAATATTGAGAGGACTGGCTTACAGGTACATGTCCATCTAGACGGTTCTGGCAAAAGAATGAATTACAATGCAGAAATGGCCAATAGATATTTATGCACTGTATGTGGAAAGAAACATGAGGCTGTATGTATCCCAGATGCAGTTGCTGCTGTAATAGCAAGTTTACCATGTGTAGCAAAGAAAGATGTAAAGGAACATCTGTTGAAATTAAACATTTGCAAATCAACAGTCCCAGATAACTGACACCCAAGAGCCCTAAGAGAACCAGCTGGGAGCTTTCAGAACAACTCATGCAATATTTAACAAGTCCTGGGAAACTGAAGAAATTCCAAGTGATTGGATAACTACAAATGTGGTTCCAGTATTTAAACAGGATAAAATGAATAATCCTGTGAATTACAAATCAGTGAGCTGAACTTATAGGAAGGCTAAAGAAATTTAAATAGATCCATAGATACAGGCAAATAAAGATAAAATCTGGAATTTAAATGTCAACCTTGTTCACAGACAAAATTCTTGTCAGAAATAAATTTGTGGTCTTTATTGACAGCAATACAAATCTGGTTTCCAAAAGCAATAACACTGACATAGTGTGTTTGGAAGATAGCACATTCTGATGTTTTACAGTCAGCACTTGACTTATTGCTATATGACTTTTTCAATATTTCATTATACACTAACAGCAGGACAAAAATTAAATTACTTGAAAACTGTCTTGTTTACAGAGCTCAACATGCAATTTTCAAAGCTAATATGTAAAAAGAAAAGGATTACTAATAAGAAAAGTTCTTGGACCAGTGCTGGCAAGTATTTTTATCTTATCAAATCTTTCTGGTAAAAATAAAAATTCAGAAAAACAATTGGCATGACAGCAAGTAATGAGAACAACTGACACAAAACATTCTAGATCATTTTCTGAAATTGTTAGAATGCGACCATATGTGTTCAATACAACTAAACAAAAAATAGTACCTCTGGGAACATACCATGTGAGCTATGGAGCAGGGTGCATTGTTTTCAGAGTAGAAAACAATGATGCCAAGTCAGATGTATGGGACTGCCACATGGGAAAATGCTCAGTTCACCTACTTTAAACAAATCAGTATGGAAGCAGTTTATTGATTTATTAATGACACGTAATTCACCAATCATCAGTGAACTATATACCAGTATCAACTGCACAGCATAAACTGCCAGACCCTCATGTGGAGATGTGGTTGCTCCAGCTGTGCATGCACCCCTGCTGCTGCCAGCACCCCGCTAAGGCACCACTGTGGGCAGGTGCCCCATGTGCACCGCAGGGAGGGGTTCCCCCATGTCATCCCTGGCTGGGTGCAGGCTGTTCCTGTGCTCCACAGGGCACTGCTGGGCTCGGCCCCGGCAGGGCTGGGGATGCTGTGGGGCAATGCTTGGCTGTGCCCACCAGGGTCACTGCTCCTCCTCCCACTCCAAGGCCTCTCCCAACACCCCATTACAGGTTTTAATGCTCCTGTGACACTGCTTCTTGATTTGATGCCTTCTTTGTTTCCAAAGTCTCTGTAATTGACTGAATACTCTTTAATTGGCTTATTTTCATCTTGCTCTTTAACATGATCATTTTGGGGCAAAGTCCCTCTCAGTTTTGGGTGTCTCTTCATATATGCTGTTACCCTCCCATACCAGGCATTATTATCAGGCCATTTTGTCCTGGATTTTGCCAAAGATTTCAAGAGTGGCATAAAAATGGTGTAGAACTGTAAAAGATTTTTTGCCATGTATGCTTGAGGCAGCTCAACAGCACATGTGGCATTAAACACTGAAAGACTTGTCCAAGAGCCACAGTGGATGAACATTTGGTTGAAATTTTTGAAGAAAAATGAGTGTAATATTTTTTAAAAAATGGTTTGTTTTCTGTCTGCATCAGGTGAAGGCGGAGTTGAGGTGGCTGGCTAGGACAACCTTTTCTTACACTACAGTGTAGCATTCATGTATTTATAGCCCAATAACACTTATTAATAAATTCTTAGGTTCAGAGGATTAGCAGTAATTGCATAAGATGACTTATAAAGTAGGAGATTTTTGATTAAATATTTTTTATCTTTCTCTACAGCATCAGACATGGATCACAGAGTGCTAACCTTAGAGCTGAAGACTGCAGCATCTTGAGAAAGATAGATCAGTGTTCAGCTGTGCATGCAGAAGCCTCACAGATGCCTGACTGACGTATGCTGCACAAAATTTATACTGCTCACTTGTTCTCTTTTTTTGGAAGGAGCTTTTTTTCCTTAGCAAGCTTTCCCCTCCTTCTCTAGCCTGATTTACCATTCAGTGATCATCGGGAATCTCATATCTGACTCATTGACACCATTTATATTTGTCTCAACTATTTTGCCACTATCAATGAAATATTGCTCTCTTCTGGTTTTTGTTAATGTCCACCAAAGCTTTTCCAAAGACAGTGGTGCATTTGGGTGAAATTACCTGGTCTGTAATATAGAGATTAAATTTAGGAACCTTTGGAGTTCCTCTTGATATTATTTTTTGTGAAAATTTCTATGAAAGCATTAATAAGTCTTAAAATCAGAAAATAATTTAAAAGCTGGATGAAAAAATAAGCAATGATTCTGATGTCACAAAATAAAAAATTTGGGAAGCCTGGAATCTAAATCAGAAAAAGAAACTGCTCAGTTTCACTTAAATGAGCACAGACGGTCTGAGTGAGCACCGCTCTGTAAAAAAAGCTTTACCAGAAAAAAATAGTGATAAAATACTTTTTATGCTACCATAGTGGGTGGTTTTTTTATTAATTCTGTGTTTATCCTCATTTGAGAACATCAAATATCAATTTCAAATCATCAAATATCAACAAAATAATCAAATATACTCATTTGAGACATAATCAACAGCCCATTAAAAATTAGAGGCTTTGGATCAGTCTCAAAATCATTGGACATAAACAGCAATATTAATTATTAACTCTGTAATATTATTGTGTATTTGAGTAACAAAGGTTGAACAGGGAAATGCCAAGAAGAAACCAGAGATCTCATCAGCCATATGATTACAGTGACTTGTGACATGGAGGGGAATTGCAGTAAACAGCAGGCGACAAAGAGCAGGAGGTGCTAACTAAACAGCAGGACAAACAAAATATTTGAAACTAGAAAAAGAGGAAAAGAAGAAAGCAGAAGGAACAATTCAGTTTTTACAAGTCAATAAGCAATGCTGGAGTGAATTTGTATAAAAATCTGAATTCTAGTCTTACATTTTTAGCTGAGTTTAAATATTTCATACCTTAAAACGTTTGTTTTAAAATTTCCTCTAGAGAAAAAAAATTAAATTAGTAGCAATTTTGTATTAGTTAACATTATCAATGCTATTGTATGCTTACTCTATGGGAGCCTACTGATTTGAGAACATTTAATCTTAACGAATAGAGCTTCAGAGCCACCATTGAAATATTTCACGTCAGAAGTATTGTATATTGAATTTCTCCTGTTAAATCCTAAAAGCACAGAAAAGCAACTGATGGAGCATTTCTTCCTATTTGTCTACATTTCACTGTAAATTACTGAGGTTTTTCCTTGTTCTAAATTCATGTTTAAAAGCCACCTTACTATCTTTTGTTCAATCAATCATCAGTGTGCCATCGTGGTCCTTATTAATTACCTTATAAATTCACCTTTAATTCATATTCTTTGATAATTACATCTCTTTTTCTCATTCTTCAGATATTCATTCTTTATATTGCCCTTGTCTCTTTTTAGAAGGATGGCTTCTCACCCAAAGTAAATTTTTGCAGTTCTCTTTTTGGGGTATTTGGTAGGATAAAATGGAAAAGATATTGGTTTTCAACGCTTTTCCCCATTTTAAGTTTAAGAACTCAGTTGTTTTTCTATAGGCTGTGCTATAATTTATAAGCAGCCCATATAGAGTTCTCCTCCCTGAAAAATTTAGTTTTGTGCTATTGACAGTTTTTTAGATCCTTCCTCTACAATGCATACAAGAGGGAACCTAAGGCTGCCCCTACCCTGATGTGGAGTCCCAACACTGACTGGAGTGTATTAGCTGACATTTACGTTGGTGAAGCTGCCTGCATCCATTCAACCTGCCCAGAGGATCTCATAGCCACTTGATAACTATTCCAGATGGTTTTCCCCCTCTGTAATGCACTTTGCTTCAATTTAGGTGACCATACAACTATAATTCAAATTCGACCACATTCAGCAGCCACCCTGAGCTCCTGTTCTACATGATCTGAACAGACTTTCTATGTGTATCTATCTCATGTGGAGGGCATGATGAGGCTCGGACCTTGTGTCACCACTCAGGTCATTTGTACCCAATGGAATCAGGCAATGAAGCCATTTTTGACCAATATACTGAGAAAAATGCAGTGTTGTCCAAGCAGCAACATTTCACCTTCCCACTCAGGTACTGGTTGCAATTTTGTGTCAGAGAGAGAAGTATTCCAGGCAGGATTACATCATCCCGTAGAAATGAGATGATCAGGAATGGGTCCAAAACATCTGGCTATCCTCAACAGTATCCCCAAGGCCATAAAAGAGTTCACTAACTGTAGCAGGGCAATAGGCAGGATATGCATTGTCTGACACACAGCACATATGGCTGCTTGAATTACAAGGATATTCAGTCATACTCCAAGCCTCTGTTAATCACCTGACACCTGTTTCTGGAACCAAGGTGACTTCAGTACCACCAATGCAACTTTATTTCATTATGAACAACTTCATCGACATGTACACTTCACTTCTAAGTGCTTAGCTAAAATATTCCTGGCAGATACCTGTTTAACCAGGCTTAAAAGCCTCTAACAATGTAGACAAGTATTACACAACCTTTTTAGGCAATCTATCTTGGTATTTCACTATCATTAGAAAGTTTTTCCTAACGTCTAGCCCAAGCCTCTTTTGCTGTAGTTTAAGCCAATTTTTTCTTACACTACTGATATATTCCTGTCCATTGTGCAGTAGCTTTTTAAATATTTGAACTCTGTTATCATGTCTCGCATCAATCTTCCCTTCTCTAGACCAAACAACTACAATATTTACATTTTTCCTCATCCATTATATTTTCTAGCCTCCAACTGTGCTCACTGCTCTTCCTTTTCAAACCAATCTACACCTGTCTTAAAGTATAGTTCCCTAACTGGAGACAGTACTCCAGCTAAGGTGGTGCTAATGTTAAGCTGAGCAGAAGAATTTCTTCATATGTCTTACAAAAGACATGACTCTTTATATAGTCTGGTATTCAGCTTGCCTTCCTTACTACATGCTGTGATGTTGTTGATTTATGTCCAGTTATGATCCACTACAACCTTGGGATCCTTTTCTGCAGAACGACTAGGCAGCCAGTTGTTTCACATCCTGCATTTATGTAGCTGACAATTCCTGGTTAAATATAGAGCTCTTTGCTTATCCTTACTGAATCACATCCTATTTTTCTCATATCTCCTCTCCAATTTGTCAAGGTCCTGGCTAAATTCTAACCTTGTCCTCTACTGTGCTATTCCAGCTTGGTGTTGTCTGCAAATGTAATAAAGATGTTCTTTCTTCCATCGCTCATGTCATTAATGAAAATGTTGACTTGTGCCAGAAACTTTGTATAGTCCTGGACACAGGACAAAATTTCCTTCTTTATTTAAGTGGATTGACAGTCAGCTTCTTTTACTTTCTGTCTAGGATAAATCACTGGGATAAATAGGCTAAATATTGCCTGTATTGACTATGCTATTAGCAGTAAACCATACAAATTCTCCTAGGCAGAATTTTATTTTACACTTGCTTAGTGTTTGCACTATATCTCAGGCTTCTGAACTAAAATTTTTTACCTTTCTTAGACCCATTATCAAAATTTGCATACCACACCAGCTGGACATCTTTTCCATTCTTGAGATCTGAATGACTGTGTGGCTGGTTTGGACATCTAGACTAGACACTCAAATTTGTCTGCCTATATTTTAAGGAAATATTTTCACTGTTTCCTTTTCTGCTGAGGCATGCCTCGACATGCTTAAGCCTTCATATAAACAACTATGCACTTTTATATATTAGCTTTTCTCCAGTTGTGCTACTTTTGTTCTACCAGCTACAGGTTTCTTCAAATTGTTGCTCAACAGATTAAACTACTTTTCAAAATTAATCAAAGCAGATCAAGCTGCTTTGCATTTGGTCTGGTCTTCTTCTCTAGATCAAAATGTCATCTATTCAGACATTACAACCCTCTACAACATAAAAAAAAAAAATATTTGTATTTCCTAATTTAAGAATCTAGGACCAAAAGAAATTCCAGTAGGATCTTTAGGAACGAATAAATTTTAATTTTCTAAGAACAACTCTCAGAAAGCTCAGATAAAAACATTTGGTGCTGACCATCTCACCAGATACACATTCCCCTTTGTCTATTGCAAAGATTTCCATGCTTTATATTTTTTTAGTATTTTGAAATGAATGTACATGTATGTATAAATACATAGAAAAAGAATTCTGTCTTTTGCTTAAATAATTCCCACCAAGTTTATTGACACTGTGAGTCTTGTGTGTTTCTCTCTGGCTTCTAGATCAATATATGTTTTCATCCCTTGAATTAGTTGAAATTTCTTAACATTATTTTTCATTTACATACTGCACAACATCATCAAACCTTCCCAGTCATTCTGGTTCCTCACCACTTCTTCTCCCAGCCTGTCAATGAGTCAGAATTTGATCTAAATAATAGGAACCTTTTCTGCTGGTACTTCTATAAATTTGTTATTTCTCCTTTGCTATTCCCACCCTGTTTAGCTGATAGTAGCAGAGACAATTGCACTATTGTGAGATACTGGCATTCATGTGAGGATTTATGCAGCTCTGAAAAAAACATGCAGCTGTAAAAAGTACATATCAAACCACCAGAGGATAATCCCAAAGCATAATCAGCAGCTCAGACTACAGCAAGAGCCTGTTTCATGATGAAACAGGATGTTACAATTTTCAACTGCAAGTTTATGGCCCAGAAGACCAAATGTCCAAGCTTTTCATCCTACCGAAAGAAGGGCTTTACCATGATCTGATAAGCAAATAGGATAGATGACTTGCTATTCAGAACGTGGCTGTGGACCAAATCATGATAAGAAAATGGGAGACATATGATACTCAGCAGCACATAAAAGTGTAACCAGAGCTTTTTACAGCAGATGGGTTTGGTGCTGAAAGATCCAGAAAAGAAAGGAAGTTTAAAACTAATGACTCCATCCATTTTTCACAACTTAACATGACAAGGAATCCATAATGAGATGAACCACACAGGAGTGCAAAGAAACCTGGAGCTGGCTACAGATTTATTTTATTGGCCTCAAGCAGTATGAGCAGTAGAGAGGAAATGTCAGACAAGTGAGAATTGTTTCAGAAGAAAGGCTAAAAGTGAGATGGCTGCCAAGCCATTTCCACAAGACAGACCAAAAGTGGAATTGCTGGAGGGGGTTCATACAGGTGGGATAATCCCACAGGTGATATCTAGCATTCAAAAAGGGAAACTCTTTTCTTGATTCAACTGCACAAACTTAGATGGAGAATGCTGAAACTCAAACAGAATGCTTCAAAAATTACAGAAAAAAAAATTTTAACATCTTCTGAAATTATACCTCTCTGACATTTCATGCAAACTCACTGGTTCCTGCCACAAAGTCTAAGATAGCCATTACAGACATACATGCTGGACACCAAAAAAGAGGGACTGCTTAATGTAAACCATTTGGGGAACTCTGAGCTCTATTCAGACTAGCTCCCACATCTACAATGGAGTGGAGTATACAGTTGGAATTTAAACTCAAGAGAGTATTAGCTGCCAGTCAGGGCTGCCAGACCCTACATTTCAGACTGAAAAATTCTCCAGTGGCTGAAATACAGGAACCAGAAGCTCTCAGTTTTAAGCCCCTGCAGGAAAGGACATTTAAAAGCCTTATGTTGCCTTAATTTCTAGGAAAATGCCCAGTTCATCAGAGTATTCTGTAGCATAGCCTGTAAAGAAGTTGGAGCTAGGGGAGACTCTTCATCTCCACTGCAGAAACTGTGTCACCCTGCAGAAATAAATACAGACTGTATGTAAGAAGCGGAGATAGATACAAAATGGAAACAGAAGAGTACTAAATGATGAGAATACTCCCTGGGAATTCCTGAGTTTTTATGGCATGAAATTTGCATCAAAAAGTCAGAAAATAAGTTATGAAGAATGCAGACTAAGAGGGAAACCAGAAGAATATCACTTTGCAAAGTCGTACAAAGCTCAAGGCACATACTAAACTCCTATGTCTTAATAAACAGCAGAAGTGTTAACACAAATATTGGCACAGCCTCTCCTCTTTCTTACATCCTGTGACTTGTCAATAGCCGGCAATTTGAAACGGAAATTCTAGGTTGGTTTCCTTACTTACTGACACTGTCTCCCTTCTAAGACATTGATGAAACTGGCAGATTTTCTGCCCTGAGACAAATTACATTTAGCTGCCAGCAGAAAATATCTGTGCCAAATGGGACAGTGTTTTGAAATAGCAGGAAGTCAACAGTAAGACAATTAGGCTATTGTTATAGATAGATAAAATATGGCCTACCTATAGGAGCTCATGTTAAATGCATGTTGTGTTTCTGCTCTTTCTTTATAATACTATGACTGATTTCAATTAATGCTGGCAACACGAAGACAATTTATTCAGGCTTATGTGTAGTTTCATGTTGCCTGCCAAGTTCTCTTCTTTTTTTTTTTTTATTTACCTTTAAATACATTCCTTAAAACTCGCTGTTAGAGAGATGCAAAACCAAAAAGACATACTGATTTTTCTAAGACTATTACAACTCAAACACTAATACTGAAACCTTTAAACAAGGTATATTTTTTCACTAGTTCCTGTACGCCGGTGTTTGTTTGACTTTTGTTAGTATCTTTTCTGGACTGAAACACACTATGGCTAATTATATTCCTCTTTCTAAGTAATGTTAATTTCAGTAAGAGATTGATAAGTAAAGAATTCAGTAAGGTTGAATTTGTATAGATCACAAGTTGGATTTAGAATTCCAAAAATATTTGACCAGGTCAAATTCACTATATAGGTGCTAGTTTAAAAAAAAAAAAAAAAAAATTCAAAGCCAACAACCAAATAAAAGTCCTTTAAAAAACAAAACCACAGAAAATCAGTGTTCTGCATTATATTAATGTATTTCCATGCACTACTTTTACATGAGTTCAAGGTTACCCAAGTTCACAATGAAATTTCACTATCAAAGTTCAGTTTTCTTCCGTAGTGGTAATGGAACCCATAAACAACAAAGTTTAGGTTTTTCTACATCACTAATGAAAAAATTAACAGAAAATAATCCCTGAACTCAGTGTTGAGGAACTCCACTGTGACTTCTGTCCTGCTTAATTTTTCCCCAGGAAACACATGTCCTTGAGAGTACTGCTGAAGACACTTCTTGTCTAACTCTGGCTCAGCACCCATATTCTTCTTTGTGGAACTGTATTATGTGTGTTAATGAGGTCCAGATAGATTAGATTAATAGCTGGGGGAAGGGTGTCTTGGATATTTGCTATCTTGTCAAAGAAGCTATTGGATTAGTAAAATCCATGTGGCCTTAAAACTCATTTTCCTGTGCTTTTCATCCTTTCTTTCAAAATATGTTCTAGAACCCAAAATACAGTTTCTCCTTCTTAAATATAGGTATTTTTATTAATTACTTTCCTAACAGTTTGCTAAATAGCCTATTAGGCACAGATACAGATATTATATTTGACAAGATCTTGATAAGCTGGTGATAGCAGTCATACTTCTCATGGGCAAATTCTTACTGTAAAGGCAAAGATAGTAAGGAATGATTGTACCACAGCTAAAGGTAGTTTCATTTAAGTCCTGCAGAAAGTAATAGGAACCATTATACTTGAGGAAGATTTCATTAGGTTTGAAACAATAAATCTGACATCATGTGAGATTTAGAAAAACTCTCAACCAAATCTCATAAGACATGTAATAAAATCACAAGAGTTGGCAACAATCTTGATCCATCTCATAAACTATAGATAAATATGAACAGATGTAGATAGTGTAATTAAATTGATTGGGAAGTTTGTTTCCCAAGAAATCATTCTGAGAATCAGAATTGGACACAGACCCCTTGAAATCTAATTGATTTTTAAAGCAACTAAAAATACTTTAAAGCTTTTTCCCCTCTGAGGTCTTTCTAATTATACTTTTTTGTGCTGAAATATTTTTCACTCCCTTGTGACTATATGAAATATTCACTTTATCAGCAATAAACGGAAATAGCTCTTCTAAAGAGTAAACAGTGAAGCTGAGTATAAACAGAGTCCTATCTAATACACCAGTGGAAATTTCCCTTAAAATAAAGGAAATAAAATTGTGCTTTAATAACTTTCACTTGCAGCAATTTTAAATGTAACTCAGAGCAATAGATGGTTAAAAGTCTAGAACTTTTCAAGAAAGAGAAGTTAAAGGTATAATAAAGAATTAAAACAGAAGAGAACTAAAGGAAATCAGGAACACATTGTTGAAGACACTGGAGCCATTTTCTGAAGCCTGCTGTGCTATTAGGATTATCTTCACTGGGATCTGGAGGCCATACATTTTTAGGAACAGACAATAATCCAAAGACAAGCTATTGTAGCATTGTGTAATGTCAAAAGTTGGGAACATTCTTTCACTTAGCTCTCCCAGCAGTTCAGTCTTCCGAAGTAAAATGTTATTAAATGAAAAATGCTTTTAGCATTTTTCATATGCTTACCTCTTTCATATGTTTTTGATACTTTTTTTTTTCTAACATGGTTCTTCTACAAAAACAAAGAAAGAGCTGCACAAATAGAAACAACCATCATCTCAAATTTAATGAAAATGTGAATTAGAAAATACATAGCTGACTGTCGGCTTCCCATATAAGCTAAAAGGCTCATCTTGGGCCAATAAAGAAAATAAAAGAAGGGTGAAAAAATTATAGAGATTTTATTTCCTCTAATGTTTCTATGATAGAACAGACCAACATGAGTTCCGTTCTCAGTTAGGCTGAAATTTCTCACACAAATGACTACAATAAAAAGAAGCTGCCTATCTGCTGGGACACCTCTGAAGCCTAAAACAAAGATTCATGTCAACTACATGAAATCATTCCAAGATCTGACAAAGGTGCTGAGCCTCAGTCAGGGCTATTCTAAGCTAAAGAAATTTAGGAAAGGCTGTCTATTCAGAAAAGCTGGAAGAAGATCTAGATAGCATTTTAGTGCTCCAAGAATAATCTTGTTGCCTAAATTCAAGGTGCTGGTCAATTGAAAGTCCATCTTTTGGGTGGTCTTTTAATCAGTTTTTACACCATCTAGCGCACTTATGCACTTGAGATACCCTGCACACCTACAGTTTCTAGCCTTATCTAGTTGAGTTATCCTGTATTATCATCTTTTGCAATGATTTAAGCTCCTTTTCCAACATGAAGCTGCAACCCAGAAAGTCATTACTGCAACTGTGACTCTTGTGCATCCTTATATGTGAGGTGTGTTTATAGCATATTTCTCTGAGATCAGCTGAAAAACCCATGATAAGTTTCTACCTTTCAGGTGTCATGGAGAGCTGATTTTCTTTTAAGACTTACTTTTTGCATGTGATCTATTTTGCCTGAACTACTAAACAACAGATTGTGCTTGAAAAATACTCACTTTCCATACCTCTTGTTGATGCTGGAACCATGACAGTCAAAGCCACAGTGGCAATGGGTGCTTGACTTAATATTCTAATGACTCAGGAACTTTGCTGGAAAGGTGCAGAGGTGCAGTTCCAGACATTGTTCTCTTCAGTGTTTCTGGTTTTTATCCAGTGATGATCTGAAGTAAAATGCACAAACAGTTCTGGGCATATGGCCCGGGAGCCAGGCTTTTCCAAAAGCAAAGTGAGTTCTCTAACCACTACGTTACAAAGCCAGTCTGTTCTCCTTGTGCAGTCCTGTCTGTAGCATAGCCTGGCACCACCCAGAGTGAGGATTGCTTGCTATGCAAAACATTGGGTGATTGGTGTATTTCCTGGCCTGAAAACCAGGTCTCCCACTTCCTGGGCAAGTACTCTAGTTGTCAGACCAGTGTCTAAAAGCTCTTTATTAGATACTGGGATCTGGCCACCTAAATCCTGTAAGTGGTTTCACGCTCTGAAGTGTAGTTTTGCTAAGATGACAAAGTTCATGTAAAAGGTGATTTTCAGGTACACCCCTTTCGGGATTTGGGAGAATGGCTGACCTGACATACTGAAACACAACAAAAATTAATGGGCTCATTTCCTCATTTGTAGGAATTAGGCCACTCATTCATAACAGGCAACAGAAAAAAAATTCCCACACCTAGGGACACTTCTCGTTTCAGGAATTTCTGTATATCAGTATAACCACCAGACCTCATGTCTTAACAATGCCACCTTGCAAAAACACATCTGTCATTTTCACAAGCTTTCCCTCAAAAAAAGATATATCTGGAGACATAACAATGAAACCATATTTGAGAAAACAGCATAACCACTGGAGAAATTAAAATTAATGTTTATTCACTTGGAATCAATGCCATTTTTAGTTTATGTGGCGGCCAGGTACAATGGTAATACCTTTGAATATAAAAGGTGTTACATAGCTAGGTTTTACCATACTTAAAATGCAAATTCATGCGGCACAGTGAATAAAAGAACTTCACAGGTTCATTTCTCCTATGAACTAGGTCATCATTCATTACTGTACATATGTTATGACAAAAACCGATTAAATATTTATATTAATTGATATTGTTGGCCAGACTCTTCTTTTAACCAGACTTTTCATCCATCTCTCCCACACTCCATTGTCCACTTGCACATAGCGAGTCTCTGACCCTAGGAGAATCCATTTGTGCCTGTGGTTATGTGGCTGCCACACCTAATCAAAAGAAACATATAAAAAATTTCCTGGATCCATACCAATAATTCTCTTTTGAGAATGCCTGGAAATGGTAAATAAGAGTAGGCCAGAAAAGGATTTTTCATCGTAACAAGTCTGAATTTCACTGTTTCAAATAAAAAAGCCTGCTGGAGACCACAATCACGTCCTTCCAGTAACGCTAAAAGAAAGAACGATTAAATGCCCCTTGTTGAGCAAAAAAAGGATATAATGAAAGCCATGGCCCAAACCAAACTGAAGGAAAACACAGGGGCCAGGAATTAATTAGTGAAGCTATTTATATTCATTTGTCAGAAGGAGCTGAGAAGCAGCCAATAGACAGGAAGAAACTGAGGAGGCTTCAAAACAATCAGTGAGAGGGTAAACTTGAAAGAAAATAAGACTAAGCAGGAAAAAGAGTTTCTTGGGTAAAGCACTGGATAGAAAGTTAGGCTGAGAAAACGAAGCAAAGCAATTTCCCTAGGTGTCTTATTCCTAGTGTGTTTTGGAAAACAGAATTTTGTGTATGAGATTTGGTAAAATATCACATGAAAGAAACAAATAATTCTAACATAAATTTCTCTTAATAAAAGCAATAAACAAAGCCCCAAATATTGGCCAGTTCCTTGGGCCGAGTAAATGACACTATAATGTAGTTCTTCTGGGGGTTTACATTGTATTTCCTCTCCTGATTCCTCAACCCAACGTGATTGTCCAATCTCAAAGTAACTTTTTGACAAGTGTGTAACTCATGCATATGTTCTTCTGTCATTGTTCCAAGGCTGAAGAAAGAAGTGGAGCCACAATACTATTCTCATCTCCTTTGCTTCATCTCCCAAGGAGAAGGTATGGAACAGAGGTTTGAACTATGTAGCTGCATCGGCCTGAAGTGAAAGATGACAAAATGCAGCTTGGACAAAGGACATAGATAGTTACAGAGAGGGTTTCTGTGTATATCTGTTATTAAGAGAGGAAAGGAGTGAACAGAAACTTTTCCACTTAATGTTTGCACTTCAAGAGACTGAAATGAAGATGAGTCCTTCTTTCTGTTCTTGAATAATATGATGACTTAAAGTCTTCCTCCTGATCACATGAAATTCATGAAGCTCCCTTAGAATTCAGTTGTTCAAGATCAAGTTGTCAGTGTCTGACAAGACCCAGAATTTGGAAAATTGCCATTTATCAAGATATAAAATGACACTGATGATGATGAATTGCATCTAAGGCACCAGCCCAGTATCTGGAGTTTGTCCTCTTTGCACCTAGCACTTTATATTGTCCTTGAAAAAGCTCTAATTCCTCCTAGGTGAGTGTTATCCACACATAGATGGAGGTGCTTTGCATCCATCACTATAAATATAGTTGGTGCTGTTCTCATAAGAAAATGTGGAAGAATCCCACCCAATTCAAGTTTCACAATGCACTAACGATAATTGCTTTTGCCTACACTGGGCATCCAGTCTACAGTAATGTCATGCAGACCATATTTCACTAATTTGTGTGTGAGATGTCGTTCTTGTATGAGGCTGTTGAAATGTTTATTAAAGACCATTGTATTGTGCCCACCCTCTTCCTTAGATGCCATACAAATGAACTAGCCAAAGGATCATTTACTTGGGTGTGACTTGCTAGTAATAGAGCTATACTAGCTGTTTCTCGCAATCTTGTTGTACTGTAAGATCATCTCAGTGTTCACAAATCAGCTGCACAAACACCTTTCTGGACAATGAAGTTCAGAAAACCAGATTCTTCTTGTCCTATTTCTATATTTCTAATCTGCCCTCCTCAGTTCTCAGGATCTACTCCATCATTCTCTAATTCTTAAGAGATGGCCTTGGATAGTTCTTTAAATGTTATTGGGTCTTTAATTTATCTCATGATATCTATAAAATTGTGTGTCCAAAATACACATTGACTAAATTGAAACACAGCAAATTATATTGCAAATGTTGCAGACGAGGATTTGGAAGAGAGGATGAGAGTGACTGTGACAAGAACAGAACCCTCTTGGAGTAATCACCTGCACCTGTCATCACCACCATTAGCAGATTTATTACTTAGTTCAACTATTTGTGCTTTCTATAATTAAGCAAAATAATAGCTTATTCCAGAAGCATAATGCACTTCCCTTTATATGCTACTCTTGTAAAAAGCAAAATAAAAAAAAAAAATTAAGCTAATTTTGGAAAAGGTGTAAGTTTCTTGTAAAATTCAAAATTCCATTGCTGGTTCTATTTAAAGAATCGTGGCCCATCATATCATTTCTATTTCTTAATTATTATTGTCATAATTATTAAATTGAGGATGTTAGGTTGTGGGCCTGTATGAGTAGGAATACTGTGGCGCAATACAGTAATGGAAGATAGTAAGGTCTGCGGGAGAAAATAATCATTTAAGCTGGTATTTAGGTTGGTAGTAATATGCCCATGATATGCTGACCACATTTACTACTTCACTGGCAGTTTGAAACTCCTGAACAAAGACAAGTCCATACCACAAAAATGTGATTGCTAGCATCTCTGCTGAGATGCTGAGACAGTTCATTTTATTAAGCTGTTTTGTGCTTTTCATCCAACAACAAACTAAAATAGAATTTGATTTTAGTAATTATAGGTTCCTGCAGATCATTCATCTTGGTATGCTGTGAAAATTGTCCTTTGAAGGTAAGTTAATTAAATTCCCTGTTCAGCAAGCATCCAGGCAACATTTTCTTCCAACTTGTTCTTACTTGTGGTCAGGGTGAAACCCATCAGGGTTAAATTTGAAGATTTAAGTGCTGATTTTTAACCAAAGTAGTGGACTTATGAATCCTCTTTCTTTCTCTATACAAAGGCAATCTTTCTCCATTCAAACTAAAGTACATGTGACCAAATCTCAGTTGATAAAAAATCTTTTTATGCCATAAAATTCCCCTAAGTTTTGGCCATGAGTCAGAGTTTTTGTTGTTGAACTGAGTTTGCTGTTGAAGTCAGTTTATTCCATTATTTCATTAGATAAAGGTCATTAGTACTCCTTTTATATGATTTTTTTTATCTCTGCTTATCTGGTAACATTCTAAATCATGGCACCAGCCAAAAATGGAAAGCACTTTTCCTGGGGTACCACTGTTTTTCTTCAGACACCTTAAAATGTAACTGACGTGGGGAAGGTCATGGAGTAGATCATTTTGACTGCCATCACGCGGCACATACAGGACAACCAGGGGATCAGGCCCAGTCAGCATGGGTTTATGAAAGGCAGGTCCTGCTTGACTAACCTGATCTCCTTCTGTAACAAGGTGATTCACTTAATGGATGAGGGAAAGGCTGTGGATGTTGTCTACCTGGACTTTGATATAATTTCCCACAACATTCTCCTGGAGAAACTGGCTGCTCATGGCTTGGACGAGCATACCCTTCACTGGGTAAAAAACTGGCTGGATGGCCAAGCCCAAAGAGTTGTGGTGAATGGAGGTAAATCCAGCTAGTGGCCGGTCCCAAGTGGTGTTCCCCAGAGCTCAGGATTGGGGCCAGTTCTGTTTAATATCTTTAACAATGATCTGGATGAGGGGATCAAGTGTACCCTCAGTAAGTTTGCAGACAACACCAAGTTGGGCGGGAGTGTTGGTTTGCTGGAGGATAGGAAGGATCTACAGAGGAGTCTGGACAGGCTGGATGGATGGGCTGAGGTCAGTTGTATGAGGGTCAACCAGGCTAAGTGCTGGGTCCTGCACTTGGGTCACAACAACGCCATGCAATGCTACAGGCTTGGGGAAGAGTGGCTGGAGAGCTGCCCAGCAGAAAAGGACCTGCGGGTGTTGGTTGACAGCCAGCTGAATATGAGCCAGCAGCATGCCCACATGGCCCAGAAGGCCAGTAGCATCCTGGCTTGCATCAGGAATAATGTGGCCAGCAGGACTAGGGAAGTGATCGCCCCCCTGTACTCGGCACTGGTGAGACCACACCTTGAGTACTGTGTTCAGTTTTGGGCCCCTCACTACAAGAAGGACATGGAGGTGCTGGAGCGTGTCCACAGAAGGGCAGCGAAGCTGGTGAAGGGTCTAGAGCACAAGTCTTCTGAGGAGCAGCTGAGGGAACTGGGGTTGTTTAGTTTGGAGAAGAGGAGGCTGAGGGGAGACCTTATTGCTCTCTACAACTACCTGCAAGGAGGTTGTAGTGAGGTGGGGGTCAGTCTCTTCTCCCAAGTAACAAGCAATAGGACAAGAGGAAATGGCCCCAAGTTGCGCCAGGGGAGGTTTAGATTGGGTATTAGGAAAAATTTCTTCACTGAAAGGGTTGTCAGGCACTGGAAGAGGCTGCCCAGGGAAGTGGTTGAGTCTCCATCCCTGGAGGTATTTAAAAGAAGGGTAGACGTGGTGCTCAAGGACATGGTTTAGTGGTGGACTTGGCAGTGCTGGGTTAACATTTGGACTTGATGATCTTAAAGGTCCTTTCCAGCCTAAATGATTCTATGATTCTATGACTGATTACCTCTAAGACAAAGATGAGAAATCAGTCTCCACATCTTGAAAGTAGGAATCCAATTGAATTTATTCTTTTCTTTATTGTCTACCATTTAATTTCTCTTGAGACGAAGGCAAAGACGTATATAGTTGAAGATTTGAATATCTCTTGCTGGAGACCTCCTCCTCAATGACAGACTACTCAAGCAGGACTCAGCCATGCCATATCTGCATCTAATGCCATTTTAGACAACTGTCCCATCTAGCAACCAGTTCCATTCCAGAATGGCACAATCCTCCCCTCTACCCCTCTGTGTCGTAGATGCTAGCTCCATCTCCCTTACAGCAGTACTGGTGGTAAGAAACTTGAGGTGGTTACAACATGCAGAGTTATAACATGGCATCTAGTCCATCTAACCATAGAACCTAATTTATGTCTTAATCTAGGCAGAAAAAAACCTATATTTCCTGTTCGGGCAATAGAGGTAGGTAGATAGAGCTTTTGAAGAAGAATACTACTACTGTATATCTCTGCATAACCACCTAAGTTATAGAGGCTGCAATCTACCCTAATTTTATAAAATAAGACTATTTTCTCACTTCAGAACACTGGGAAGCAGACTGAGGCAACAATATGTTTTAAAAAATGTCAGAAATTCAAACCATTTCTTTGAAAAGCAAGTTGTTGGCTTTCTCTCACTTGGGGGAATATGTCCTACAGCAGTGAGCTCAAACTGTTAAAGATGTCTTAAAGGACAGAATGCATCAAAGGTGAGCTTCTGATATAGGCATTTGACGAACAGTTTCCCCAAGAAACACATTTCCATGAAGTGTGAGCCTTGTCATTCTGGCCACATGAGTATCAAATGAAGTATTTAAATAACACAAAGAAGTAAAATGTCTTTATGTGCATTTATAATGGAGAATTTTACTTCCATTTTATTGCTGCAAGTGACCTTTAATTTCCTCTGTTGCACAGGGAGGGTTTTACCATTTATTCAGCAATTCAGTTATGGCACTGAGTGACATGATAGGACATCAGAAAATTCCTACAGCCTAATTTTATAAGTCTGTAGCAATGCTTTTTTTTTCTTGATCAGTTCTGTTTCCATCAGATGAGAGATTAGGCACCGAAGAAAAAATAGCCTCATCTAATTAACGTGTATTACTTCCACCAGCAAGTACTCAAAAATCAGACCTTAATTGAAGAAACAGTCACAGAATTTTTTAAACAACCTTAAAAAAATTCCATAATGTGTGAAATTTGAATGTACTAAAATGTAAATACATGGCTCTGAACCCAGACATCCAGATTTAGCAAAATACTTGTTTCTCTCTTCTGGCCAAAACTCTAAAGCGTCTTTAATGCCAACAATTTTTGAAGTGTATTCTTCTACATTTTGAAGTGGGAAACCATAATCCTTCTTCCCCCTGTCCCTGATCTATCCCATACCCAATACATAATCCATTTTTGCTACAATTTTGCTTTAAATTAAAAAAGTCCAAATTCTCTTTTTATAGTGAAAAAAAAAAAAAACCAAAAAACAAACAACGTTATATGCCAAAATAGTCTTCCCATTAAAATTTCTAAGATGTTTGCTACTGACTAGATGGTCATGATATGATCATCATATGATGATCATGGTCATATCATGACCATATCATTTGATGAATTTCTGCTAGAAAAACATCAATGATCATGAAGTATTGCATTTGCCGCATACATACCAACTCTGTCAAAAGCTTGGTATTTATTTAAACCTTACAGCACATAATTTAGAAAACAGTTCTTTCAGTCATACTTATCAATTTTACAGAGCCTATTTGGCACTGTATAACAGTGTCCCTCAAATTTTTATCTGACAAGACCCATACATGCCATCATTATCATTTAACCAATGGGTAGTTGAGGCAAAGGGAATTTCAGTGTGGTTTACCCAGGGTGGCACAAGCAGCCCTTGGGCACAGCACAGGTCTGAGTTGTGGTCTGACAGTGATATCCCAGGTATATTGGTGGCCTGTCCTCTGCCTGGACAAATGACAACTACATTTTAATTTTAGACTGGTGGAAATTTACATATACAGACATCTTTTCAGACTTATTTTATGAGGATATGCTATATTGCTTGCACTAATTCTCAGCAATCAGAGAGTCTCTTTACTACGTCCAAGGAACAAATTCTGTACCTCACTTGCTGTTCCCAGCACTGAGTTTTGAAGAAGTTTTCAGAACTCATGCATTCTAATAGAGTTTTAAAGACAAAATACTACCATAAGGAATAAATAAGTCACAAAAAAAGGAGGACAGAGAAAAAAAAAAAAAAAAAAAAACAGAAATGCTGAGCTTATGCAAAGCTGGCTTATACTCAAAAAAGCCAGTATTCCCAGTGATTGAGATTTCATTCCAGAAACTCTTGCAATCACATCCTTGATTTCTTATATCCTTGAAAGCATGATGGAGAGAAGTAGGCTATTAAATATAGGAGCATTTCTGCTAAAACATGTCTAGGCAGATGGTAAAAGCTATATAGCTGGCAGAGAAAATGTATAAGAGTCAGTAGCACTAACTTTACACCAATTAACTGCTGCCACATTACCAGTTTTGTGGACGCAACAGCAAATGAACTATATCATGTAGGAATTTGTTATGCTTTTTTTAATTAAAGATATGTTAATGTATTTCTTTTTGTTAATTTTTACATATAGATTTCATTTGCATTTGGAAAAATAGCTCTTAGGTGTTCAAAATTCACTTTTGAAAAAATACTTTATGACAATGGCCCATCAGAAAACTTCGGTGCTTTCAAGTGTTCTTTCCTCAAAGGGTGCTTTATTTTTGTGATTGCAATTATGCTACTCTTTAGTCATCTTCATTTCTAAGCAATCCCAGACTGGTAAACATTATTGATAAGGCTTCCAGTAGCAATTCACTTATTTTACTCAAATATCAATGTCAATGACATCAGTATTGACCCATCTTGCCTTTTCACCAGCAAATAAAAAATTTCATGGTTTCATGTGTACGAGTAGTGCATTTTGCTTCCCTGCAGAAACCACTCTTTTTTCCTAATTTTCCAACTTTTCAAGGACTTTTGGTATGTTGATTCTTTTCCACTGGATTAGACTGGATCCCAAACTGTTAGATAAAGTTTAGATGAGATGAACCTAATTAAACTCTTTGCAATTATTCCTAGTGAACAGCATCCTTTTTTTCAGAAAGTATCTCCAATACCATTGGTTAATTTTGAGTTCTCACCCTGTCCTACAGTGTTCTTTAGCCTCTCTCAATTTGGCATAATTTCTGGTTTTAATAAATGTATCTCTTATTCAAGCACGAAACTTTTCAGTAAGTAATGAAATCTGAATAGCTTTGGGCATAAGAAAAACTCAGTCCATACATCCTTCCATTTTGACACTGGACGAATAACAGCTATTCTCTGTGTGTTTCTTTCAGCCAGTTTTGCACCACCTTTTGATTATTTCTTATTGACCACACTTCCTTCATTGCTTAAGAATATATTATGAAACAGTGTGAAAGCTGTTAATAAAGCCAAGTAATATCATACTTACCACTTATCTCCTATCCACAAGGGCTGTTATCCCTTCCAAGAATTAAATTAAATGGATTTAAAACAATTTGTTCTTGATTAATCCATTCTGGCTCTAGTGTTGTTTCAAGGCTTAAATAACTGAGACACCATGCCTTGTGTTTCGGGTTCAAAATGGTCACATTTGGTGTAAGGGGTCCAATGCTAGATATATCAAACTTACAGGTATGAAATGCAGCCCAGCTGTGTCTGCATCTCACTTGCTGTGAATTCAGTATCCTCCACTGCACCTACTCTGTGGAGGCTGGAGGGCTCCCACCTCGGTGTCTTCCCAACCACTTTCTGCTCATCATGTCCCCACCTTTTTTGTCCTGTCTCTCCATGCCCACCTCCATTAAAAGGCAAGGCAGGATCCTGGTTGGAAGGGGGCTGGAGCATGGTCCTGTCTGGCAGGTCCCCCAGTCTGGCAAATCTGGGAATCAGCACAGTAGCTTCTCACACCAGCAATCCTCTCCTGTGAGCAGACAGTCACTGCTCATAGGATGCCAGTCCCCTCCACGACTACTCAGTCATTCTGACTCATTGACCTTCCCGGGTATGTTTGGCACTGCACATCTGCAGAAACCATGGTCAGGGCCTCTGGCTTGCTCACTATCACCTGGTGCTGCATATTCATCCTCTTCTTATCTTCTAAGTGTTTGTGCCCAGAAATAAAAGCAATGATGACTGGTCTATAGTTCTTTGGGTTTTGTCCTGCATTTCTCTTCTTGAAGAAAGGCATCACAAGATCCTTTCTGCAGTCTTGTATAACTTCAACCTCTTTTCACAATTTTTCTGAGAAAATCAATAATACCTCCACAGTCACAGGTCTCACCTGGTGCAAGAATGCCAATATGGAAATTCCTAAGGCAGTAAGAAACACATAGCATAGGTTTATCATAAACAATATCATTATAAATAATTCCTTAGAGTAAGCACACCATCTGCTTTTCTGTGCCCCACCAGCTTTCATAGATCTGATGGGAGAGGCTGCCGAGACAAATCTTGGCAGGTCCCACTGAGAACTGGTAGGGTGCCAGCCAACAAAGCTTGTCAGCTCAATCAAATTTCTTTCTTTGACGGGATAACTGGCTTATAGGTTAGACAGGAAGCAGTAGATATGATATGATATGATATGATATGATATGATATGATGATATGATATGATATGATTGATATATGTCCAGCTTTAATAAACTTGTCATAGTACCTCTCATGACATCCTCACAAAGAGACAATGGAAATACAGCCTAGAGTGGTTGTTCACAAACTTGAGTCACAGCCCTGCTCAGGGTCATGACAGTCATTAGTGGGACAACAAGCTCAACCAAAATGCAGTTGTTCATGCAAGTATTTGGACTGCACAGAATTATCAGTCTGTAAGTAGTCTCTCACAACCAGAATAAGTTTGCACATCACTAGTCAAAACATAGTCACTATAGATTAGGTGAATAAGCAGTTGAAAAACTAAATTGAAATAGTAGTTATCAAGGGCGTACTATAAAATCAAAAGCACTTAGCAAGCATGGTTCAAAAAAGGTTATACCTAACTAGGTCAAATCTTATCATGCAAAATATTGTAATTTATTGTATAAATATAATTAAAATGTAGTGTGTGTTATTATTCATTATATGTTATTTATTACATATTGTTATAAATAATATTCAATATTTACATGAATGGCTTGAATAACAAGACAGATAATTCATTTATGAACAAGACAGTTGCAAACAAAGTACATAACGATCATTAACAAGCGTCATACATAAGACAGATGAGGTAATGATACTTCTCTAGGCTTTGAATCTTTGTATTCAAAATTTTCATTTAGTTTTTTATTGCATGCTTTGTAGCAATCTTTCAAAAAGTTGCAAACACTGCGCTAGTTTGAAGCAGCAGCCCCTTAGTCAAATCTATTTAGACCTTAAAATCTAAATAAAATCATGGTAAGATAAGGAAAGGGAATAGAAAAAACAGAAGTAGAGGAGGGACTGAAGAAAGGGGCACAGAATGAAAATGAATTGCCGTAAGATTTTTCTCTCACTGTTTTCTCTTGAGAGAAGGTAACAAAGTGTTGACAAATAGCCACCACATAGGATGTCTCTAAATTGTAGTGTGTGTATTTATTCCTTATTCCTATATATATTTCACTAAATGACCTGAATGCCTTTGACTTTCTAAATTGAGGAAATAAATACATAAACAAGAAGACAAATTGAGATTAGCTTTAATTATTAAAAAATCAACTTTATCTTCCTAGACATTATCAAACTTTTCCGTGGTATTCATAATTCAACTAAAGCATTGTTCACCTGATGGATATTTACAAATCTTATTTCCGCAGGTCTCTTCTTTCAGTAGTCTTTGGATAGCTGCCACAATTGCTCTTTCATGGGAGCATGATCTGGCACTGTTTTCTCATCTTCACGTAGATTCTCTTCAAGCACAGGTGCTTTCCCAAGTCCCATTCATGCCATAACTCTTCTTGTGAGCCATCAGCAAACAATGAGGCAATTCAGAAAGACAGCAGGATTTGAACACCTGACTGTGTTAAACATTTCCACTTATCTAGCAAACAAGTCACAACAATTCATTGATGAATATACAGCATGGTTTTTTTCAGTGCTAGGAGATGCCCTATGTTACTGGTATTCTTGCATTTCTTATCTATCTCAGTAACATCATAAGGCAAACAGGACACTGAGCAAATAAAAGACATAGTGGTAGAAATAAGGCCTCAGTTTTGAGAGCTCTGTAGAACAAATACTCCATTTGACTATTCTGTGATGCCCTCTTAAAGTTTCCAGAAAAAATTTTGCTCAAAAATACACCTTAAAAAATTAAATCTAGAGACTAGTCAGGAAAGGATTGTGTTTATCCAATACCTATCAGAGAAATCAATGTACTGGAAAAGATAAAGATTAGATAATCTACTAGGTCTTTATATTCTCTGCTTTCAATCATACATTTCTCCACTATATTATTTAATAGGCAGTTGGTGTTACAGGACAAGGCCATAAATTATCCCAAATGTCTCATAAAAATACTGTTATTTTCTGGAAATAAAACACCCTCCACATTTCAAATCCAATTTGAGTAAATTTGTTAATGATGACGAACAAATATGAGTACACTTTGTACCAGCTCAGGCATCCTGCTTTGGAAAATGTATCCAGGGACATAAATTTTAAAGTTCCCGTATTTTGTGAATGTAGCTCTATAAACCATTTGGCATGGTTGACATGCCAGGAAAAGGTCAAAAGTTACAAGTCTAAGCATAAAAACTAATAAGAAAGCCTACAGAGTTCATTAAAAGTCAATCGTCTCCTTGTACATAGGATCAAATATTTGCTTTTCTTTTTGTTTTATTGAATGAGAAAATGCATTTATCATAACTATAACAATTATTTTTAACATGAGTCAAAGTACCAAGCATTTCCATGTATGAGCTCTTACTAAATAAAGATGAGGCACAAAATAAAGCTGTTTCTGTTTTTTCCTTCATACATTACCTCTGACTACACAGGCCTGTCCCCCATTCTTTAGCAGTGCTGGTGCTATCAGTCCCCAAGTAAAGGGAAGCGATCCTTGGCAGACAGTAACTGGATCAAATTCTTCCCTTGATTTTGTGTTCTGGGACTGTCACCTCAAGAGTCTGGGCAGGTTTCTTACACAAAAACAAGGTCTCTCAGGACCCTCTTTAGCCTATGTTCTAATGTCAAAGAGGTTACCATCTCTGTCTTGAAACAATGCAGTCAGGTCACAGCATTTGTTCTAGACAATTTGTTTCGCTGTGGTACAAGTGACAAGAGAGTGCGAAAAAGTCAGCTCAAGCAAGAGTGCTGAGCCCTGATATACACTGTGTGAGCTCTGACAAATTATATAAAAATAACATAATTAAAGAGAGCTTCCAGGGGAAGAGAAAAAAAAGTGGGAAAATGACCAAAGTCAACAAATCTGAGTTCTGAAAATAGAATGACCAAAGCAAACATGCATTAAGGGCTTAGCATTGCAAGGACATCCCCTTGATGAAGAAAGGACACAGGTGTAGAAGAGAAAAGGATAGGGAGAAGATTTCTCTGATAGGTTTGTTGTGGTTTTTTTTTTTTCCCTAGAAAATGACCAAGGACCTTTTCTGTGGAAGAAAATATATCTTTATTCTAAATAATTTCCCAGGAATATTTCCACCTTTTTAACTGCTGATCATTCAACATGTGTACACAGATAACACTTGGCATATCCCATCTACATGCCTGGGAACTGATAGAAAACTGGCTGGTTCAGGCAGAGCTACATGACTTTGGAGGGACTGCAGAGCAAGATTAAAGGCTGTGTAGTTATGCTCCCACTGTTTCTTCTTGTCTATACAAAATCTTAGACTGCTCTGAAAGCTCTGAAACACTTTGCTAAGTGTTGCCAAACTCAGCTGTTATTTACTGGAAGCTCTGCATCCAAATATGCTTTACTAAAAATCACAGAGCTGGTGACTGAAGGTGTCCCTGCTCATTGCAGGGGGTTTGGACTAGATGACCTTTAAAGGTCCCTTCCAACCCCAACTATTATATGATTATCTGATTCTATGTTCCTCCAAATTTACACCAGTATTTGTACAAGTAAGAGGAGGCTACCAGAATGGAAAATTCCAGTCCAGACAGTGAAAGCTTCCAGAGTAACCAAGCGTGTTTCAAGAAGAAACCGTTTTGAACATGGATTACACTGCTCTTCCTGCCCTCCCAACATTACAGCATTATTTATCTCAATGCATTTGAGAGAAAGAGATTCAGTGCACTGTTTTATAAGTGTGGACATGCACATACCTTTCCTTCTAGTGAGTTCGTTCCTCAGATACTGGCATTCTGTCAGATGAAGCTGTTGAGCTTTTTCTTTTTCTTATTCTTTTTCTACTGATTTTTCTTTTTTTTTCTACCTTTCCCTTTCTCAATTTTGTTCTTGGTTTTGTTTTCCTTTTCTTCATTTTCTTCCTATTTTTCTTTTTCTTCTTCTTTCCCTTTTTCTTTTCCTTTTTCCTTTTTCTTTCTTTTCTTTTTTTTTCTTTTTTTTTTCTTTTTTTTAACTCTCATCAGATTTTCAATATATTAAACTAACAATTATTTCTATCTTTCTTTACCTGAAAAGTGTGTGGTAGATACAAACAAGGCATATAATATACAGAAATCTGTTGCATATATTTCAATACAAAATGGTGTCTAGATAACGTAAGTCTAGTTCTCCTATGAAAGAATGAGAAGCACTAAGTCTTAGCCTCTTTGGGGTATTTCAGGATCATTGACACCATTTGATCACCCCTGGTAAATTAAGTGGAGAAGAATGACAAATGAATCATCAGTGAAAGAACACCTGTGGTCACATTCCCTCTGCTCCCATTGCAGATCTGCCCAGTCACAGCCGTGCAGTTGGACCATGCTCCTAGGAACAGTACCAGATCCCAGGCTGTGTCGTGGGGCATTTCAGCACACCCTGCACTTTCTAAGGAGGTGCTTTCAGAGGTACATAAGGGCATTCCCATTGCATGTGCTGCTGGTGACAGAAATCAGCCATTAACTGATCCTTGTTTGGTTGGGGTTGTTTTGTTGAGAAGAAGGAAAGAGGAAGTGGGCATCTGTCTGAACAAGAAATAACTCAGGATGTAGCATGGAGATCAGGGGGGAAAAAAAAAAGACAAATGATTCAAAGTAATTATTTGCTGCTAGCAATAAAACAAAAGATTCTTTTCCAAATATGTTTCCAGCACAGCAAGCACAAATTGGCAACATGACTCATATTCATAGAAGTTGGATGAGATTTTCTACTTTTCAGTCTAAAAGTATTCCCCTCCAAATTTTCAAAAAGCAATGTGAGGGGATCCACAAATCCCATGAGCTGGTGCTGCCAGCCCCAGCCCCGTCAGTCACCATGCACATGAAACTAACCTGCTTAGAGACTGGGTACAAAATGTTCTTTTAGAAAAAGCTGTGCATAGCCAAAGGCAAAGAGAAGAAAATTACATGGAAAGAAGTCAAGGGAAAACAAGATGTTAAATAAATGAATAAATAAATAAATAAATAAATAAATAAATGTATAGCTCTAGAGCAGAAGAGTGTGCTTGAGACTGAAAACAATGAAACACATTTGGTCTGTGTTGTAGAAAAAGGACATTAATGTTTTCAGACACATATATTCACCAGTGATTTCCTACTCACAGAGTGGATATTTACATTCTTTTTTTTTTTCCTCCTTTCTGGTGGATATTTCACAGTTTTTTGGACCACCAAGCAACAGAAGCAAAGACAGTAGTGAATGACTCACACCAGACATTTCTAACCTATTAGTCAGATATCTGTTACGGGAATAAGTATTGATTCTGTGCCTGCCTAAATGAAAGATGTGTCTGATGGCTCATGAAGGAAGGTATGTGATATTCAAGGATCGTGGTTTTCTCCAGTAAATGTACGTGTCTTTCCAGGCGGAGGTTCCCAGACTGTGCTGTATGTACCGCTAGTGGTGTTGGAACAGTTTCAGACCACTTCTGCACACAATGATCCCCAAATCAATCAAATTTAGGAATCCTGCTTTAGATGGAATCACTACAGCTTGCTGGTGGCAACCAGGGGAACAGGTCTAGCTCTGTCTGCACCAAACCTGTCGCTCCATGGGAACGTGTTCACACCAGAATTTAACAACTGATCATCAGTAATTCCCTATGTGGTGGTAGGTATGAAAGCCACAGAGCAATTGGTTATCTAAGTCACTGATGGGTGGTATTTGCCTGTGTGGAGATAATCCCACAATAATTCAGGGAAGAGCTGAGAGGAGATGAGGATAGTTCTGGTTTAGGAAAGCAGAGTGTGAGATAGAGCAGTGAAGCAAATAAATAGGCATGCTAAGGGAGGGGAGGGGAAGCTCCCAAAAGAATGAAAGAGGCTGAAAACACCCCACCACTGTGTATGCACATGACCTGGCAGAGAGCCACGAGTTGTCTGTGTGTAGGAGGTACTTAAGTGAATAAATGGAGAAGCCCTTTTTTGAGGCTCTGACCCCAATTAACTTTTTTCCATTTACTTCAAAGGGACCAGAGTCGCATGCTTGGAATTAAGCAAAGGCTGAATTGTTCTCCTGGATCAGAACCCAAAGTGCTAAATGGTTAATATATGTTTATAGCTTTACTGTACTGTATTATTTAATTATTGGCTCACTTACCAACTAGCAGAGTCATGTATATTCAGACTTATGTACTAGTAACATCCCTTTGTGAATCTTGGATTTGTTCTTTCCACAGCTGAAACTGTGGAATTCAGACTTATCAGAAATCCTTGCTATAAGGTCATAATGACTGCTTAACTGTTTGCACTTGAAGTCCTTATTGCAGTAATTTCGTCTTCTTTTAGGACTTATAGGGTATTGCTACTGGTATATAAGGAACCATTGCCATGTGAAGACAAAGAAGAGTTTGGGCTGTTATTTTTTTTCTTTTACAATGCTTTAAGTATTATAAGTATTTAAGTATATGTATATTTTAGGTTTTATATACCTATAGCTTTTTTTGCTAAATGAAAAAATTCTGTGCATGTGAGCACAAGAGGAAAGCTTGATAAAGAACAAATATGGCCTATTTATTTTAATCATCACAACTTTTACCTCTCTTTCTCCAGCTTTTATTATGTCCTTGATTCGATGTTCTTCATAAGATCAATGCAAATTTATAGCATTCACAATGTCACTCTAACAAAACTGGAACCTAAAAACAGAAGAATGGGAATCCAGTCATGCTGGATACTCTGAGTTGGATAAGTCTATATCCTTCTTTGGAAGAAAGATGTTCCTCTATTTGCAGCTATATTAAGAACAAAATGTATGCATGCTAAGGTAGCAAATCAACAGCAGTATCTAAGCACAAGTTTACACAATGACAATCTTTGTCTGGTTCCTTCAATAGTTAAGAAAGAAACTGCAGATGCAGGCTATAACTCTGGAAGGTAAAGTTGAGGCTACATCAATGCTAAAAGAAGTCTTTTCTATCAGTAATTTGATGTTTTCACTTGTTTCTTTCAGCATTTGTCTCTCCTGGGTACCTTTGGTGCACCATTATTTGTTGTTCCACCTGCTTGCAGGATCCTTTGCACATATATTAAGGAAATGATGTTCTGATGTGTCAGTCAACTCTCATTTCAAGGAACATAAACACTTAGACCCCAACAATCTCCAGAGGCAAACAACTATTTAGCACAAACAAGCTTTCCCTGATGGTTTGAAAGCCATCTCTAAGCTCACTCTGCACAGCGAGCAAGGCCAGGCTTTGCATCCCCCAGCCAATTCACATGGGTGAATGATGTCATGGACAGCAGTTATTCATGCTGCTAAACAAAGTGAGGAAGCAGCACGCAACTGACCCAGGGGATGAAATCTTGCAGTCTTCTTTCCTTGGAAGAAAAAGAAGAGCGGAGCAAACTCCCAGGGAGGAACAAAGAACTAGGAGAGATTACATGAGTCATTGAGTACATCTTCTGTCCACAACCAGGTAATATATTGCTGGATCAAAGAAATCTACTCTTTCCCACACTGCAAAACCCTCAGAGTATTTCCCAACATCTTATAATCATTTCCAGATCTTTACTACAAAAAGACCTGTAGACAATATTCTTGGCATCTCCCTACATCAGAGATTTTGTACTTTCAATAAAAGTGCAAAGATCCTTCCTAATCAGAGCTGGGGAAAAATTCTTTCCTGAACCCATCATGATGATCAATCTAACTCTGGTTACAGGAACAAGCGGCAGCAGACAGGCATGACCCCTACCTGTCCCAGATCAGTGTGAGGGAATGAGAAGCGAGGGACAAAAAAGAAATCATAGAATCAGAGAATCATAGAATAGTTTGGGTTGGAAGGGACCTTTAAAGGTCATCTAGTCCATCCCCCTCCAATGAGCAGGGACATCTACAACTAGACCAGGTTGCTCAGAGCCCCGCCCAGCCTGACCTTGAATGTGTCCAGAGATGGGGCATCTACCACCTCTCTGGGCAACCTCTTCCAGTGGTGCACCACCTTCATCGTAAAACATTTCTTCCTTACATCTAGACTAAATCTACCCTCTTACAGTTTAAAACCATTACCCCTTGTCCTGTCACTACAGGCCCTACTAAAAAGTTTGTCCCCATCTTTCTTATAAGCCCCCTTTCATTACTGAAAGGCCGCAATAAGGTCTCCCTGGAGCCTTCTCTTCTCCAGGCTCAACAACTCCAGCTCTCTCAGTCTGTCCTCATAGGAGAGGTGTTTCATCCCTCTGATCATTTTTGTGGCCCTCCTCTGGACCCACTCCAACAGGTCCATGTCTTTCCTGTGCTGAGGGCTCCAGAGCTGGATGCAGTACTCCAGGTGGGGTCTCACCAGGGCGAAGTAGAGGGGCAGAATCACCTCCCTCGACTTGCTGGCCACACTTGATGCAG
Source organism: Nipponia nippon (assembly GCF_047370975.1). Lineage (NCBI taxonomy): Eukaryota > Metazoa > Chordata > Aves > Pelecaniformes > Threskiornithidae > Nipponia > Nipponia nippon. The sequence continues at coordinate 91,894,708 of NW_028262358.1, read as the reverse complement.
CCCAGGATACGGTTGGCCTTCTGGGCTGTGAGCACAAATTGCTGACTCATGTCTGGCTTTTCTTCCACCAGTCCCCCCAAGTTCCTCTCTGCAGGTCTGCTCTCAATCCCTTCATCCCCCCAGCCTGTATTGATACTGGGGGTTGCCCCAACCCAGGTGCAGGACCTTGCCCTTAGCCTTGTTGAACCTCATGAGGTTCACATAGGTCCTCTTCTTGAGTTTGTGCAGGTCCCTCTGGATGGCATCCCATCCCTGAGGCGTGTCAACTGCACTACTCAGCTTGGCGTCATCTGCAGACTTGCTGAGGGTACACTCGATCCCACTGTCTATGTCATTGATGAAGACATTAAACAGTACTAGTCCCAATACAGACCCCTGAGGGACACCATTTGTCACCAATCTCCATCTGGACATTGAGCCATTGACCACTACCCTCTGGATGCAACCATCCAATCAATTTCTCATCCACTGAACAGTCCACTCATCAAATCATTCTCTCTCCAATTTAGAGAGAAGAATATTGTGTGGGACCATGTCAAAGGCCTTACAGAAGTCCAGATAGATGACATCCATAGCTCTTCCCTTATCCACTGATGTAGTCACTCCATCATAGAAAGTCACTAGGTCAGTCAGGCAGGACTTGCCCTTGGTGAAGCCATGCTGACTGTCCCGAATCACCTCCCTGTCCTCCATGTGCCTTAGCATAGCTTCTAGGAGGATCTGTTCCATGATCTTCCCAGGCACAGAGGTGAGGCTGACAGGCTGGTAGTTCCCAGGGTCCTCCTTTCTACCCTTTTTAAAAATGGATGCAATGTTTCCCTTTTTCCAATCACCAGGGACTTCACCTGACTGCCACAACTTTTCAAATATCATGGAGAGTGGCTTGGCAACCACATCAGCCAATTCCCTCAGGACTTTGCAATACATCTTGTCAGGCCCCATAGCCTTATGTATGTTCAGGTTCCTCAGGTGGTCACGAACCTGATCTTCTCTTACAGTGGGAGGGACTTTGCTCCCCTACTCCCAGTCTTGCAGTCCATCCACTTGAGAGGTGTGGGAAGAGAGGTTGCCAGTGAAGACAGAGGTGAAAAAGTTGTTGAGTACCTCAGCCTTCTCCTCATCCGTTGTTACCAGTTTGCCAGTCTTGCTCATCACGGGGGGGGGTAAGCTTTCTTTGACCTTTGTTTTCTGGCTGACACCTGTAGCAGCCTTTCTTATTATTCTTTGCATCCCTTGCCAAGTTCAGCTCCATCCATGCCTTGGCCTTCCTGACCCCATCCCTACACAACTGGCAGCATCCCTATACTCTTCCCAGGATACCTGTCCCTGCTTCCACTGCCTGTGCGTTTCCTTCTTGCCCTTTAGTTTGACCAGCAGGTCTTGACTCAGCCATGCCTTCCTTTTCTGATTTCTTACACCTGGGGATCAAGAGCTCTTGCACTGTATGGAAAGCATCCTGAAAGATCTGCCAGCTCTGTTCTGCTCCCTTGTCCCTGAGGGCAGTTTCCCAGGGGGTCCTATTAACTAACTCCTTGAAGAGCTGGAAGTTTGCTTTCCTACTCTTTGCCTGACCCATATCCCTCAGGACTGCAAACTCCACCAGTGCATGATCACTGCAGCCGAGGCTGCCTCCAGTCTTGACGTCATCGATTAGCTCACTTGCGTTGGTGACCAACAGGTCCAGTATCGCATCCCCTCTGGTAGGACTATCTATTACCTGGCTTAAGAAGTTATCCTCAATACATTCCAGGAGTCCCCTGGATTGCCTACAGCTCACGGTGCTACTTTTCCAGCAGATGTTGGGGTGGTTGAAGTCCCCAAGCAAGACAAGAGCCTGTGAGTGCGATGCTTCCTGTAGTTGGAGTAAGAAGTCTTTGTCAATAGGTTCCCCTTGATCGGGCAGCGTGTAGTAGACACCAACCACAAGGTTCCCTTTGGTGCCTTGGTCTCTGATTCTTACCCATAAGCTTTCAACCTGCTCATGGCTATTCTTCAGAGACAGCTCTTCACACTCTGTCCATTTCTTGATGTGGAGGGCAATGCCTCCACCCTTCCTTCCTCACCTGTCCCTTCTGAACAGCCTGTAGCCATTAACAGCCACATTCCAGTCATGGGATTCGTACCACCAAGTTTCAGCAACAGCAACTAGGTTGTAGCTTTCTAGCAGCATGGTGGCTTCCAACTCCTCCTGTTTGTTGCCCCTGCTGCATGCATTGGTGTAGAGGCACTTCAGCTGGGCTGTTGGCTGTGTCACCTTCTTAGAGGAACACTCCTTAATTCCTTTGAGGTATTTCATTAGTGTTTCCCTGTTGGTTCCTATTACCTCAGGAGCCCCTGGATCATCTTTGTAAGACTTCAAGTATGGTCCAGTCTAGTTTAAAGCTCTGTCAATGAGCCCCACTAGCTTGTGGGCAAAGACAGTCTTTCCCCTCTGAGAAAGGCAAATCCCATCTGATGCCAGCAGGCCTGGTGCTGTGTAGGCCATCCCATTATCAAAAAAACCAAAACTGTGATGGTGACACCAGCCACGGAGCCTTGTATTAATAGGCTGAACCTGTATGCTTCTTGCAATGTCACTGCTGGCAACTGGAAGGAGAGGAAAAAATAACTTGTGCTCCAGATTCCCTTACCAACCGTCCCAAGGCTCTGAAACCTCTTTTGATTGCCCTTGGACTACGCATTGCAGCTTCATCGTCACCCATGTGGAAGAGCAATAATGAGTAATAGTCTGAGGGCCATACCAGACTAGGAAGTTTCCTAGTGATGTCCTTAACCTGGGCCCCAGGAAGGCAGTGGACTTCCCTAACAGGAGGGTCTGTCTGGCATATTGGACCCTCTGTTACCCTCAGAAGGGAGTCACCTACAACTATAACCCATCTTCTCTTCCTCGTGGAGGTGGTCTGATACAGGGGCAACACCTCTGGTGTCGATGGACTGTCATCCCCACAATCCATTGACTGGCCTCCCACATCCAGACCCTCATACCTGTTGTACAGAGGCACCTGGGAAGCTGAGGTGGGCAAGGAGGGCATTCGCCTGCAGCCCTGAGCATGGACTTGCCTCCATTCACTCCTTTTCTTTAGGCTACTGCCTTCAGCCTGGCAGAGGGAGGATACAGAATCCCCTTGATCTTGGGTTTGTTCTGGTGGCTGTTCCTGTTTCTGTCTCAGGGAGGGCAGAGCATGGTTCCACCCATCTCTCTCTTTCTCAGATTCTCATCTGTCCTTCTACCCAGCAAGTGCTGGTGGGAGGTGAGAGAGGGATATGCTTTTTGCCTCTTTGCTCTTCATTTTGGAAGCAAAAAACCTCACATGCCCTATTAAGGCCATTTCCTACAGTTCCCAGGAGTATTTTTCCCTTCTCAGCACAGGGCATACACTGTTTTTTAGTCTTATGCAGTTCTCTGTAAGTTCTGATCTTCCTGACATCTTGTGTGTTGCCCTATATTTATTGCTGCAGCTATGCTTCACAGTGCTAATGAGAATATCAATGTTCCAGACCCTTCAGCTACAGAGTCATCAATGCCGGGTTCAGGCAGCTGATCCCAGAGCTACTCCAAGAGCCCAAAGAAATGGTTAAAAGCTGTCCCAGACCCACTAGATGGCACTGTGTATGGCTGTTACCAGTCCTTACAAACCTGAGGCAGAGTTTAGCGTGAGCCCAGCAGCTTCAGTCTCAGCTGTGTAGCTTTGATTTCCAGCACAAGTCCCTCTGCCTGGAACCTCACCCAGCTGTTCTGCCCGTTCAGCAACTTTCAGGTTCCCTCAGTCACTTTAAATTAGTGCTCTTTCAAATAATTACTAGTTGTTTGTTGTTTTTTTTTTTCTCAAGAAGCTCCAAGATTATGTGTTACCAGTTCCTGGATCTTACCCAAAACATTCCAGAGGTTTCAAGAAATATTTAGAAAGTCAGTAAGTCTGAGTATCCTGTCTGGCTGGTGTGCAGTGCGTATGTGAGTGGAAGGGTACAAATTTCAACCGAGCCTCCCAGAAATGCTGCAGATTACAGGAATTTTGACATGACCCTAACTTTCCATCTTGGTCTCACCAGTTCTTCTCTACAGGCTCAGTCTGGATCCCAGTGAAATCAGCTGGGGAGGAGGGTTTCCACTGGGATCACTGAGAGTTGGATAGGGCCCTCTGTCAGGTTTCCAAACACTGAAAGTGAGTGTACTGACATTTGGTAAATCTTTCCCCCTTTTCTGATCAAGGTTTATACCCTTACTGTGAGCAGCATTTGCTGGTTTATGCTCACAGTGAAAAATTACAGGGCTGTTGGGAAAACTGATGGGGCTGTTGGGAAAACTGATGGGACTGCCATTTTCAGCGTAGAGAGCAGCACTTTTGCCAAGTGCATTTTTCTAATTGAAATGGGAGTTAAAATCTCCTTCTTTCTCTGTCTCTCTACTTCTCTTTACACTATTTCCTCATAACCTGCTGTCTCTGGCTTTTAGAAGTTTCACTTGCATTGCAGCTTCAGCAGCATCTTGAGCACAGCTTTGAGCCTTTCTTTTCACTCTTTGGAACACTTTTTTGAGTCTCCCTAAGTAAAAATGCTATTTGAAGCATTTCTTCTTCATTCTCTCACATCATTATTTACTCTAATAAAGTGCATTAGGCATTTTCCAATTGTGCCATTCAAGATTCGGCCACAAGCTAATCTAAAAACCATACGCAAAATGTGCAAGTGAACAAATATCAACAATTCCTGGGCCTTGCTCATTTGAAGCAGTCTCTCAGAGAAAGCCTCCATGACTAGGCAGTGCAGGTCAGCAAAGCCCTGTGAGGAAGGGCAAATATGCTCATCAAGCCCTATGTTGCTAGTTATCGCCCCTCATCTGAAGACTACTGCCTCTAGACATGGCAGACATAGCAAGTGACTGTATGAGGGTTCTTAGACCTCTCTCATGTGGATGCCATGGCCCGCAGGAGTAGGAGATAAACCAGATATCCTTCCAGAGGGAGGTATACCTCTGCTTACCAAGGGCTTATCTGGAGAGATTCCTACAGATAAACCCTAGATAAAAGATGCAAGTTGGAGAGCAAGAAGTGAGAAGCAACTGTGTGAGACTGGGAATAGAGTTCTGTGCTGAAATCACAAGGCACTGGGGGTAAAACTCCTAAAAGGGGCAAAAAAGAGCAAAACATGCTCTTTTGTGCATCTGGACACAAATTTTAGGGTTATGACTGGTTCAGTACAGTACTATGTCACAGTTTTACAGATGATTAAAATTGTCATTTGTCTTTGCTGGGCAACAAGATATTAAAAAAAAAAATTAAATAAAATAAAAAATAAATAAAAACCAACCCAAAAAACCAGTGTATCTATTCAGGTTTCCAAATGAAGAATAGTTTGCTGTAGATGGTTTCATCAAGTAGACCTCAGACCCGGGCATGATGAGGTTTTGTAAGCGGAGCTGAGCTTTACTCACTGTAGGACCTTGAGAAGCAATCCTTGGGACAGTTTGATCTCCAAATGTAGGTTAAAGTAGCTTTAACTTGCACAAACTTGTAATAAAGTCCAGAGAGCACTTAACAATAATATAGCTCAGATTTTACCTATCCCATAGGGTAAGATTTACTGTAATGGTGCAGAAGCCAAAACTTGATCCCCATATCTTCTACTACATCCATGTAACAATTTCTTCCCAATTATGAACCTGTTCACTCCAAAGATGGTGGGCACATCTCACTTCTGTATTTTCTCTACACCAGCAGCAAATCGTTCTAATAGTAATTTGTTTATCGGCTTTTGCAACTGCCAGATAATTCCTGGCATCTCTGAACATAATTTTTGAGAACTCTGGGTCAGAAAACAGGGTCAAAATAGTTTTCCTCAGCATTCCTTTAGATCATGAACTTTAGATCATGTCTTCTTGCAGCATTGTATGGTCTGGTTCATAAGCTTGTTTCATAAGTTTGTTTGCTTCTTAAGAGAAAAAGGTATTTTGGAAAAAAAAAAAAAAAGGAAACAAAAATAGAAAAAATATTGCCATCATATTCACTAGGCCTTTAAAGAAAACTTTTCACAGATGCTGACAGCTGTGTGAGAATACTTTGTCCTCAAAGACAGAAAAGCTAAACAAATATTATGAAAATAGAAGCTGTGAAACATCAGTGGTGGTTTTCCATAAGATAACTAATTGGATGCCTGCATGTTCATGTTTTGTTCTGTGTCTTTTTCCACTATTACTGACTCATATTTAAACAACATAGAGAATATGTATTCACTTCTCTTGTAAGTTCTTGTTTGGTCCTCTAATGAAGTAATTAACGTGAGCACATGATATTACCAGGAGACTTGGCAAATACAAATCAATTGGGTTTTTGATGGTGAGCCTGCAGGAATCCTGCCTGAGCTCCATGTGTGCATGGAGGTTTTATAGGCAATTAAACTCTATCCCTGAAAATCCTACCTTTAAAGCTTTTTGATCATCTGTAGGGTTTTATGGTCGGCTGCAATCAATGGGAGTGTAGAAGCTTGTGGGAAAAGCTCAAGCAAGGAAAAGGAACATGAAACAAATAAGTTCAAATACACTTAACCTCTTCCCTACTAGAGTGTGACTTTTCATCCTGTAATGCTGCTTCAAACATGCTGCATTTGAAACTTACTGGCGGGATTATGAGGCAGCACAGAGGTGCTTTTTCACGTCCTGTGATGCAGCAAAAGAGCTAAACTTTAAGAAATATGACAAATGGTACAAAATACTCTACAATGGAACAAGATCTCCATGGGATGGAACCACTGGAAATTTTTTTTTAACACTACAATATTTAGGCAGTGGCTTTAAGTAGTGTAAGACATTAGTCATGCTTCTGTGTGTGTGCTGTAACCTAACACATGATATCCATCACCATCTTCTTCCAGCCTTGGCTCGCAGCAGTACAGACATCCCCAGGCTTTCTCTGCTCCTTTTTGTATGGCTCTTCAGCAGCAGATTATTGCCCTCCGTGCTCTCCCCCCTAGAAGGGTCCAGTGACTTTTCTTGCTGGCAGTAAGAGGACAAATGAGTTGCAGCCTCCTGTTGTCATTGCCTGGTATAGTGCATGTTTTGTAAAGTATGACAGGGAGTGTCTGTTCCCCATTAACATCGTGGCTGAATCCAGTCCTGATGGCCTTTGGACTAGGAGAGGTAGGACAATCAGAAGCTGCCTTTTCCCATTTGCCATTGTATGCCTGGACATGAAGTCAGAGAGAAAGCATGTGGAAAGGCCACCATGTGCGGGGAAGGAGCGTTTTGCATCCTCATTTGCCCCTGTGCAGGCACAGAGCCCAAACCACAGGCTAACCTGTTGCCCTTTAAATACAGACTGTCCTCAATTAAACCTGCCAAGACACTACAGGTCTAGCTATTCTTTCCTTTACAGCACTGTAACACTGCTGCGTTCAACAGATCAAGCGAGAAAAATCAGACCCAGTTTGTCTGCATTATTATTTGTCCATGGCTATAAACCACAAGTGGCTGCAGGTTACATCATGACTTCAGCTGGTGTTTGTCACGGCAACGTGGCTTGTTTAAAGAGTTATGTATATCACAATTACCATTCAACATTCACCACCGCAAAGATGCTGGTGGCAATACATGCTTGACAGCAGCAATTACGTTCTTTGCCTCTGGAGAGACAACAGGGTGGGCAGTCTCTTCCGAGCTGCTGGCTGTGGTTTCTCTTTAGGTAGACCAGGAGAAGGTGCTGCAGAGGAGATTTTTGGACCCATGCTTTGTGCGTCCTGTCCCAACCACAAGCAAAGCAAGCACATGTTTTTCATAGTGCCACTAGCCTGCTACTCCCTTCATTCCTGCGGAGCGCAGCGCTTCGAGAGCACTGACAACGATCACTGCTTAACCAGTAGGAGAATACATCACTGCTGAGCCAGCTGCCAGGAAATGTTAATGCTGCTCTGCGGTTTCTTCAGGAGTCTGGGCCAGCATTTACCTCATCAGATGTATCTTTCCTTTGTTGCCCTATCCCAGCCTGCGCTCTATTCTCAGAGCAATCTATTTTCCATGAGTGACAAGCCTGGGGGTCCCCAAAGGCAGTTAAAGAAAAGCAGGATGCAAAATGAAATACACAGACTATATGGGAAGAAAGCGGGGAAAGAAACGAAAAATACACCCACTGCTGACATAAGAAATCCTGGCCCCAGGGGAGGAGAACAGGCACAGGGGCTGGGAGAGGAGCACAGCAGGACCGAGGAGGAGGCCTGGGGAGGTGAAGAGGCAAAGATTGTGATTCCAGCTGAAGCTGCTGAGACTGCAGAGGAACTGAAGCTGAATAAATGTACAGAATCTACAAAAGCAAAACTAGAGTCCTGTAGCCATCTTTTTCCACAGAGACGCTATTATCATCCTTGTTTCACAAGTGGAGAAACAAAATGTTTAAGTGATTTGCCTTTGGCAGGTTTGAAGCCCAGGGTCCTCCAGCCCTCAGGCATAGACATAACCAAGAGATTTCTGATATGTGTATTACCTTCAGGTGACTTGGAGAACATTGATTAAAGTGACTTTAACTGTGCAAGACTCAAAATTCAGATACCAGATGACGGGGGGAAGGTCTCCTCAGATCAAACCTTCGCTCTGACCTCCACCTTGCTTTCTTTGCTTCTTTTAAAAAAAAAAATACAGTGCTAAAAATGTATGAAAGGAAGCAGGAGAAGGCTAGCCTTGGCTATTTCCCTGTACGTATGTAGTTTTTGGCCTAGTGTTATTAGGCTCATCTTGTGAATCGGTTGAAAAGTCAATAAATCTAGAGCTCACTGGGATTACATGCACATTACCTCCACTCTGTGGTTTCTGACTGATGCACCCACTAGTTACCATGGCCATCAGCGTGTACTTTGCCTTCAGCAATGAAAAAAACTGGGGCTAGCTCTCAATCTTTCAGCCTGACTCTCCTCTTCGGTCAGATGATCTGCGATGCTTGCACATGAGAGCTTGCCCTTCCATGGTGCACGACCCACTGCTTTTCCCTTGTGACAATACATGTGTTGGTAATAAACTTCCCATTCATAATCCAACACAACCATTTGATATGGCTAATCAGCTGACTAACCTTTTCCATTTCTAATTTTTCAGAGTCTGTGGTGGGTGCTGCACAAATTCCTGTCTCCCTTTCCCCCAGCTCACAAACAGCAGGGAATAATCTGGTGTAAACAGACAGGTAGTGTCAGAAATGTGAGAAAGAAGAAAAGAGAGATGCTGCATACAGTCTGAAGCAAACGCCATCTCACTGCCTTTCCAGTATATGCTCATGCCTTTGTGCTACTGTAATGGTGCCTTGAAAACGGACCTTGATTTCATAATGATATATGGCAATAGTTCTTTACTGAGAAGCAACCATGACTGTGGTTGGTAAGCATCTATTTGAAAACGGAAAAGCTAAATAGTCCTTACAGTAATTAAGTCTCAAAGGGTTTTCTCTTCCTACTGCAACTCCAAAAGAGAATCAGCTTCAAAACACGTTTTAAATATTTCAACTGTGTATTAGTAAGGGTATTTCTCAGTAAGGGCTGAGGATTCAGAATATGGGGATATCGATTACATCCTCTTTTAGCTTTCCACAGGAGGTTTCCAAGGAGGTGGCTAACTAGAACTGAATAGACAACCACATTTGTGCTGAATAGCTAGAAAGTAAAGGAAACCCATTATGTGGTTTTTAAAAAGTTTTGTGAATTGTGGAAAAGAGATGTAATGTTTCTGCTGAAAAAATGCCGTCATAATTATCTATATGTTCTTTATTTCACTCCAAGAATTTTCAACAATGAATGTCTTTCTTGGGACCTTCATAAATAAATAACTGGCAGCATCACTGTCATGAAATACATTTATAAATGAGCTTACTACTACATAGCTGCTCTGAACACTGCATGTTATTACATGTAAACAATTAATTTTCCACCTCTGTCAGGTGGGGTTATAAAAATGATTAAAATAAATAATGTTGGTTTGAGGATTTTTTGGGGTTTTGTCTGGTTTTTGGGAGAATCACAATAAACCATTCCACAGACACATTTGGGCTTGCACAACATACGGTCCCATATGTGTTTACTTTTCAGAATTACTTCCAGACACAGAAAGGAACAGATGTGGAGTGGCCATTGCCTTGGGAGTTTGACCTGCAGCGTAGGCACCTCAATCTTATTACCTTTCACTTTCTACTGATCATGTATCAGTTCCCTTTACAGCTTCTCTTTTCTTACACATGACTATTCATGTCAGAACTGATTCTCTTTGGTAATTACACTGGTCTTCAGATTCCCTTCAAGACCAGAAAAACTTTTGCTTTACTTTTGCCTTTTAATTCACTGCCTGCTTTGGATAAAGCTGGGTATGGAAGTATTAAAATACCAAGGGAAAGCCTACTGTCACAATGAGTTTGATCCAAAGTCCTTTGAAGTCATTCATAAACAGTGGTTCCCAATTATTGCTGTTGGGCTTTGGATCCACCCATGGCTTTTTACTCCAACAAGAAGCATAAGTATTAAAAAGTTTTCAAAAGATTCATCTGATGGGATTACCAGTTTGATTTCCTGAATAATGCTCTCTAAAGATTCAGATAAGCATGTCACCACTTGAAAGCTCTCCCTACCACCTCAGGCTACAATTAAAGCTCCTTTGCAGTCACGGTGCCCAAAGTTTCACAAGCAGTGGGCTACTCTTTGGTCTCTCCCAGCTGAGAAAGGAAACAATTGCTTGATTCTAACACCAGAACCATCTGCTGCTTTTGAAAACGTAGTCTTCATTATTGGAATTATTTGAATTCTGGTGCAATATTACTGGAACAGTCTTGGCATCATTTCGTGCTGCAAAGAGGGTTCTTGGACAATTGGTTATTTGTTATTGCCATCTCCTCTTTCTAAACTAGTGTGTTTCTTCCCAGCAGTTAGACAGTTTATATTTGAAAGATATCATCTTAATGGAGGTCCAAAATTTTGTATCCACAGTCATGGACAGAAGTGATAGTTCATCTCACAGAAAGACCATGTATAGCAGGTAGACACAGACACACATATATAACATGTGCAGCTAATTGTTTACACACCTAGTTTCTTTTCCCACAAAGTTTAGGTCCCTTAAGACATTTGGCTCTAAAAACTTGCATTGCCTTTGGAATACTGTATAGAGGACTAAAGGATTCAGTAGATGATTCTTTAATATTTGGTTCTGAATCTGAAATGCTACTATCATCTGAGGAACAGTTTGGTTTTGTTGGTCAAAATCTGCACACCTTCACTCATGGCTCCGTCTGCTAAATTCAAGTATGGTGCCCCACAATGATGCATTCTGTATTGTGTTCCCTTTTAGAACTGAACCTTAGGAAATGCTGCACTGACTCGGCATGACATTCAGGAATATATTGCAATGAACTGAGTAGAATACTTAGTAATAGCACAGAATTTTCAAATTTTAATCCAAGTGCTTTGCTGACCTAATGCAATCAAGGAACTTTTCTCAACTCTGGCTGAACGCTGTACTTGGACTTTGCTGGTTTATCTTCCTTTTTTGGAAAGTCCTTTTCTTTGAGAATAAGCAAAGTAACCAGAGCCATTGATAGGGCAGAGCAAGATGGCAGGATCCCTGGGCAGTCCTCTGGGCAATACCAAATGTGTATATACTGTAGATTCCCCCAGCCAGTTGCTGCCATCACCTGGGACTTTGAATAAGTCACAGAATCATAGAACCATTTAGGTTGGAAAAGACCTTTAAGATCATCGAGTCCAACCATTATCCAAACACTGCCACATCCATCACTAAATCATGTCTCTAAGCACCACATCTACACATCTTTTAAATACCTCCAGGGATGGGAACTCAAACACTTCCATGGGCAGCCTCTTCTAGTGCCTGACAACTCTTTCAGTGAAGAAATTTTTCCGAAGATCCAATCTAAACCTCCCCTGGTGCAACTTGAGGCCATTTCCTCTTGTCCTATTGCTTGTTACCTGGGAAAGAGACCAACCCCCCACCTCCCTACAACCTCCTTTCAGGTAGTTGTAGAGAGCAATAAAGTCTCCCCTCAGCCTCCTTTTCTCCAGGCTAAACAACCCCAGTTCCCTCAGCCACTCCTCATAAGACTTGTTCTCTAGACTCTTCACCAGCTTTGTTGCTCTTCTTTGGACACGGTCAAGCACCTCAATGTCCTTCTTGTAGTGAGGGGCCCAAAACTGAACACAGTATTCAAGGTGCATACAGTATTCGAGGTGTCATTAAAGTTTGATTGAAAAGATTACTTACATGTTCTGTATTTCCTGATTCTCTCTGCAAAGAAAGGTGACAAATCTCCTAAAGAAATGTGACAGCCTGGGACAGATTTCTAATTCTGCTTTTGCACTTGGGAGGTTGGCCTTTATGCATGCACATACACACAGAGAGGCAAGCCTCCGCTCTCTGCACAGACAGACAAACAGCCACAGGCACACAAAGGCTATTCAGCTCTTCAAGGAGGTCAGCTTTTCAAATAGCTGCTCCTGTCCTCTCCAAAAGAAAGGTGGGAACTGGATGGGAGCACCCTACAGGCTGGAACCAGCCAAGGGCTACTAGGTAGAATATCATCTAATGGTTATCATCTAGTCTTTAAAGTTTTGCTTTAGTGTCAGTGATTAAAAATTATGCCTATAAATCTCATACAATACCCTAAAATAGGCAGCACATGTTATTAGACATCATAGATTCACATAAAAATTAGTTTGTTTTTCTTTTTATGCTACTGGGAGATTCATCAGGTTAGAAAAATAAGCATGAAAGAGTTTCCAAAATATTTTCGTTTTAAATGGCAGGAGGCTTTGATCAACCTACTGTTTTGATTAATAATTGAAGAGTTTCCACAAAAGAAAAAAAATGTTTGTCTAAACAAGTTGCACTGCAGTCTTGTCCTTTGATAAGGCAGGGAAAAAGGGACACAACTTTGCATAATTAACAACTGTATCTTAGAAATTAATAGCTACAGAGGAACAATTAATTTGTGTTTAGCTGGAGCCATCTGTTTGCCACCTTCCTGTAATCATTCATATATCCCCATCACTCAGTGAATACAATGAGAAAAGGATGTATTTTTAATGTCTCCAAGCAATCATGGGTCCTTTGGTAAAGCACAGGTTAATTTCGGTATCAGACATCACATTATTTTTTCCCGCAATATAAACATTTTTTTCCTGTGAAATATTATTCTTAGCATTCTCAGTATTTCTTTCTTTGGACACAATAAAAGACACTGTATAATCAGAACACCAAATAGAGTTTCTTTCTCCTCCGCCCTCAGTGGCATTGCTAATTTGCTTGTTGAGTTATTTCTTTGCTTGAAATTACTTTAGAAAATCTTTACTTGTCCTTTTAACCAATAGCACAGAAAATATATGTCATCTGACCCAATCTGTTGCCTCAAAGAAACAGAGCAAACAAATAGCTGTTAGCTAATAACATTGCGGAGTGATACATCAAAGCAGCAGAATTTACATTCATGCCTTGTCTTGATTAGAGCGTTCAAGTTTAATTCAGCATGCCACTATTTCCTGCTGGCTGTTCTTCATCAGTAACAAACCGTCCTTAGAAGCTGTTGATACTGAACACATGGATCCAATTAAATCTGTAATGAAATTTACTTATTTGCAGTTTCAGCCCTGATGTGGTCTCTGATTCATTCACCAAAAGGTTTCTATTTACTGAAGGAGACTTTTTCATTTGTGGTGGAACCCTGAAGTGTAGAACTGAATGCGCATTTGGCTAGTTCCTGATGTACATCATAAAGTGGACAAATGAGGCACTGAACTCTTTTGGAGGAGAGCCCCATTTTGCATTTTCAGGCACTTAAACAAACTATGACCACACTACTTATAAAGCTGTGACCTGTTCTGGTGAGTCTTGAGCCATAGGTTAGGATAAGAACATTTGTTAAATACTACTATATGTATAATATTTTATATTAAATATGCATATACAGAAAGAGTGTGTAATACGTATAATGCTGACCAAAGGTATACCAACAAAAGCACCTGAGAAGATAAACTAACAAAATAACTAACTTAAAAATCTGGTCACTTTATTCCTCTGTGGTTCAAGGTCACGCTAATGAAATACAAGTGATCTGTTCACACCTCATATTCTGCCAGAAAATGTTTATTATTATCACCATCACAGTTCATTTGGTTATTCTTTTGCCTTTGAGGCAGATTGTAGTTCCGATGTAGCTGGCTGAGATAGGCTTAATTTTTGTCATAGTAGCTTGTATGGTGCTGGTTTGGATTTGTGATGAAAACAGCATTGATAACACCGGGATGTTTTAGTTATTGCTGAGCAGTGCTTACACAACATCAAAATGGGGTGGGGTGGGCAAGAAGTTGGGAGGGGACACAGGTGAGACAGCTGACCCAAACTGACCAAAGGGATATTCCATACTATACAGCATAGTGCTCAGCAATAAAAACTGGAGGGAAAGTTTGCCAGGGCTTCCATTGCTTGAGGACTGGCTGGGCTTCAGTCGGCTGGTGGTGAGCAGTTGTTGGGTTTTTCGGGGTTTTTTTTGTATCATTTGATTTTCTTCGAGTTTTTTAGGGGGTGGCAGTTTTTTGTTTAGTTTTTTACTTATTAAACTGTCTTTATCTCAACCTATGAGTTTTTTCACTTTTATCATTCCAATTCTGCCCCCCATACCATTGCATGGGAGTGAGGGAGCAGATATGTGGTGCTGAGCTGCTGGCTGGGGTTAAACCACAACAACTGCTCACACAGCAAATGACTAGTTTTTGTTATTGTGGTTGCTGTAGCATCTTGCCATGAACCAGAACTTCATTGCACTCATAAACACCTTAAAAATAGGAAGTCAGCTTTCATATTGCTCTTTAAGGAAAGGGGTGTCAGTGGAAATAGATAGATGAGGAATCACAAGGAGGTAAAACTGGTTGATGTTAATATTATTGGAAGTGGTGTTGGCAAACACACTATATTTGTGGAGGCAGACACTTATCCGAGGCAGCAGAAGCCCTGCTGTTTGAAAATGCAGGGCTAATGCAAATGGCAGCTGTCTTTCTGACATGTCCTGGACTCAACAGCACACACAGTGCTCAGATGAGGAGCTGTGTTCTCCAAGCCAGCTTGCAGGTTACTAATGCCCTGTTCCCTCTCTTAGGAAACAGCCAAAAAAAAAAAAAAAAAAAAAAGTAATAAAAATCAAAGCACATAAGAAACTCAGAGAAAGCTCCTGAGGATAAAAAAAAAAAACAATTATTGAGGCTCTGACTAAAGTTTATATCTGATTAAAAGACAACTGTACATATTTCATCCAAATAGTGACAGGAGACAGTGAGAGCTGAAGAGAGTTATGGTGCATACAGATTTTTCACTAGTCTGAGTACAGGTTTCAGAAGAAAAGAAGTGATAGTTAGATTCTAGCATTTTCCAGAGCCTTGAGGAAAGGAAAGCATGGATTAGGGGAAAAGTCATAAATATATCTCTCCGAGGAAGCCTTTACCAAAAGGGAACCTGAAGAGGGGCAAAACCACGTTACAGGAATAATTAATGAGGACAATGTATTTCAGGTTACATAGACCCTTCTTACCTCCTGAAAGGGTAGTGACAGGCCTCACGCCTTATCAGCTTCTGAAGGCTGTGATACCTACAACTGGAGCAGGCAAAGAGGGCAGCAAAATGAGTTGCATCGGGAGGCAGCATGCGAGGATGTGGCAAGAAATCAAAGCGCCAGCAGCAAGCTCCAGCAGGGAGGCAAGGCATTTCATTTCTAACAATGCCTTGCTGGTAATTGCAACAAGCTGATCCCACTGCTGCCTGGGATGCAGCTGACATATCGCCAGCCTGCACTGCACACCATTGAAAAGGGTAAGCTCTAGTGCACAGTTTATGATTATTTGCACCCAAGAGGGTGCCTCCCAGATAGTGATAATTGCCCATAACCTTGAGGATATGCAAGAGTTTTAAAAGGTTTGATGTAGAAGGAAGTTGCTTAATGAATGAGCAGCTGAAGGCTGGAAGAGAATTTGATTTTTTCTTTTTTACCCCTTAGATGTTTGATACTGCAGAGTGCCATTACACTGCAATAGCTTATATGGCCCAGCCTACCTGGAGAGCATGTAACTATCTTTAACTTGCAGCAAAAAACAAGAGCACCTGTCCGCTTACACATTAATTGAGCAATGGTAAAACACCACCCAATACAACAAATTTTACTAAGAACATCCAATGGAATGACTCTTTCCTTCAGTTTTTTCCCACTTCTCCTTCACACATTCATGTATTTTTGTCTCTCAGCTCCCAAGAGCTTGGTCCTTCCTGTGCTTCTGTGTTTTGTAGAACATCCCACTGAGGCTAAGTAAATAGAAATAGAAAAAGGACCTTTCAATTCAGGTTGGAAGCTACTATGAGAGAACTGGTGGATTTAATTACTTATACACTATTTATGTAGCCCCTCAGCCTTTGAAGAAGCATCCTTTACCTATAGCCTGGCACGAAGTGTAAACTAGTTATAAGTTGTTTTTCCCATTATCATGACTATCTTTTTTGCTTTCCTGAATAGGGTGTTGCATTCTGGGGCCAGAGAGGGTTTTTCCAGCTATTTTTATTCTGGGTAGAAAAAAGCTCTCTCTTTGTTTACTTGCTTTGGTCACTGCTATTTTATATGGTTGTACTGAATGCTTTTGCCAGAGATTCAGGATTGCAGTCTGTGGGGTGTCAGTAATGGATAGTCTTTACTGGCCTGTGCACTCTTAATCTTTCATCTGCAAGCCAAATACAGAACACAAGAAGAGTCAGCTGGAAATGCTCTTGCTCTCCAGCACAGGAACATCCATCTTTGCCACAGGCAGCTTGCAAAATCATATTTGTTTACGTGTTTATACTTGCTTTGTTCTTTTTCTTTTCCCTTTTCTTCCATGTTCCATTAAAAAAGGAAGCTACAACAGCCATCCAGCCCACACGTGGTTCCTGGTCAAGCTTCTCAGCTTTCATGTCTTCTACCCCTGACACCAAAGACAGGATTTCAGTAGCTGTCTAATGGCATCATAGATGCCTCAGAGAGTCCTGCCCATGCAGCATACCCCAGTACCACATCAGAGAGGCATCTTTCTGCAGGTCCTGTGTCGTATGGTACAGCCCTATGCAGATGTGCCTCAGATGCTGCAGAGCACCCAAAATGGCTCTGTGTTTAAGAACCTAAATATCTTTCTAAAAATAAACCTTTCTAAGATGAAACTGAGGCGGGGCGGGGGGGGGGGGGGGGAAGGAAGAGGAAAGAAGAGCATGGAAAGAAGAGCATGCAAAAATGTCAAAACCCAAAGTAAATTGAACTGGCTCCATCTTCCTTGGAAATATAGCCTATCCCGGACAGAGGTTTAAAATCAAAGTTACTTCAAATAGCTTTCATAAAATCCTGTTATGAGGTCCTAGTGAATTCTCTCCAAAGCAGAAATAGGTGTTCTGTCTTCACAGGCACAATTTGGGGATCTCTGAGAAGTAGAAGATATTTAATGAAGATAATTTTGTAAAGAGGTGTCACCGTGTACATTTTTTTCAGCCAAGGAAGGGAAGAGAGCCAAGAGGCTGGAGTTTGCAACACCTCAAGGTGATGGCATCTCGCCAGATTCTTCTTGCCAGAAGTGCTTAAGTGTAAATGACACATAAAACAGAAACACCTGTCATTATTGTGCTGTGTGTGTGTGTGGATAATTATGTGAAACTTTGCAGGGAAAAAAAAGTGTGCTTTACTGCCCAGAGAACATATGAAAAGTTTTCCTGTGTGGAGCAGTATGGCTGGAGCGGTTGTGCTGGTTTTACCAACAGTTGGACTCAGAAGCACCCAGAGGGGCATTGCTCAGCCCTCCCTGGAAGTCACTGGCACACCTGGACCTCCCTGCCTCCTCCTAGCTGCCTTTTCACACCCACCTCACTCCTGTTCATCACAGAAGATGGCTACACTGCAATGAGGCTCACCTAAGAACTTTTTATTTCATTTCAGGAGTAGTAAATCTGTCACTTAGATTGTATATACAGATTTTTCAGCAATAACTCACCATCTTATCTTCTATCTTCATCAGCAAGCAGTAAAGCTCTGCTGAGACCCTGACAGCAGTTTTGCAAAGGGCATTCATGCTCTGATTTTGTGCCAGCATGGCATGAACCCAACCCAGCAGATACATGTTGTTCTGCAAGCAAGCAACAATTTGGGCTCTACAGCTCTTTGGTCCATGTTATATTACAGGGCTTCAGTACGTGTGTCAAGGAACTGCTCTTATGATTCGGGGGCACCTGCCTCTAGAGTTCAGTATGGCAAAAGGACATTTTCTTATGGATCTCCTCATGGCTCTGAGTATGGAGTGCACCTCTGTGGTACAGAAGTCCTCATTTCCCCTGCCCTCATCCCCAATCAGGTACAATGACACAGTGTTCGTTTCACTGTTGGCTGATACAGGAACAGTGTCTGGGTCAGCTGCTGAGAGAATTAGGATAAACTGTTTCCTTCCATAAACCTGAATGTAGCTGGTACTTGGGAGTGAAAAATTCCCATCTGCAAAACATTTAAGTAAAAGTTCTGGTGGTGGCACTTCAAACACAGAGAACATAGTATGTCAGAAGGCAAACACAGGTACCGGAGAAGAAGGAAAGGAGCACATTTTTACACTAAAGAAAGACTGTTTAGCTGTGGGACCTGTCAAGTCAGACGTAGTTGCTCATAGCTAAGGAGGACTATGATTCATAAGAAAGTTCATGAACTGAAGAGGGAGGGTATTGTATAGCACAGAAGATGCTGATCTGAGCCCCAAGAGTAACTTACAGTGATGAATGAGAGTCAGAGAAGTTTATGTTTCATCTAGATCAGTTACTGAAGTACAGCCAGACTTCCCTTGTTGTCCTGCAAACTTGGTATGTAGATGTTGCATGCTCTACTTACTATGCACCTCTGCAGAAGTAACCAGTGAAACCAGGCTCCCATCTGACTGGGATTCAGGGTATGTGTGTGTGTCTGGGCTACAAAAGAGTATGAAAGGACTGTAGGAGTTTCATCATCCATCAAATGAGCCTAGAAAAGTTGTGCATCCCACAGGTGTCCTTTGGAGAGCTTAGTCCGTGTCAAAGTCTAGTTGATCAGATTCGGAGATCGTCTTTGTGCCAGACTGTCAAGCAGCATCTGGAGCTGCAGTAGCTATGGCTACCCTTCCTACCTGCCCTCTGGCTACATTTCACACAGTGAGCAAAGGACACTTCCCTGTGCTGTGATCCTATCTGCCCCATTGGGTACACGTTGCCCAGCCTTCAGGCTGTACTTACAGGCTCACAAGTGGCAGGGCTGGCAAAGATGGTCTTGAAGAGTGATTTCAGGGCCATGCCTACCAGACCATACAGAATTCTCCAGGCTATTTCAGACTTCCCAAACCCAGTGCCCTCGGACTCACTACGGGGTACAGTTTGGGTTGTGACTCAGACTCCTAGCAACCTGGAAACCAGTAGGACTTTTCATATTTGACAAGTAACCTAGGAGTTCAGATGAAAGAGCGGTGGCCAGGGACTACTTACCACTTGGAGTGGACTGTTGGGAAATGACAGAATTGTTGCCAGGGATTGGTCTCTGGTAAATTTTGAAATTTAAATAGTTTCACATGCTGAGCTAAATTTTCATTAACAAGGAAGTTTATTGCAATCTTCCCACAATTTTTTAGAGTGGACCAAAATATGCAGCAGCAGGGGTTCATTTGTTGGGTTGATTGATTTTAAAAGCTGTTTAAAGTAAAAAGCCCACTTTTTAGAGCCAATTTTTCATGTCCCTGCATGAAAAAGAAGAGGTTGTTCTTGGCCATAATGAATATAATAGCAGACTTTCTTTTTTGGTAGTCTTAAAAATTTTTGTTAGTCTTAAAATTCTGCCTAGCTTTCTAGCTCCTAGATTAAATAAATCTGGTCTGCCATGCCCCATGCCAGCCCATTAAAGTGCCCCTGAGTCCTAGCCCAGAGCAAATCCAATAAAATGGACCGCTAACTCACTACTAAGCCCCATCTACACATTTCATTCACGGAGTTGTTCTCAGCCCTGTGAATGAAGGTAGCTGTACAGGGATATATGCACTTTTATACACACTTTATACATTAAACCAGTCTCTCTTTTATTTTCCAGAATTTCTTTTTAATTAGAGAGTGAACTAATTTGAGATGCTGATGCTCTTGCTTTCATCACTGTTGCTGCAGAATGCTTTCACAAGTGGTTAGGAATTGAATCATACTTTAGAAATATCCTTAAGTTATTTAATCTCACATAGTAGCTTCTTAGTTTTGATCAGAGCTCCAAATAAAAGTATCTCATCCTGAAACATCTTAGGGCTTCTTTTCAGTCTTAATCTGGAGATAATGGGCCATGATCCAGGTGTTCATACATGAGTCAATTCTACAGGCTTTCTGTAAAATCAATTTTAATTTAAATTGGCATATTGAGGTCTGAATCATATCCATTTCTCTCAGCAAGTTCATGTAAATTGCAAAGAACTTCAGGCACTACCAAACTCGGAGCTTGTATATTTAAAAGTTGCTCAGTATCAACTTTTTGATGATTTTTACCCAGGCAAGCTTTTTGTCCAAATAAACTGGACAATGAAGAAACACATGGAGTAACGATTACTGGAGCTTTGATAATTGTTTTCCTAAGAGGAACCATATACAAATACATATCCAAGAATCATACCTAAGCAATCATCTAGAGCCTGCAGGAGGTAACAAATAAATCCATTACTGGGAAAACTATTCAGCATCCAATGAAATGTAAAACAAACAAAAAGACACAGATTTCCACACAGGGTACAGCTGAATTATGAAACTCACTTCTAAAGGATGTTTTGAGGCCACAGTTATAAGTGGGTTTCAAGAACGCATGAGACAAATTCACAGTTGCGTTGGCAGCTGTTAAACATGATGGGCAGCATGCCATCAGTCTCCTGCTCTGTCTGCCTCCCAGTCTGAGTCCCAGGGGCATGAAAGAGCCAATGCTGACAAGACACTTTGCTCTTAAGTGCTTTCTTTCATCATCCAGCAGTGGCTACTGCTAGAGGTTGGAAGAAGAGCTAGACGAAGGTTTAGTCTGACCCTCTTCAACTGCTATTTTGTGAATGGTAGGAGGAATGGTGAAAGTGGGCTAGAACCCTCTTGTAAAGAGCTAGGGCTTTCTTCCCTTGTCCAGCATCATGCTGGGGACATCCCATGTCCTGTCCTGTGTCTCTCTTTACCAGCAAGAGAATAGGGATAATACTTCCTCACCTTACACAGGTAAGATGGCAGTAAATCCTGTTAGTAACTGAGATGTGCTCAGATACAGGGGCAATGAGGACTATATAGCCACCCACAGTGCACAGTAACAGCAAAATACAACCTGTTTGTGGGTATCTGAGTATCCACCAAACACCAAGAAACGCATGGAAAAGGGCAAAAAGCCTATGCACTGAACTAGAAAAATCTCAGAAAATGTTTAGGGGTCCGCAAATTGAAGAAAGCTGAGAAAGCAACAGAATAGTGCTTTCCTTTTCGATCACCATCTCCATACTACCTAATAAAAATGAGAGGCAAATAAACCAAGTAATGTTTACTCATTGTCTAAAAGCTTAGGAAAGTTATCTCCTTCCCAGCCCCACAAATGCATATCATAATCACTGTAATTACATAAATCTATTTGTTCAGTCAGAGTGAAAAGTATGGTGATTTCTCATGAGCCAGCATCTTGAACATATCACCAAAAAAAAGTCTTATTTTAAATTATTTCACTTTGAAAAACCAGTTCCATAACTTGAGTTACCTAATAGAAAATATTACAAATGTCCAGGGATGATTAAGCAAGTAGCTTAGACTTTAGGTGAGTTTTATCTTTCATTATTCACTCAAGTAGAATTGATGGCAGTGGGAATTTTACTCTCAGAGAGACTCAGTTACCATCAGCAAAGAATCCATCTATATTCTGTACAGAAGTCAGAGTAAAAAGCAGATTTTATTTCTTTTATATTACAGTAAGTGAAAATATTGAGAATTTGTAACAGGAAAGTTAAACAAGGAATCAAAATCAGGAAAGAAGTCTTGTATTTTCAAATCTAAAGACTGTGAGTGAAATTTGAAGTTCTGCTTAACACCAGTTTAGCACCAGAACAGATTCCTTTAGGAGAAGGTGTTCAGATAACTCCACTCTTACAAGATTGAGGGCTTTTTTTAAGAGAGGCCTATGAAGGACTGCTTCAGCATTTTTTATTTATAAGCATGAGGTCAGAATAATAGAAAATATGAGAGATCAACCTAGAAATCACTTTTGCAGTAAGTAAAGTGTTCATTTTCCAGGTAGTTCCAAGTTCCAGAATCGGGTAGAAGAAGAAACTGAATGTTCATTTGCCAGGCTGATGCTTCAGTGACTTGGCTTTTTGTTAGTAACTGTGGACTGTGACTTTCTCAGATCAAAAATCCCATTCTGGAGCCAAGCAGATTCCCCAACACAACTCTTGTCAAGGCTTGCAAGAAATATTTTTTCAGCAAGGGAAAGTGGGGAGAAACTGTCTAGCTACAAATTGTACCCTAACAGCAATAGCATGATAAGTACTGTATCAGTTCTAAATATTGATCATGATGATATGGAGTTGATATATTTCTTCTGATTAAGAATTCGGTAAATGAGGATTTACAGTATTTACAGTGATAGAATAATTCAGACTGGCAGGAATATGTGGAGGACAGCTAGTTCAGCTTTCTTGCACAAAGCAAGGTCAACTTCAAAGCTAGATCAAGTAGCTCAGGTCTAGTAAAGTTTTGAAAATCCCCCAAGGATGTAGGTTTCATATTATCTCTGGGGAAGCTGTTCTACCACTTACCCACTCTCATATCAGAATTTTCCTTGTTGCAAATTGGGATCATTGCCTCTTGTCCTCTCGTTATGCACCTCCATGAAAAGTCTGCCTTCCTTTTAACCTACCCATTGGGCAGTTAGAGACAGCAATTAGATCCCTCTTTAGCCTGCACTTCCCCAAGTTAAACAAACCAGACCCCTTAGCCTCTCTTCATTCCTTGCACGCTTCACCCCCCTAACCATCTTGGTGGCCCTCCACTGAACACAGTCAATTGCTAATATCTCTCTTGTTACTGGGGAGCTGAAAACTTGACACAGTATTGCAGATAAGGACTCACAAGGGCTGAGTGGAGTGGACTAATCACTCTTCTGGACCAATTAGCTACAGCTGGCTACTGCAGTCCAGGATGTGATGAGCCTTTGCCACTGCAAGGGCATCCTGCAGACTCCTGTTCAACTTCTTGTCTACCAGGACCAGTAGGTCTTCTACAAATTTCCTCCCTAGCAGTCAGTCCCCAGCTTGGGGTCATTCTCTTCCAGGTGCAGAACTTTGCATTTCTCTTTGTTAAATTTCTTGAGATGCTTGTCAGCCTGCATATCAAGGTCCCTCAATGACAGTCCTAGCCTTCAGTGAGTCAACAACTTCAGATAAAAATTCATTGATATTACTGTATGAAATCCACTTTAATAAATAACCACTCATTCCTAAAAATAATTTACACAATGCATTGGGGCTTAGCAATATTCTGTGAAGATGTGTATGTCTCCAGGATTAAAGCTACCTTTTCTAGAAAATTCACAATTTCTTATTGTTCTCTCATTGTTCAAATTAATGAATAAAAAGCAATAACTTTCTTTTGCTCTGGTCTGTTAGCTCAGGAATAACAATAGGGCCAAGTGAAGTCTTTCCACTCATTGGGTTTCCATTGTCAGATATTTGCCAAGGGTTCAGCCACAGTTTCTTGGCTTGCGTTTATAGCACCCGAGACTCCCAGGTGGTCTCTCCATCCAATTACGCACCAGGCTGGGATTAGTTTCTGTGACAAGCTGGAGGTGTCTTCAGTCTGGCAAAATGCACTAATATGAAACATTCTATTTCAACAGTATGTTAAGCAATACATGTTTCCCAACTTCCCTTTTGGACTGCCAAGTAATTTCTGAAATAGGAAATTTATTAGAACTTGGTTTTAGTTTTGTCAAGATCCTCAAAGTTTTATCTTCATCAGACACCACATCTGTGATCTTCATTGGAATATTCTATTTATAGTCTCAAAAAATCCTATAAAACAACAGAACAAGAATAAAAATTGCTCTCAGTTTCCACCGCGATGCTACTTTCATCCTTAGTAATATTCTGCAGCTTCCTTTTCTTTCTGTACCACTTACAGCAGAGTTTTCCAAATTTCTTTCAAAATGGTATGTAGTGGTAGGAGAGACACGTGTTGCAGAAAATTCAGCCAAGTTAGTTTAGGGACGACAGAATATGTGTCAGAAGGATGAAAGAGAAAGAGTGAAGGTGTAAGTCTTTCCTCATGTGCGTATGGACCATGACAGAGATAGGAGCTGCTGCTGGCAACATCACTGATAATATCTACCATCTGCACAATGGCAGAACCCAAATGAGAAAATCTGGGAAGCTCTGACCTAGAGAACAAAGACACAAGAGAGCTTGTTTAAGCCATAGTGCGGTCATAATAGCTGACATAAAGGCTGATCAGAGAGCAAGACCTGGAATGTAAATAAAGTACACAACATTACCATTATATGAGTTCCACTCTCTGGAACAGAGCCGCTTACTTCTCAGGCAACCTTAGCAGATTGAATAATAAACTCTAAACCAGAGCTATTTTATAGTAAGCAAATTCAAAGAAATAATATTCTTTCACAAAGAACTAGCGATGAACTGCTTGCATTGTGCAGATTATTCCCAGTCTTCCAAGAAACCAGTAGTATTGGAATTACCAGTTTTAATCCATTTTACTAGTAGAATTTCAGGAACCTGTAGGGGTTTGTAACCAGGTGACTCCACCCTGAAACCATGCTGAAAGACTCACAGCTGCCAGCAATTAGATTTGTTAGGATAGCCTCTTTGAAGGCTGCTGTTGGCTCATCACAACAAACCACTGCAGGTCCAAGATTCCTCTGCATCCTGGTGTTAGAAACCATGTGGGCAAGGAACTGGGGCAGAGGGCTGCTTTCTATTCCTCACTTTTCTTAAGAAGAATTGAACAAGGGACTATTACTTTTAGTTTACTACTGACTTAGAGTAGAGGAAGTTCAGCTTCCTCTTATTTCCTTGCTTTGGCTCTTAAATGACACAAAAATTTCAGAAAGTATTAATTTTATTCACATTTGAACTGAGATTAAAGAAAGGCTCCCTTCCTATATTTAAGACTGAATTGTGATGCCAAGATTCATTTTTTTGTATTCTTGGTAAAGGCCAGTACTTCCTCGTGGTGTGTTTGCAAAGCTACATCTTTGTTCACAATGCATTTTTTTTCCAAAAAAATGGCGTAGTATATTGTAAGCAAGAAAATGAAGATTCCCAAATATGTATTTTTGACCCTTCTTTATGTATTTTGGTGCATTCTATTCCACGAGCTTAGTCCGTAGACTTAGTAAATTGTGTCAGAAGGACTAGTGTGCAGTACCTTAGCCAATAAAACGAGCAATGGGTTTAGATGTTCAGACTAATACAGCAATAGAAAGGAATGTTGTGTGCTCAATTAAAAAACTTGTAGTAGTTCTTTGTTCACAAAAATGGCAGGTTTTTTTCATTAGGAAGGTTAGTAGCATTGTATTCTAGAGAAGAAAATAATGTCATTCTTACCACATTTACTGGCGCTGATTTTCTTATTGGACCTGCAATATGATAAGGTTAATCAGGAAAAGTATAAAAACTGGTCCTAGTGGGTTCACTTGACTTCGCTGTTTCCTCTGGGATGACAGGGATTCATAGACAGAAGACACAGTCTTTCTCATGCTGAGTAGTGCAGTTGACATGCCTGAGGGACAGGATGCCAACCAGAGGGACCTGCACAAGCTCAGGAAGTGGGCTCATGTGAACCTCATGAGCTTCAACAAGGCTAAGGGCAAGGTCCTGCACCTGGGTTGGGGCAACCCCCAGTATCAATACAGGCTGGGGGATGAAGGGATTGAGAGCAGACCTGCAGAGAGGAACTTGGGGGGACTGGTGGAAGAAAAGCCAGACATGAGTCAGCAATTTGTGCTCACAGCCCAGAAGGCCAACCGTATCCTGGGCTGCATCAAGTGTGGCCAGCAAGTCGAGGGAGGTGATTCTGCCCCTCTACTTCGCCCTGGTGAGACCCCACCTGGAGTACTGCATCCAGCTCTGGAGCCCTCAGCACAGGAAAGACATGGACCTGTTGGAGTGGGTCCAGAGGAGGGCCACAAAAATGATCAGAGGGATGGAACACCTCTCCTATGAGGACAGACTGAGAAAGCTGGAGTTGTTGAGCCTGGAGAAGAGAAGGCTCCAGGGAGACCTTATTGCGGCCTTTCAGTAATGAAAGGGGGCTTATAAGAAAGATGGGGACAAACTTTTTAGTAGGGCCTGTAGTGACAGGACAAGGGGTAATGGTTTTAAACTGTAAGAGGGTAGATTTAGTCTAGATGTAAGGAAGAAATGTTTTACGATGAAGGTGGTGCACCACTGGAAGAGGTTGCCCAGAGAGGTGGTAGATGCTCCATCTCTGGACACATTCAAGGTCAGGCTGGGCGGGGCTCTGAGCAACCTGGTCTAGTTGTAGATGTCCCTGCTCATTGGAGGGGGATGGACTAGATGACCTTTAAAGGTCCCTTCCAACCCAAACTATTCTATGATTCTCTGATTCTATATGGGTTTTTCCCATGCTGAAATCAAAAACTGAGCTGGTCTCTTGTGGAGTATCTGACAAGAGACAGTCAAACACTAGTGTAAAAGATTTCTGAAGGGCTTTAGTCAAGCTCTATACACAATAGTGGAAAAGGAAAGTCTAAAGCAGGTAGAGTTAGAAGAAAGCTAGGAGACCAGGGGGGTTAGAATACAGCAGGAACAGAGTATATCCAGGT
Source organism: Nipponia nippon (assembly GCF_047370975.1). Lineage (NCBI taxonomy): Eukaryota > Metazoa > Chordata > Aves > Pelecaniformes > Threskiornithidae > Nipponia > Nipponia nippon. The sequence continues at coordinate 91,867,838 of NW_028262358.1, read as the reverse complement.
GTATCGGAATAAGAAGGATAAAGTTCTGTTGCAGAAACACAGTTGCCTCTTTTTCTTACCTGCTTCAAAATATTCTTCAAATTAATGGCAAACACTTCTAAAAATCCCTAGTGACAATATTCTGTCTACCCAAAAAACAACTACTCATTGGTACATTCCTAACTTGCAAAATAAAACAAAAGAGAACTTTCACAACTGCACTAGTACCATACACTATCCCATAAAGAGAAGGAGAGTTTTACCTTCTGTGCATCACTAATAAGGAGGCTGTGCAGATCTTGGGCTAAAAGTTGCAACCAGAGCCTCAGTCTATTTGTCACAGTTCCTTAATTGAGACAGAGGTCAGACTCTAGGCTCTGCACCATTTGTCTTTATTAGAAGTTCTGCAGAAGTCAGGTCATCAAACATCCCTGGACTGGCTTCTGCATACCTTGGTTGTTGCAGACAGTCAATTACCTCTGTCCAGGTAGTTATGCTATAAAAGGACCATGATGGCCCAGTTCCTAGTTTGAGCTCTCTCCAAGCTTCTTCCTTTCTTAACCTCTAGGTAAGGGACATTTTTTCCAAGAGGCTTATAAAAGCCTGCATTTTACATCATCTTAATCCTTGAAATGGGACTATTTTATAAACTAGAATTCCTTGAAAAATATCTAATGGTTTTCCCCGGGCAGGGGTCTAACATAATACAGACAAAAAAAAGTGAACACGCTGCTCAGGCCTTGATCTCCCACTTATGTAAATACTTGATTTCAAATGCAAAAATATTCCCATCGATTTAGGACTTTTAACAAGCAGAATATGCAGTGCATGTGTATCCATAAAACTGGGGTTCATACACTATCACGCATACCCAAACATTTGGTGTTACTATTGGGGAAATATTGAAGTAAAGACCTGGAGATTTGAGTATAAAAAGAGAAATAATTCATTATAATTTATAGTGTGGGAGCCATTTCTAGGCTCAAGAAGAATCACAAAGTAATGGTTTTCTGGCTATCAGAAAACTGTTAATTGACACACAGGCTTTGCCAGGTCACCTCTTCAACAACATTGGCTAATGCAAAACATTTTGAAATTTCTCATTCCCTAAATTACTCCAATCTAAACATATCAGTAATTAACTTTATATCTGCATTCCAAATGGCATAGTCCTCCAACTTTTTAGTTAAGCTGCCTCTTTGCAAAGGTACTCTTATTTGCTTTTATTGCAATGTGACATTGCTTTTGGTTTAAAACTGAATGCTGTTTAAGCATTTAAAAATTAACCTGCTGTTTGGAACAAGAGGACTGAAAGTTTTGGAAACTCTCGGTCCCTTTGTCTGACTCCAGTAAACAACATAGGCCATAACATTTCAAAAAATTCCAACCATTTGATCAGCTTGAAACAGCTGTCAGTTTCCTGGCAAAAACTTCATTGAAATATATGTATTCAATAAAACTTGCATAATGAGAACAATTAAAATTCTGCTGGAGTGTCAGAGTTATGAGCAGGCAGCCATGCCTTCTTCTTGCCTCTGCAGAAATAACACAATTCATAACTTCAATGCCCACTTTTCACTGCAAAAAGCAAGCTGTTTAATGCTATTGACCACACCAGGTTCCCTTCTGCCATCCAATCTGCATTATTGGCCAACACATATAAACAAAGCAGTCCATATCATGCCTCCTGCTCATTCAAAATAAGGAATACCAGGCATGAAGTCATCTCCCCTACTTGTACTGAGTACCAGAACCAAGGTAAAAAAGAGCCCTGTTTTTCCTATATGTACATTTCTTCCAAATGAGCTCCTAATGCCAGGAGAATGCATTCATATATAAATGTGACACATAAAGGAGTATGTCCTTGATTAAGTAACATTTGAGGTGAACAAGCGTGAATCTACTGAATATAGATTAACATAAGTATACTAACAACATAATTAGCTAATATAAACTAAAATATAGGCTTGTTTCTCTAATGATACTTCCATCTGTACTATCAACAAAAAGTATGAGGAATATATGAATGGATTTTGTTACATTGCTTGAAACATCTGGATTCTTTCACAGCCAGTTGTTTCACTTGACTAAATTGCCAGTGAGGTTCATTGGGAAATTGGGTTTAATGGCACTGCTTCAGCATCCACCAGAAGAAAGGTCAAATCACCAGGAATCTCAGTCCTCATAGTAGTCACCACTACACCAATAGTCTTTACTATCAACTTCTTGATATTCACCAGCATTTCCAAGAAAATATACTCTCCTGACCATCTTTCATTTTAGAACACTAACCTCTGTGAAATGCGGTGCCAAGCAGTGAAGAAAGAGTAACAACAGGCTTTTCAGCCTTCTTTGAGCAGAATCGTTACTAATCCTGAATCATTTTTAGCTACTCTAAGGTAAGTGGTTTCATTTCTAGCTAAAGAGAACTATGGAAATGAAACAGGAAGGTCAAAATAAACGTGTGAATGACTACAGCCAAGTCCAAATTAAAAAAAAAAAAATCCGTTCTTGGCGGTTATCAGTGGAAAGGGTTGTTCATTTCAGCTGTGCCTCCTTGAGTGTTGAAAAAGAACGATGATTTCTGGTGAACAGTACAGTTTATTTGTCTGAGGGCTTCCTGCCTAACAGCATCGGATCACAGAATCACAGAAATGTTTCTGAAACAAACCTCTGCAGGTCTCAAAATCGCACACAGAGGGGAACAATTGCCAGTACTAGATCAGGTCTGTCACAGCTTTGTCTAGCTAAGTCTTGAAAACCTCCAAGAATGGAGACTCCATCAGCTCTCTGGGTAACTTATTACTGTGCTTCTCTACCCTCCCAGTGAAACAGTTTTTCCTAATGTCCAACCTCTTAAACTGCACTTTGTGCTGTTGTCTCATGTTATGTCATCTGCCACTACTGCAAAGAGTTAAGCTCTATAACCTTTGCAATTACCATTCAAGTATTTGTAGGCTGCTGCCAGACTATCCCTTAGCTTCCTCTTTGCCATGCTGAATTAGTCCAGCTTCTGAACTCCTCTGCAAAGGCCATACGTTCAAAATCCCTGACCATTGAAGAAGACCTCCATTGGACTCTCCCCATTTTTCAACATCCACTTGAAAAGGGGATTTAAAACAGGTTGCAGCATTCCAGATGTGGTCTCACGGGTTATAATAAATTCCTCCACTCTGCTGGCCACACCTTCCTAAGGTATACAGTGGCCCACTATGCACTTTTCTTCATTCATAATGGCAGTGCATTTTTGGCTCATATTCAAGCAGCTTTGCAGAAAAGCCCCTGGTGTCCTTGTGGAAAAGAAGCTGAAAATGAGTCAGTAGTGTGCACATGCAGCAAAGAAAGTCAACCAGCTCTTGGGCTGTATTTAAAAAGAGTTTACCCAACAGTTAAGGGAAGTGAGTCTTCCCTCTTTCCAGCTCTTGTGAGACCACGTGTTCTGTATCCAGTTTTGGGCTCATTCCAGTACAAGAAAGATATTGGCCTCTGGGCTCACCCTAGTATGACAGTCACCAAGGTAGTCACAGGGCTGAAGCACAGAGTGTTCAAGGAGAGACTGAGGGAGTTGGGTTTGGTCAGTATGGAGAAAGAAGGCTGTAGGAGATATTACTGCTACCTACAACAATGTACTGGGAGGGTGTAGAGAGGACAGAGCCATTCTTCTCAGAGGTGTAGAAAGGACAATAGGCAACAAACACAAGCTGGGACACAGAAAATTCCAACTCAGTATAAGGAAAAATTCCCAACATGAGGGTAGATAAGCACTATATCAGGTTGAGCTTGAGGAGTCTCCATCCTTGGAGGTATTCAAAACACAACTGGACAAGGCTCTGAGCAACCTGATCTAATGGCAGAACGCTTAACACAACAACCTCCAGACACCTTTCAATCTACACAAGCCTGTAACTCTGTTTGCCCTGCACTATGTTCCCAAGATCCTCTGCAGCAAGGCTGCTACTTACCCAGCCTGCTCCCAGTCTCCCAGGTGCAGATATGAACTCTTTTTGTTGAAATTCATGCTGGCCCAATACTCAAGTTTCTCAAGGTCAGTCTGGATAGAAACTGTGTCCTTTGCTGTATCAGCAGCTCCTCCATAACTTACTGACACCTGCAAATTTGCTGGCCAGTACTTTCTGTTTTATTATACAGGTTACTAATAAAAATACTGAAGAATATCAGCCCTGGAGTACTTTGCTTGTTGCTGGCTGCCAGCTGGGCATGGAGCCATTGAGTACTACACTTTGAGCCTGGCAGCCCAGCCAATTTTCAACTCATCCAATGGTCTGATCATCCAGCCCATACATTCTTGGCTTCCAGATGAGAGCTCTGGGGTCAGAAACCTTACTAAAGGCACATCAACCTCCCTCCCCTCATTCCCATAAACAGTCATTTCACTACAGAAGGCAATCAGGATGACTGTTTCTGATTACCTTCTTGTCCTGTTTAAGTTTAGAAATGGATTCCAAGAGAAGATCATGCACATTGGTCTTCACAGGGACTGAGGTGAGCTAGCAGCTGACAGTGTTCCAAATCCTCTTTTTTGCCATTCTTGAATATGACTGTAATGTTTGCTTTTTCCATTCATCACAATTTTTCACAGACAATACACAGGAGCCTTACAATCACAGCAGCCAACAAGGCAACTACAGCAGCCAACTTTTTCAGCACCTTTAGGTCAGTCCCAGGGATATGAATACATCCAGATGAAGTAGTTTCTAACTTGTTCACCCAGTGCTGGCTGCTTCCCAAACTGTTCTGTTACTTGCAGGGGTCAGGGAAAAGATTCTGCCTGTGATGAGCAGAGTAAAAAAGGTCCTGAGTACTTCAGCCTTTTCCACATAATCCACACTGTGTTGTCTCTTATACACCAGCAGGCCCATATCTTTCCTTTACAGCTTGTCCTTATTGCTCAATTTAATGAAGCTATTTTTAGCTTTACCTGGGTTTTGACTTTGCTGATTTTGTCTCTAAGTACCTTAGCGATCCTTTTATATTCTTCCTTTGTTACCTGTTTTTGTTTTCACTTCAAACATGTTCATGGATTGTATTTTAGTTCATCAAGAAACTCCCTTTCAGTCAAGCTGGCCTTGTGCTGAAACTTCTAGTTTTCACACACAAAAGGATGGCTTGTTCCTGATCCCTCAGTGAGTTCACTTTGAAGGAGTCATCCAGCTCTGTTGGGCACCCTGCCCCTGCATGGCTGCTTCCCAGAGGATTTTGCTTAGCAATTCCTTAAATAACCAAGTGTTTTCTGAAAGTCTAGAGCCCTAGCTCTGCAATTTTATTTCCAGCCTTCCTCCAGATCCTGAACTCCATTGCCTTGTGCTCCCTGCAGCCTAAGATGCCACCAGTGACAGCATTTTTCATCAGTCTTTCTCAGTCTGTGAACAGTAAGTTCTACAGAGCAACACCCCTGGCCAGCCTCTCTGACATTTGCATTGGAAATGTGTCATCCACACAATCTAACCTTGGGTTGTTTGCATGAAGCCACATTGCCCTCACAGCAGTTGTCTATGGACAGTTGAGACCATCCATAACGATAGGTGCTTGCAGGTCGGAGCTTTTCAGTGGTCGTTTGGAGAAGGCTTCTTCCTCTGTTTCCTATCCATCAGGAGGTCTGTAGAAGACTCCCAAGGTGTCCCCAGTGTTACTTCCCTGTCTGAAGTTGATGCAGAAACTCCCAATAGGCGTGTCTCTAGTTTTGCCCTATAGAACTCTGTGAAGTCAAGGAGATCCTTAATATAAAAGATGACCCACTCCTTATCTTCCCTGCATATCACTCCTCAATGGCCTGTTTGCTCCATGGATTCCCTTCCCAGCATATTCTCTGTCCCTTGGGAACAGCCCCTAATGGAGACTGGCCTCACTTTTTGTCTCCGCAAGTCTTGATTTCCTGGTTCATCAGGAGGGGTCAATAGAGGCACGAATGCATCAAGGGCAGTGAATCATGCCAGATATTGCTCACTTGTCTGCTCGTTGGCAATGCTGCCCATTGGATTGACTCAGATGTTCTGGTGAGACATAAATAAATTGCTTGGCGTTTATTTTTTTTTCTGAGCCTCTCAGCACTGTATCTCGTTGCTTGCAATATCCTAGCGTATTAGCAGTATTCACTCTAGTGATACATCAGGCAGTATGGACTAAGGAGAATACTAAAAATATCCTTGGGCAAATCAGTCCCTAAAAGAGAGTCCATACAGGAAACAGAACTGGAAGAACCAATTTGCACAAAATACACAAATTTCAATGAAGGCATGAAAAAGTTGTAATCGATGAATAGCTTATGCACAATTATTCTTAGGAGCAAATGGGATTTTTAAAGTGTACTAAAACATCTGGTATTTGCATATAGTTGCATATTGATCTAAGCTACAGAGGCACATTAAGGCATTCAGCTTGGAATCTTATAGGTAGATTGGTACTCTTCACCCTTGAATTTGTAACATGACATCAGGATTTGCATTCTTTGTGCTACAGTTTTAAGATTCATGCAAGCAACAGCTGAATTGCCATGCCACAATCTTAAATCCTTGTCTTATTAAATTCTACTAGTTTACACTGGAATAAGATTCACTTTATTTACATCTTTTCTCTGTTTTACCTGTTGTGGCTCTTTCAACTGCCAGATTCTTTGCAGTTGCATTAAACATTATTCATAATAATACTAAACATTTCTATGAGCATCCTTGTATTGAGTATTTTACAGACAGTAACTAGTTTTATTTGCAGCAACTAAAGTAATGCTGATTTCAGTTTGGTTTAAAACATTTATCTTTTCTTCCTGTGATTATATTAGCCACTACAACTGCTGAGAAAACAAGCTCTACAGTAAAAATTGTAAGTCATATTAAAATGCACTGGTTTCCTAAGTGTAATGTAAAACATTTGGACTTCATTTTCTTCCAGACCCATTAAGTTTTTATGACTTCATTTTTGAAAGATTGTCCTGTGCTCCATCATTCATATTTGTTTCTGCTCTGGCACATTATCCATTTACCAATAAATTTATTATAAGATGCAGTTTAGAATCCTTGTATTTTGTGATTTTTTAAATTCTTTTCTGAGTTCACCTAGAAATTCACATTAATGTCTCAGTCAAACATAAGCAATTATCTGGAAGTCAACCAAAAGATAACTGCTCAAGTGTAAGGAGAGTGCACTATTTAACTCTTCTTTGGTGCTCAAAAAGAGTATAGTAATAGCAGAGCTGTATTGAGACATCCATTTTTCTTTTATTTCATTCCATGTTTGAAAAACAGTAGTATGACTTCACAAAAAAATTACTATTTTTATCAGCCATTCTTTTTAGTAACAAAAACTAGGTGCCATTCAATCCTATACAAAATATTTTTAGATTTACATAAAGTCACTATTTTATGCACAAAAACATGTGCAGAAAACTAAATTATCGTTTCTGTTATATGACAAAACACCTTTCAGTTTCTCATAAAATATAAGGCATTCTGCTTTCTAAGAGGTGGCTGAAGGCAACTTCTATTAGAAGCATTGGCATTTACCACCATGAACCTCACCACACAGCTGTAACTCTCAGCATGCTTTGATACTCTTGACCGTGTGTGGTTTACAGTCAGCCTCCAGCTTCTAGAGTTAAGATTGCTGTCAGAACAAATAGTATCAGAAAGCTTTGTTCTTAAAGGCCAAAAATGATTTTTGAGTGAGCTGATTTTAAAGAGTCCTGCTCCTGCATTTGCCACCAGCACTTCTTGTGACTCTGGGCAAGTCACGTTCCTCACTTGTATTTTCTGGATAATAATGCTCTTTTGTCTGCCTACTTCCAGTGCATCCTCTTTATGGCAGAGACCATCTCTTCCACGGTGTAAAGAATGCACCCAGTGCATAAAACAGAGCTGGCTGATCCCTGGTCAGGCAGGAATTTGACAGAGTAAATACAACTTGTCTTTCTTTCAGACCCATGTTGAATAGAAGGTCCAAATTGTAAAACTTCAAAAACCTGTATCAATGGGTAAATTTAAGCCATATTAGATATTTTCCAGCTCCTGACCCTGAACCTTTTCTTAAAACTTGAACTCTGCAAGCCAAATTATTTTTAGCTTGAAAACCCTTGGCTAATTTATTTTCATTTTGCTTCAGTTTTGTATGCCTTTGTGCTTCTGGTTTCTGGCAATGTCTATAAGTAAGAATGCCAAAGTCCTCCATTTAAATTATATGCTTTGCCAAATGAAAAGGGGAAAACACTCAAAATCATGCAAGGCAGTCTTTTCTCATGAGTCTTCTGTTCTCATGAACTTTGTAGGCCAATTTTGGAACTGCAAAAGTTCATAATTTAAGAGACATCAGATAAGGAATCAAACTTCTGGGATTCATCCATTTGTCACTAATTCCTCTTCCTTCTGGCAAAAAAGCAAGACTGCTGAAGAGAGGAAAAAACAACAAAGAAGGAAGAAAAGTCCAGAAATTTTATAAAATGGAATGAGGAGATCCTTGAACAGACTCAAAAGAAAGTCCTGGAGAAAAAAAAAAATAAAAGATGACAATAGGGTGGAGGGAGCTGCCTTCAGAAGGTGAATTATGGAGAGTTAAAAGGGGATGAATGACTAAGATGGGCATCTAAGTGGATAGACATCTGTGCTTTGCCTTAAAAGCCAAAGCAGCTACCTTAGACTGAATACCTCAGTTCAGACAGCTAAAGCTGAGGTGAATGTTACCTAAAATATTTACTGTCTTATCACCTTCTTTATTCTTTTTTATACATCAGTAATTATTTTGTTCAGCAATATTGGTAGTATTTAAGGATCCTAATTTTTACACACAGGTATTTGATGGAGTATTTATAATAGGCCTCCATAATTGTGATACATGCCCATCAAAACTCTTGGTTGTGATAAACACTGCATATTCCAGTACTGTACTACAGCATATGGGAACTTAACATAGTTGCATACAAATCCTGTGTGGGAAAAAGGAAAAAAAGTATTCAGGTTAGTCTATTTCACTGACGCTCACGCATCTTTACATCTATCTTCCCATGCACTGCAGTGTTGTGTGAACTCGCACCATGTCCTCTGCACTTCTCCAGTTATTTAAAGTCTCTTGATATAAAGAGCCTTATAAATTTCCATTGTCTTGGAACTCGGAATTACAGACACTTTAATCATATGGTTCTCATGTCATTTGATCAAATGATTCTAATCATCTTCTGAATTTTTACAGCATTGCACGACTTTCAGCCACATGACTTTCACCACATTTGGTGGATGTCAGGAGGATAAAACATCACACATCACTTTGAAAATGTACTCCTTTAAAGTGCTATTGTTAATCATGTTCATGGGTGCCTGCTGGGATTCCTTGCAGTGCTTTCTTAGGCTCACAGCTGGTTTTAATCTCTGTGGACGATGCAAAACTGCTCTTCTCACCCACCAGACACTAACCTTACTTTCACCAGTCTGCAAAATCTGTATTTTTTTCACTAAAGAAACACTTTTTATGACTAACCTGACATTATTTTAGTTAGTGTTTGGCAGAAATCCATTTCATTTTTATTCTTCAGTTCTAAAAACAACAGAACAATAGTGATTAATGAAAGAAAACTCTTAATAGCAATCTAATATATACACTAAATATGCATCTGTCTATGCTAGATATAGATGTCTGTATAGAGACATACATGTAAATGCTGTATATGGAAATAAGTATAAGTACGCAGAGGTATCAAATATATATATATATATATATATTACTAAGATCTGATAAAAATTAAGTCTAATCTCTTAGATTTGACTTGAGGCAACTACACATGTGTCTGCCCAGTTCTCAACATTGGTTGTGATCTCCAACATTTACGTCAAGTAGTGCACGAATGGCTTAGACAATCACAGCCCAGAGTGCCCCACAATTATTGGGCAAAAAGTAAATGGCACTGCTGGCCTCATACATCACCTTGTCTACAAGAAGCCACTTCCAGCCTGAGACTCTCTCTCCCCTTCTTTCTTAAAAGACTGACCTCTCTTCCGAAAGAAATAAGACAAGCAAACAGTGCCTACTGTTGCACAGTGGCCACAAAGTAGCTCTTAACATTAACTAGCAAGTTCTCCTCTCAGCATTATCATAGTTGCTCTTTAACAAAGAGCAACAGCAAGCATTTTTCCAAGAGACTTATTTATGGGGTTCTCTGATACCAGTCCATCTTTCCTTCCTTTAGGCAGAATTTATATTGGAAACAGCCTCCCAAAACTGCTGGGAGGAGCCCAGGAGTGCTGCCCTCACATGTAGAGCTCCACACATTCAGGTCTTTTCTCCTGTTCCTTAACAATAACTTTCAAATGAGAGAACAGGAGAACATTACAAGCACCAGTTAATATCCAAAACATTTCCCCTCCATTATAAACAACTTCCTGTCTGCTGTAAAAGAGAATGTTGCACTGTTTGATGGCATTCGCAGAAATGGTCCTTTATTAGAGATACCTGATCCATGTTGCAGAAATACAGGGTACTGGATGAGATCCAATGTCCTGGATCCAGTAATCCTAACAGAGGGGGTTAAATTGTTGCACCAATGTAATACAATTCACAATAAGAAAAATCTTATCAACGACCACCTTCTTTTTCAGCCTACCATAAACTTGTGCACTTTAAGGAAGGCATTTTCATTTCTGAGTTCCTGGAAACAGATTCACCCCCTCAGACACCAGGAATTTAACTAACAGCAAAGGAGGTGCTGGGGTGGTCAGTGGGAGTGACTGGCCTGCCCCGCTCTGGCCTTCCAGCCAGCCTCTCATGTGCCTGGCGAGGCATTCCCAGGGAAAAGTTTCCACTAAACATATACTTTTTCAGTGAAATGCAGTTAGGAAAGGTTATTCCTTCCCTTAATTACTCTAGCTTTATGCCTAATGCTCGGTGGGACATATCCAGACCTTGCTGAGTCTGAAAGGCTCCCGAGCCAGCCACTACTTTGCGATGCATCTGTCTGCATTTACAGGGAGGGTGCCAAAAATAGCAAAGGTTTAGATCTCTACAGCCAAGATTTCTGAAAACACAGACCAAAAAGCAGTAATTTTTTACATCAGAATGAGTCAACTCCAGCAGATGAGACAGATTAAAATAAAAGGTTAGAAAACAAAACTGCCCTTTGGCATGCAGGTCCTTTTCACCAGTCTTCTCTCAGGCCAACAGCTTTCTCCTGGTGCCCTGGGTTGCAACAAACACTTGCAGCCTGCGTGGGGTCTACTGGGAAGGTCTTCTTCTCATCACCTCCAAGACACACGTATTTGTTCCCTAAGCCTCTCAGAAAACTTCCAGTGTCTAAACACTGCAGGATCCTGCCTGCTGGTTCCTTCACGATCTCACAGTGACCGTCCCATCTTCTACTCCAGATGTGCATGCCTAGATAGTCCAAGAGAAATCTCCTCCTCCCAGGGGCTTCATCTGACCCAGAAAGCAGCACCCAGGACAAAGCAAGTAGGGGGCTCCTTCCTGCTGCCCAGCCACTCTTTCTAGAAGAAGACAGTACATCTACAGCAAGTAGTAAGCTGAAGTGAAGGGCTCAATTCTAGGGCCAGTCCTGTTCAACATATTTATCAGTGGTCTAGATGCAAGAGTTGAAGGCACCGTTAGCAAGTTTGCTGATGATACCAAACTGGGAGGTGCTGTTGACTCTCTTGAGGGACAAGATGCCTTGCAGAGAGATCTAGATAGATTGGAGCATTTGGCAATGGTTAATGGGATGAAATTTAACAAGTCCAAATGCCAGATTCTGCACCCAGGATGGAGTAATGCCAGGCAGAAGTATAAATTGGGAGAGGAGTGGCTGGTGAGCAGCCCTGCAGAAAGGGATCTGGGGGTGCTGGTTGACAGCAGGCTCAATACGAGTCAGCAGTGTGCCCTGGCAGCCAAGAGGGCAAGCTGCATCCTGGGGTGCATCAAACACAGCATAACCAGCCAGTCAAAAGACATGATTATCCCACCGCATTCAGCGTTGGTGCAGCCTTGCCTTGAGTACTGTGTGCAGTTCTGGGCCCCACAATTTAAGAAGAATGTGAAAGTCCTTGAATGTGTCCAGAGGAGGCAACAAAGCTGGTGAAAGGGCTGGAAGGAATGTCCTATGAGGAGCAGCTAAGGACTTTGGGCTTGTCTAGTTTGGAGAAAAGGAGGCTGAGAGGTGACCTCATTGCTCTCTACAGCTTCCTGAGGAGGGGAAGTGGAGAGGAAGGCGCTGATCTCTTCTTCCTGCTATCCAATGATAGGGCATATGGGAATGGTTCAAAGCTGCACCAGGGGAGGTTTAGACTGGACATTAGGAAGCATTGCTTTACCGAGAGGGTGGTCAAGCACTGGACCAGGCTTCCTAGAGAGGTGGTCAATGCCCCAAGCCTGTCAGTGTTTAAGAGGCATTTGGACAATGCCCTTAATAACATGCTTTAACTTTTGGTCAGCCCTGAACTGGTCAGGCAGTTGGACTAGATGATCGTTGTAGGTCCCTTCCAACTGAAATATTCTGTTCTATTCTATTCTATTTTAAATCTCAAGACCAATTCAAAATGCTGCAGATAAATATGCAGATATTGCCATAAATATGCAGATATAATACAGAACTGACCAACATCTCAGTCCTATTCTCACAATCCCTCTCCAAATTCAACAGCATACTACAGTTATTACTGCTCAGTATTATTCTTCTTTGTTCCGTTCTGTGGTTCTTAATATCTGGAACTCACTTCTATAATTAATTTTGCTTTTATGGTTATTAAATGCAAATAGAAATTTTTCTGTCTTATTTCCATTCAGCTGACCCCTATAAGGGAAATATAAATATTATTCCCTATATAAATTTAATCTAATTAATTTCAATTTGTTCCATAATTTTAATTATATAATATTATATAAAATATATTAAAATGGATGATTCTGAACTGAATTCCACTTCTTGGTTTCTGTTCAGTTGCTCAAGTTTTAGTGCCTACTGCTGTTTCTGGCATTGTGTGGCCTCTGGCTGCCACATCCGAAGAACGGCTTACCTAGCATATTTGTCAGCCTTATGTTGCAAAGAAATAGGTGCCCAATGCTATTTACAACACTCTAGGGTATTTAAGACTTCTGTACAAGGCTGACACGTATAGCCCAGCTCCTATGGGATGCCTCATTATCAAAAATTCACCATGTTCACAGTCATTTCTCCCACACTGGTGTTTTCTAAAATCTTTACAACTTAAAAAGATTTTCCAGTGGAAGCACCAACAGAACAAAGTAGGCTAAAGTAAAAGCTAGAAAGCTTTCTTCTACTTCTCTACTAGGAATCACAGAATTCATTCTCAAAAAGAAAGAGCCAGAATCATTTCATGGTTAGATTCATGAGCTCTTTTCCTCATTTGATGATTCAGCTGATTACTCATTCATCAACTTAATAGTGCTCTATTCTCAGTGTTCCCTATTCCCCCAAAAAGTGACTCAAGAGTAAAGTAAAACAAAGTATTCATCTAGTAACACAAGTAAGATATGTCGTTACTTTAAGGCTACTACAGAGAGTAGAATACTTCTCAGATATAATCAACAGTTTTTTCCTCTGATTAGCTAATCCTGGCCAAGAGCTGAAAGAAAATATGCACAACAGCACTTGCGCTTTGCAGTGAAATACCTACTTATCAGATATGGCACTGTGTATTTATTGCTAGTTGCTATAATTAGTCATAAGCATTAATGAGGGAGTTAGCAAGCAAGAGTTTCACACACTTTCTCTCTCTCCCCTGGAGAGTCTATTTGCTTTTTGTATCTTGCTGTTCTCCTTGTCTGATTCTTTTCTTCTTTGACACGGGCACGAACCTTCCTTTGGTCTGATTTGAGGACCCAGGTCCTTCATTTCTTGTGCAAGAAACTTTGCCTCCATTTTTTCACTTCCCACAGCTGTGCTAGGCCCTTTGCTTCTGCAAAATTTTTCCTATGATCAACTCTGATTACTGGAAAACAGTTTAAATTCCCTGTGCAGACATATGATAATGTATTATTACTTGCTTAATCATCACACGTCACTCCCAGTTGAGAATGAACAGGACAACATAGTGTAAATAACATTAGCAATTGCACAACAAGAGCAATGTAGCGTATGAGACTTGCTGTAGTTGAACTGAAAGCCTGTGCTTTCGCTCACATGGGTGTTGCTAACAGCTTAACAGAGCTGGTTGGCAGGTTACATGCAATCAAATAAACTTCCGATGTCCCTGAGGTGTCTTTCTCAGAAGACATCCTTCCTCCTTCTGTGTCTTGGCTCTGTGTGTGGGAGCTGTGTGAGCCGTGGCACTACTCACTAACAGGTTCTCGAAAATTGTTTTAGAGTTCACTCCAAAGGGTGCACTGGAGCACAGCTTATCACCAAATCAAAATGGTATCTGGACTTGACTGGTTATACAGTCTATTCTGAATCCTTTTAGTCCCCAGGAGTGATGATCGTTTCGGTTAAATTCACTCCTGCTATTAAAAACTATACAACTAATGTGTCAATGGAAGTTAAGCACTCTTCGATTTAAATTGTGATAGTCTCATTCTTCTTCAGTGTCTCAGGGGCCATTAAACATTTGCACAGAAGCTCATGTTTTGTCTTGGAGAGATTTAATCTTTGGAAGGTCTCTCTGACCTACTGATCAATTCTTATCACAGTTTTAAACCAATTACTAAGTCTTCTTATCTAGTAACAATCTTATCTAAGTCAAATATGCACGGTCTGGGGCAAATGCATAACATTTGTTAAAAAAACTCCCACCTATCTACAGCAATTGCTTTGTGCGCTTCACATGGTTAAGTATCAAGGTGTGCACTGCTGCACAAAGGATGTTGAAACAGGTTTACATACACAGAGCCTTATTAGCAAGACCCATAGCTCAAGAACCCTAACTGTCAACAGGCATCAGTTTTAATGGTGGAAGTTACTTTTGGGGAAAATAAAAATAAAAAAGGAGAGAGAGAAAAGGAAAAAGGAAAACTCTCCCTAGGGGCCAGTAGGGAAGAGCAGTGATGGGGTCCCATAGGGGCACCCTCCTTGGCGTGCACTTTCCAGTGCAGCCCTTGTTACTGTGACAAAGAGTTTTCACTGTGCTTTTTCAGGAGTACTGCACACTTCTCACCAGTACCCGCTCAGGCTCCCTGTTGGTTGTTCCCGTCAGGATGCTCCTGACACTGAATGAAGTATGCTTGACTTGGCACAAGTGTTGCATGCGATCAATTGCAAAGCTTCCAGTCATATATATTATTGGGTAACATAAGGTACTTAAATTACCACTGTCTACTTTGTTGCACACTAGTTTTTAGATTAATATAAATTAAAACCTACAAAATAAGGGGTAAGAATAGGGTAAGGAGGGTAAAGAAGGTAAGGAAGGGAAAGGTAAGGAAGGCAGGGAGATTCCCACACCAGTGGCAGGTCCTTCCCTTGAGAACCATCATACCAGTGTCAGGGCTTCTGGCTGCAAGACCTTGAAAGCAGTGGCACAAAAACAACTGCATGAGAACAACAAAGGGAAAATAGTGCCCCAAAAGATTTCAAAACACGTTGCCACCAGAGCTTAGGTGAGAGGTTACAAAGCTGCCAGGGAAAGGTAAGCCAGAGCCTTGCAAATGGAAGGACCTAAGCATTGCAAAAGATAAGACACCATGCAACAGCACTTACCTCACACAACAGAGTGTCTGTGGTGCACTATTCCTTTTTGAAAAATAAAAGCTGAATCTAACTTTGAAAGCTGATTTTGTAAAACTGCTGTCTAGCCAACGGAATGATAGCATAATAGCAGAACAGCTTCTCTACAAGACCTTGAGCACATCCCCTGCTTTTCTGGCATAAGATTTAGGTGGGAGGGTTGATCTGCTGGAGGGTAGGAAGCTTTACAGAGGGATCTGGACAGGCTGGATCGATGGGCTGAGGCCAGCTATATGAGATTCAACAAGGCTAAGTGCCAGGTCCTGCACTTGGGTCACAAGAACCCCACACAATGCTACAGGCTTGGGGAAGAGTGGCTGGAGAGCTGCCCAGCAGAAAAGGACCTGCGGGTGTTGGTTGACAGCCAGCTGAATATGAGCTGGCAGTGTGCCCACAAGACCAAGAAGGCCAATAGCATCCTGGCTTGCATCAGGAATAACGTGGCCAGCAGGACTAGGGAAGTGATCATCCCCTTGTAATTGGCACTGGTGACATTGCACCTCGAAAACTGTGTTCAGTTTTGGGCCCCTCACTACAAGAAGGACATCGAGGTGCTGGACCGTGTCCAAAGAAGGGCAACGAAGCTGGTGACGGGTCTAGAGAACAAGTCTTCTGAAGAGTGGCTGAGGGAACTGGGGTTGTTTAGCCTGGAGAAAAGGAGGCTGAGGGGAGACCTTATTGCTCTCTACAACTACCTGAAAGGAGGTTGTAGCGAGGTGGGGGTTGGTCACTTCTCCCTAGAAACAAGCGATAGGACGAGAGGAAACGGCCTCAAGTTGTGTCAGGGCAGTTTTAGATTGGATATTAGGAAAAAAATCTTCACTGAAAGAGTTGTCAGACACTGGAAGAGGCTGCCCAGGGAAGTGTTTGAGTCCCTATCCCTGGAAGTTTTTAAAAGACGTGTATAAGTGGTGCTTAGAGACATGATTTAGTGGTGGCCTTGGCAGTGCTAGGTTAACAGTTGGACTCAATGATCTTAAAGGTCCTTTCCAACCTAAATGATTCTATGATTCTTAGATTTGTGCAACCTAGGACATGATTCATATAAAATATATCTCTAATTAAAGGAATGATCCACACTGCCTAGTCTTTGGCATTTCCTAAGTCTAGAGACGTCTAAACCACATCTGATGCCTCTCTGGTTGTCCTGAATATCCCCTAAGTACCTGAAGCACACACTTCAGCAGCGCTGGATTCAGCAGCAGCTCTTCAGGAAAGAGCTGGAAATTTTGGTCGTTCCTAAACTGAAAGGACCAACTGTGCTCTCTTATTGAAGAAAACAGAACAAGCTTATTCAGAGGGAGAAACAGGAGCATTATCTGAAAAGGACATGGGGTGACTTCTGTCGATCCACTCTGTCCTACTTATAAAAGTCCTAAAGACACTCAGTGCAGACTGCCTCTTTTAAAGTGCTTCCACAATGGACTGAGTTCCTAAATACCTTAGAACAAATGATAGGAAGTAAGAATTCAGCTTCCTTCCTTACTTTATGCTATCCCTAGTAATAGATCTATAATAGCTAGTAATCCCTAGTAACAGCTGACTTTAAAAAGGACAATATTCAGCTTCTGCTCTGGAATAAAGGACGATGACCTCAAGAATTAATCTTCCACTGCTGTTCTGTTTCTTTGTAAATAGAATAATCTGCCAACTGCTACATTTGCACTCCTTGACAAGTGAAGAAGATGTCACTCTTCAAATATGTTGTTGCTTACTGCTTGGCTTTTGATGGCTTTATCACCAGCCAATTAGTATGCGGGATTTTTTCCAGTTATGTTGTTCGCATCAAACCAGTACAAAATAGCCATAGTTTCAGGATGCTGATCTTCTGGTGACAGCAATAATGTAATTTCTACCCCTGGAATCTTATTCAGGGAGGATTTTGGATACTTTTCCAAGGTCAGTATTTCTGTGTCAAAGCATGTCATTTATATCCAGAAGGAAGAAAGAGGCATTTCTAAACATGTTGTTTTCCAAAAATGCCTTTGTGCTAGTAGGTGGTCCAAGATGTCCAGACTGTTACAAACATGGAAGCTTTTATTCTAAGCTTTAAATACATTCTGTCACCCTGACCCCACATAACATATGGGCACTAAATAGCCAGGAGGATTTCAAATCAGGGTATTCCTTTGGTCACAGGCATTTCTAGATTAGATAAGCGTCTTGCATGACTGAGACTCCATGTACGTTGTTTTACATTGAACCCTTACTGGAGCAGGCACCCTGTGAAATGGGTCCCACCTCACTGAGTCTTTGAGAGGTTATTATCCTGACTAATGAAGTACATTAACTACCTCTCATACACTCACCTTTAACACTGTTCCTGTGTATGCTCTCCAGTCTTTCTTCCATTTCCAAAGTTTCAATTCTACCTGTGTAAGAGCATGAGCTACAGACATCATCTGTCTAAAGCGTTTCTGCTAGGACCTGAATAATTATAAGGAAAAATCCTCCCTTGAGATCAGTGGCTACTCAGAACATAGAGCAAATCTGAATATAAGCCTAAAGGTGTGTTAATTTCAATTATTTGACTGAAACGTCAATGACAATTTACGGGGTTGGGAAAGGGAGGGAAAAGCTCAGTGCTGCAAAACATCACAAGTTGACCACAATTAAAAAGAAAAAAACCACAACATATCTTCCTTCTAGGATATTTCACTACTCTTGTGATCTAAGCCAATGACAAAAAACTGTCTAAGGGCAATGTCTTAACAATTCAGTTCCTAGAAAAAGTACAGTAACTTACATGTCCATAGCCAAAAAACTCAGAGCAGGGTTTACCCTAACAAAAGCATTATTATAGCTCTGTCTTTGCAGAATTTTTGTTTATTTGTGGGAAGTAGTACTGTAGTGGATGGTAGTAATTTTGGCAGTGTAAATGGCCATTAGGGAAATGATAAAAATTATCCCAAAAGCTAAACATTTTAAAAATGCTTCAGTTGTCATTCTGTTTTGATTATTTTTTTTTTCTCCTAAAGTCCGTATTCAGCCTTTCCAGTCTCTGCCAATCACTCCACCAGTCTTTCTTGTTTTACACTCAGCCAAGAACACCCCAGAAAGTCTCATGGAAGACTGTCTCTATAAAAAAAAAAAAAAAAAGACTGTTTATTATGTACCCTTGTGTTCAGATACAGATGTACATGCAGTGGGCTGTGGCAGTAGAGATCAGGTGTATTTTATTTCCTTGATTAGCACTGAACAGGCTGCTAGTGTCAGGAGCTTGATTCAGTTTTCCACACATAAGCATCTGATGCCCTTTGAGGTGTTCTAGTACTCCACCTGGCCTCCAGCAGCAGGTCTTGAAGGTCATGGTTTCCTCCCCCCAGCTCTGTATCTTCTCTTCTGTCCCACTGTGATGTCTCACATTCATGAACTTAAATATCTAGAATCATTTTAGACTGCCAAAGATAACTGAAAGACTGTCAACAGCATGTGTACATTAGGGTGAAGGAAGTTGTTTTTTTGGGCTCAGAGCAATGACAAGAGTCTCAGTTAGGCGTATTTGAGACATCCTGAAAAAGTGAAGAGAAAAATAAATAGCATACGCAAGAAAGAAAAAAGTTAGACTGTAATATTGAGCAACAGAGCAAAAGCAAAGTCTGGAAGTGCTTCTACTCCAGTGCCAGATACCTAAAAATTAGGACAGGAGAAACACTGGGTAGGCACTGAGTGGTCACCCTGATACAGCAGCACATCAGAGGCCTCCTGGAAGGATGACAATCAGTGCAATGCACTGTTTGTAAGTTATCAACTTTAGAGGCGCACAATCCATAGGTGAGGAAGTAGTGCTCTGCATGAAGTACAGCAGCTCAAGTATCACAAGAAAAAAGAAGCACCCTGAAATCCCTATTGGTAGAAATCCCATATTCGAAAAGCAAAAGTGTAATACTAAAACTGTTCTACTGAGCCCATTTTGGAATGATGCTAACGATCAAGAAAAGTTCAACGAAACTAGAGAAGCTGTGAATTTTGAAGATTTAGTAACAATGACAGATTTCAGCTGTCCAGTAAAGGACTGCTTCCTCAACCAGCCAGCTGCAGGACCCACAAGATGTAGCCTTAAGGGATCCATGGAGCCTAGTTCAAAATATATTCATGGGAAAGCTGTTCTGCAATAATATTCACAATACAATTGGTTTCAAAGCTGTAATTGCAGACAGTAAGGTAAATCAACGCATCACAAGGAATTTCAAGAAAGAGAACTTGCTAAAATAAGATAATTAGAGAAAAGAAAAAAGAAAGAAGAAAAATGTAAAACACCAGAACAACAACAACAAAAAAAACCACACCAAACCCCCAAAAAATGCAATCCAAAAAGCACAATGCCTACAAGCATTCTGGATGCTGTTCAAAAACACCAGGATACTGAGGTAACCTCAGTGCTGCAACTCAGAAAGAAAATAAAACCATCCAATTAAAAAAGAACTCAAAGCAAAGGATGTTCAAAATACACAGGGCTGATTAGTATTCACCCAAGTGCTCTGAAGTAACTCTAACATGAAATTGCAGAGCTGCTGGCCAAGGTATGCAACCTGTCACACACACAGCCATAATGCCAAAGGACCGATGATATAACTCCCATCCACAGAAGGTGCTCTGCAGGGCAACCTGGGCATGATAGACTAATGAGACAGATTTCCAGCCCTGGTGAGATGGTAGAGTCTATAATGAAGAACAAGACCACAAAACCTGAGTCAGGTCCAGGGTCAATCCAGGAAGTCTTGCCAAGAAGAACAGGATATAGAACAGGAGATTACCTACAGCATAGGTCCAACCATGAGACAGGGCTAGAGATAAAGTTACACTAGCAATACAATAAAAAAACTCAGCCAGGACAAAAGGCTAAGAACAAGATTACCAACAGCACAGCTCAGAGCCAGGCCTGAAATGGAGTCCCTGCGCCCACAGGCAGAGGTGTGGATGGGGCCCCCAGATGAAGCTGATCAGGGCAATTAAGGCTTATTTGTGCCCTCAGGCCCTGACAGTTACAGAATTTAAGTCACCACAGGACTGGAAGAAAGGTCCTTTTGTGGAATTAAAATTGGTTAGAGGAGAGAAAGCAGAATTTCACTAGTGGAGTCCCTTGGCGGTTGCTGCTAGGACTGGTTTTAATTGACATCTTCATCAGTGACTTGACAAGAGTAACATCTGAATTTTCCAAATCTGGTGATGATACTAAGGCCTTTCAGGTAGCGAACGCTGAGTGAGTGGGCAAAAAGTGGTAAGTGAATTTCAGTGTAGAAAAACACAAGACAATACATATAGGTAGAAATGATGTATATCATGTCTACAAATGCAGCTGTCAGGTCTCAGTTCAGTAGCTCACTGAGCAACTCAAGTGCTTGGAGTCATCTCAGCTCTCTGAAATCATCTGCTTAGTGTGCAGCAGCAGCCTAAAGAAAGTTGCTGGAGTGCTGTGTGTCACCAAAAAGGCTGTGGAGAACAACACGGTGGGCATCATGTTGCTGCTATAGAAAACTTTGTTGCACCTGCATTTGGTATACCGTGTGTAGCCCCGGTCTACACATCTGAAGGGTGCAGGGGAGGTGATAAATAAAGTGCAGAGAAAGGCACTAAAAATGATCAAGAGGATGAAGCAGCTGCCATAGAGTAAGAAACTAAAAACCCTAGGATTTTTAAATTTGGAAAGAAGGTGGTCGAATGGAATATTAATGAGATTTACAAACTCATAACAGCCACGGTTAAAAAGAACATGAAACTGTTTTTCACCATAATCCACAAGACTGTAACTGGGCACTTACTGAATTAGTAGAAGATTAGTATGAAACAGCTAAAATGAAGTATATTTTTTTACACAAAGGGTAGTGAACTTCTGGAATTTGTTGCCACAGGAATTTGTGGAGGCAGACAGTATCAGCAGGCTTAAAAGGGGTTTAAACAAAGTCAAGGGCAGCAGATCCATGAACAGATACTTTTGAGCTACGAATTGCTCTCAGAGTAGGAAGTGGTTCTTTCTTTACTGTTCTGTATGGTATTCTGATGGTTTATCCTTAAGGCATTGCTGTTGGTCAGGCTTATAACTGGCACTCTTACAGTTATCTGCAGTGCATGTACATTTGCCACTGTTAATGCCAGTATGAGCTGGGAGCAAAAACCACAACCAGCTTTACAAAGCGATAGAGGGTGGAGAGTTTGGAAGCCAAGTAGACAATCTGGAACAGCATAGCGAAGACTGTTGAGCAGATGTATTTTATCTAGGGCCCCACCTCCAATAATCCCTGAACTGCTGGATCCACATTGTACGTACCTTGCTTTGTTGGCAGTCTTATTTCAGAACGGAGTCTTCAGATTACTATGGTTCAGTATGATATTTGTCTCAGGAAATTCCTTGAGCTGAAATAGCTGGAGGCCAGAAGAGTACTTGGGGAAAATATCTTACATGGTTGCTCTCTAGGCTTCCCCTTGCTTCTGTTGTAAAAGGCCATTGGGCTAGGCAGACACCTGATTTT
This sequence comes from Nipponia nippon, assembly GCF_047370975.1. Lineage (NCBI taxonomy): Eukaryota > Metazoa > Chordata > Aves > Pelecaniformes > Threskiornithidae > Nipponia > Nipponia nippon. The sequence goes on along the minus strand of NW_028262358.1, from coordinate 91,845,728 downwards.
AGTCAGTATGGCTGTTCCTATCTTGACCAGTGATCCTGCCATAATCTGTATATTGTCTGCAGCAACAGAACATGCTAATATTAACTTTGTAATGAAGCCTACTGATCTGTTGAAGCCAGTCAACGGCTGATTATGTTCCTTTATACCAGTCAGCTCCATCAGTTGGGAGTGTTAAGAGTTTAACATTTTGAAGCAACTTGTGGAAAAAGATGTTCATGTGCAAACCTCATTGGTTGTCTATCAGCAAATAAAATTTGGTTACTTTTTGGAAGTGCTATGTGGTAGTTTTAAAAATGCAGTTCTTATTCTCTTCATTGCTATTTTGATCCTCTAAAAGTCATGTTCCATGACTTGCTTTTATATTGTTATTTTTGCTATATTTTAAATTGGCCCATTTTTCATCTGAATGTCATTGTGCTTATATAACATGCTGAATATAGCATTTTGTAGCTCATTAAAACACATTCAAATAATGTTTTTCTTTAAATCACACAGTTAAATAACTTGCAGACCTCTCTATAATTACATGAGTTCACTTTTCTCTTACATCAAGTCCCACTATTTCAGACACCAGGTCTTGACAAAGCTTAAGAAAGGAGAAGTGTTCCTTCATACAGATGAAGGAGAGCCAAAGCCTGGAGATACTACGTGACTTGCTCAAAGTTACTCAGGGAGCAGCAGAGGAGCTAAATTAGTGCTAGATCTCTTGGGTCCTGAACCACAACCACAACATTGCCTTCGCTCCTCTCACCACTTCTATTTAAGGCACAGCTTCCTATATTAATCTTCTACAACTACATTCCTAGGGAAACCCAAGGGAATCTATCTTCTTTGGACCTTATTTCTGTGTGTAGGTGTGCTGACAGATGGGCGGGAGGGTTGCAGATGCCATACCTCTGACTGGGTGAGACTGTAGGGTAGCCAGAGAGCAAGGCTGCCAAGCCGCTCCCTGTAGACAAGGGTCAGAGCCTGCACGTATCCAGCGACTGTCCAAATGAGGATGTTAACAGAGAAACTTCTGTGGCAAGAGGCATGTATTTTGGCTCCTCCTCTTCCTTACACCACCACGATGACTCTTCATGGTAAACCAAACTTGGAACGAGAGAGAAACACTGGACACATGTAAAAATGCAGTTTTATCTACAAAAGTGTTTTCCAGACTTCCTCTGGGGTCAATGCGATGTGCACTTGCTTTGAGCAGTATTATTCCTAACAATACAGACATTGTTTGAACAATACAGATACAGTCCAAACAATTGCCCTTAACAATGCAAGCACTTAAACTTGTCAACAATGCACTGCTGGAGAGGCTAGCAGAGTTAATGAATGCCATCCTGGACTATTTGCTTAGAAGTGACATGGGGTGCCAAATGAAGTATTCCCAAAAGCTAATTTTCACCTGGTAACCCCAAAATCCTTCTGTACAGGAGAGAAGGGGCTGAAAGCAGTAACCGGAAATGCAACAAACAGGTCGCTGGAGGAAACTCCCTTTGCTTATAGAGATGGCCATTTGGGGAAAGCAGCTCCCCACTTGTAACACAGAGCTTTGGACATAATCCTAGGGCTTCAGGCCTTTGTGAAGGAACCGTACAAACTTCAGAGGGACCCTGAGCCCATGGGGCAGCCCTCTGGATTCACATGCAGAAAAGGAGTTAACCCACCATCCTTGCAGAAGATGTGGTGAGCTGTCTCTCTGATACAGGGGCTTGAACTTTTTTCCCACTCACATGGTGCTCTCAAGTCCATTATCCTTCCACATCAGGGCACATTCTGTGGGATATATTAGGTATGAACTAACTGTATGTAACACGTTCCTCTCTGTGCCCAATCATATGGGTGATCGCAAGTTCAGATAATATGCCATTAGATGCAAACAAATACTCATAGGAAATGCAATAGCTCTGACTTACCTTGCAGTTTACCAAGAAACCTGGAAAATCTGAGCCAGGATAGAGAAACCCATTTACCCCTTCTCTCATGACGATCTATCTAGTCTGCTCATGGATCTTCATCAAGTGATTCTCAGAACCAGGTGATATCTTTTCAAAGGGCATGCAGCTTTCACTTAAGATTACTTAGATTTAAACTGTAATGGATTATACATCCTTAGTTATAGCATTTTAATAGTTAATTGCCTTCACTGTCAACAGTGCCGCCTGGGTTTACTTGGCTTTAATTTCCAACTGCTGGACCTTTTGTTTTGTTTTTTAAGCTGCTTTGGTTTTTAAGCAAATGAAATTGATTTGCCTATGGAGAAGTCTGGGGAAGTATTTCAATAAATGATGGGACATGAACATATGTTAGTTACTGTGTAGCGTCCTTTAGCCTGTAGGAGGTGATCTGAGCAATAATACTGTGAGCTGCTTCTAGGTTTCAACCTACATGATTATGCAAAACAGCAGTGTCAGGTAGTGATAATATGGCAGTTTATGTAGTTTTGTGTTGCTTTTAAGGTGAACTTTAGGTCAGAAACTCGAGGAGACAAAATTATTTTTTAAAAGTAGAATGTAAAGTACCATGCAAAAGGAGAACCATAGCTCAGGACAGTCAATCCTTATCCACTGCTTTTTGAAAACCACATCCTGTGATAATTTTGTGTTTGAACAATAACTGCATTTTTACAAGAATTCCTTAGCTCAGCAGCTCAAAGCTTTTGTTAATTATCTGTTGTTAGTCGTAAAATAAAAGGTCATTTCAGTGTATACATATATGCACATATATATTTGTATAAAAAATACAGTGTGCACATATGTGTATATTTATTTCTGTGTTGAGAGAGGGAGAGGACATGATAGCTTTTTTAAGACACAGGACTGGAAGTTTAATTTAAAAGATGTCTATCCAATTCTACAAACTCCCCAAACACCTGAAGGGCCCTGTTTGATACCTGTTTCTGTTAAACAGAAATACATCTCACATGCCGGATTTACACATCACTTTTATCTCACCTTTCCCAAAGAACTTGTGCCCTATCATCTGCCACAGCCTGCTTAAATCCGTGTTAAATCCAGATGTTAGATTCATCTCCCTTTCCCGCAGACATGATCACTTTTCTTTTCTGTCCTGCACAGGGCCCAGAATGGGTTACATTCCTTGTCTGCTGGCACTGGAGAACTGTTTTAGGCTCACAGAATAGGCACAATTGTCACTATTGATCTTTTTATTGATTATTTGCTTTGCAGTGATGCTTCTGTGTGTCAGTCATGGTCCAGGACCCTTGTGCACTGCACAATCAGAGAACCAAAAATTGAGCCTATTTGTGTAGAAGAGACAATAATTAGATCTACATAGATGGACAGTACTTAGTCTGATAGGCAACTCTCTCAGCACATCACTAACTAGTGTTCAGTCTTTCAGATATTATAGAAAAGGCATATGCTAAAATATGTGTAGTTATTGAATTTATTAATATATATGAGAAGGTTCCTCTCTCTTGAGAAGAGTAACTTGGGAAAATGCATGAAGATGCTTCTCATAAATATGCAATAGGAGGATGGTGATGGCTTGTACTGTATTGTTTAGAGCTGACATCCTGACAATAAATGGATGATACAACTGCTTCTCAGTGCAATTGGAGAGGACAAGGAAAATACAACTTGCAGACGCATTCCAAATTAGGAGCCAGGATATTTGGAATGCCATTTTTAGGTCAGATGCTAAAATACTGTAGTATGCTAATATGAACCCGAGCTGAAATCACAAAGGAGGAAATCTAACCCTTTTCTTTATCCCATCAGCTATCCTGAATAATGGCTCTATATGACTTAAATTTCCATTAAGAAAAAGGCTTAGTCAATGGATCCCTTCTTCCAACTTACATGACTTCTCAGCTACACATTCCCCCCCCCCCCCCCCCCAAGAGCTGACAGACCATTGCTGGTGGGCAGTCTAGAGACAAGAGGTAGCAGGAATTGAGGAGTGACTCTGGGCCTTTTTACTCCCAAGGACACCAGTGCATTGCTTAGCTGCACCTGGGACACCAATTCTTCCAATATGTTTACCCTAGCTGGAGAGTTGGAGGACTTCTGCAGCAGACTGGACTGCCAAAAGATACAGTGGAGAAAACAGAGAAGTGAGTGGAGCCCAGGCAGAGGGCTGAGCCCTGGCTCACCCTCCTGCAGAGAGGCAACCTTGTTGCAATCTAAGGAGGAACCTCTGATGAGGTCCTATAAACCAATGCAACAAACTTCAAAGTAGCCTCACGGAAGTCGTGGTCTGCAGCTGTCAGCAGAATTAACTAATATTAAGAAAGCACTAATGTACCAACCAGAGCAGAATTTTGAATACACAAAAGCCTCAGGGTCCTTACTTAGTGGCTCTGATTTAAGGCTTAGATTAAAAATGGAGAAGAAAAAACCCAGAAATTTTCACGATGCTTTGTCTTGACTCTTACAAGCTAAAAGTAGCCATAAGGTTGTATTTGATATGACTCAGATTTGCCAAGAATAGCAGCCTTATTTATTCCTTCATTTTTAGGTGGCAAAAAGGGAGGTTCAGGAAACTATCAAATAGTAAGCACCTGCTCTACATGCATGAGTGTTCTGGCATATACAAAACAAAACTGGTACAAAAACAGAGACATGCTAACCTTAGAATTGCTAGTTTTGGTGCATACATCTTAAGACTCTTTATGACTGTGTGGTCCTGACTATGCTTCCAGTTGCTGGCAGGAGGAAAGGGCAATAGAAATCCTTAAATTGCCTACATGACAGATTAAGCAGCCTGGTCTCACAGTAGCATTAAGAAACTTGCTTGCAGTCCTTGAGATGAGAAGGCTGAGCAGGAAAGCAAAACTTTACTTGCCTCATATCATCATTAAATATGTACAGTGGTATTGACAAAAGCCAGACATCCAAAGATTGACTACATTTCCTTCAGGCAATCCACTCCAGATGCTGTCAAGTGACATCTAGCGGTGCCCTGCTTGGAAAGGGGGATTAGCTGGATGACCCCTGCAAGGGCCCCAACTCATTCCAACATAAAAAAAGGTCACAAGGACAATCTACAATAATTATTTCCATTTCAAATGTATCTTAAACTACATGATTTCAAAATTTAAGAAATAGAGCTGGGAAAACCCTGGCAGTGATTTGATCAGAACACTAATATGTTGTACAGCAGGAAGGAATTACTGAAAATGTTGCCATGCATATAAAACTTTGCTTCTATTGACTAATTGCCTCTTTCTTGTTGGTGTATCTCCAGAGAGCTTCCAAAAATAAATTCAATGAGGTTTAAAAATATAGACTTTGGATTATACTTCTGTAACTAAAAGGTTGTGGAAGTGATATGTCTAGAATAAGAAATTCAAAATCTGACTATTAAACAGGACAGATTTTTGCAAGGAACTTGTAGTCCAAATTGACTTAGATGTAGATTTAGGAGCCAAATACTCTTCATTTCAAAGTACCATTGTGATTTTAGGCAGTTCCAGTTGCAAAAAGATGGACAATTGCATGCCTGGGCATAGTAAGAGAAAAAACTCAAGGTCTGGGAGTGGTTGAAGCTAATGCTCCAGACCTCCTTGCCTTCCTTCTGTTCTGGTTTTCCCACAATTAGTACTTCAAGGGCATGAATGTATCAAAGATAGGATAATGTTGTACCTAATAAGGAAAAATATGTTTTTTCCCCAAATGGATGTCTATTTGTCTGCTGCTCCTGCCCATGAAGAAGTGGAAGGTCAGGTCATAAGGCAGGAGAAGGTGCTGGTACCTATAGAGAATCCAAAGGGAGGGAGACAACTACTGGCAGGAATAAATCAGGGTATGCCTTTTCTCTGTCCCATGGCCAATGTCTCATGCATCAGCTGCACCGTTCTCTCCTTATCTCTCCCCACTCTCAACCCTGGCTACACCAAACACTTCTTTCACAACAGCTAGGCAACAGGAGTGCAGGGATCAGATAAATTAAAAATTTCCACCTGTTCCTAAAGCTGTGGAGAAATTCAGATTGGATCCACACAGAAAAGAGAAATGAGGGCAAGGGGGAGTGTCAAGGAGAGAGGAGAAATAGCCCCAAGAAAATCTGTGGTGGGGAACAGAATCAAGTCAGGAGGTGTACCAAGAGATATACAAGAATGGTAAAAAGAATACAGCCTTATTATGAAGCAGACTTTTTCTGCAGATCCAGTGGCAGCACACACAGAACACAGGACCAGGAAAGCCACAGGGAGGATGGAGGCAAGCCTGATGTTTTCTCCCAGGAATGTCAATGTGTGCCAGGCCTAGCTGCCTCATCTGCTCAACCAAGGTCACAAATACAAGGCTGCATCCTGAGCACCCGTGTCACAAGGTTACTCTGTCTCTACAGGTTTGATATCTGCCCTAGAAAGTGCCAAAGGAGAAAGCACCACCCAGAAAGCAGGATAGTGCTCAAGCCATGTTACACCTGGAAGCAAAGCCCACACACTCGCTGTGCTGCTCTGCCACAGTCTGCTGCATGCTGAGAAGAGGCACTTCTTGCCTGGTCACCACATCACAAGGTCTCAGTAATTATTCAGAAAGGAACAAACACATAATGAGCAAATATTAAACTCTACTTTTTTAGTTGATTGTGTAATTGATAGAGATGGGGAGGAACGACACCACCAACAACATCCTGGCCTATGTAGCAAAACAGTTTCACAATAGCTGTGCTCAAGAATATAGGAAATTTTATTCTGTTGATTCTGTACAGAGGGAGCCACCCTCCAGCAATAAAGAAGTTCTTCTCAGTGAGAAGGTAAAAGGACCCTGCTGAGGTACTGTACCAGGCATCTGAGGGAAGACTGTGTTGGGCTGAAGAATGAGAAATGCCACCTAGCTGACCTCTTCATAGTTTCTTTGGCCCATCTTGACTCCCAGGAAAAGCTCTAAGGTTGCACATACTGCTCCAGTTAGTCAGTGTACAATGAAGCTCTTCTAACTCTTTGTATGGCACATGGGAAGAAAATCCTGACCCCAGGGGACTGCCTTGACTGGGAGTCAAGGTCCAAGGCTGAGAACACAAGACTGGATTTGACCCCACACCATTGAAAACTATGCCTCTCATGCAAGAAGACTCAAAGTACTTCCATTTTTCTGGACATTAATTTGTACAGATTCCACCTACCTGGATTGTGCAATTGTGCCTACTGGGCTGGAGTATACAGGCACAACCTTATCATGGGCAACAGCTTTTCTGATTAGGGGAAGATGACAGTTGCTCTGCTTCCATTCTCCCAGAACTTATGGTGTCCTAAACTGACTCCGAAAAGGGCACAAGCTCCTGTTTCCTGCTCTTTCTGCACACTAAAAAGAACTCCTAGATCTCAGTCCAGTGTAACTGGGTTTGTTTTGAACTATGGCTTTAAGGCTCATTTGAGATTCATGTGGTTAGGGTTTATATGTGGGAAAAAAGCTGTTTCTCACCCCCACATTCATTCTATGCTCACGTATACTCCAAATCATCCATAAAAGGTCTGCAACATAATCATTACACTGGTCAAATATGAAAGACAATCTGCAAAATTTTACTCACCCACACTGCCTGTGTGAGTCACTTTTTATTTTAACCAGTAAGTAAAGCATTTTTTGTCTTGTTGTCATCACTGATGGAAGAAGGGATGAATATATTTTCTGTGACTGTAAGGCATATTCTCCTTCAGTGCTACTTTTCTCATGGCATTTTTGCAAGTCTGAAGTCGAAGTGTTTCATTCTGATCTTATTTTATCATGTTTTCTCAAAGTATGGGCGCTTGCTAGACATGAAGAGAACCCAGTGCAAATACAAAACCTCATAATTTAATTTATCTGCAATTTTACTTTTCAGGATTTAATCAAATAGTGATAATAGCCAGCTACACTTCTTGAGAATTCTCCATGACTTCCCTGAACCATAAATAATTGTCAAACAGGTGTTGCCCTTTGTGGTGTTTCCAACTGTCGATACACAATGCCTAGCACCCCTCTCAGCAGCAACGGCTACACTGGTGTCCCCGAGCTTAAAACTCTTCTGTCATATTTGGAGAGGTGCAGTAAAGCTGGAAATTGTTTCTGTATTCTTGAAGCTGAGATTGATAAACCAGCTCAGCTTATAGTACTCCCTTTGAAGAAAGTAATTTTCAGTCGTTTTTGAAGCACTTATAAGCAAGGAGCAACAGGTTTCCCATCTTCTCACTCCTGTTTATTATACACACTAGACCTCTTGGCAATATCTGAAGCATTGCCAGAAGTTATTTTTATTTTCTTAGCTAACATGAGTAAGAGGTTAGAGATGCTGAATGCGGTTTACATCCTACTTAACTGTGCCACCACTTGATTATGCTCACCTGGAGTTGCAAATGGATCCTCCTCAAGATTACTCATGGAGAATTAGTTTCAAGTATAGCAAACAGCTGTCCTCTAGACCACCATTTCTCAAGAAAAGATCAAAAAATTCTTAATTCTTTTAGTTATTTTTCATGCAATGATTTCTGCAGGCCTGTTCCATCTGTGAATGTAAAGGTTCCCTGCAAATATTTTACCAATAGTCTAGTTTGCTCCGGTGAACAGAATTCTTCAGTTTGTTTTTTTTTTTTTTTAATGGGAAGATGGAAAATTCAAGTTCAAAGCACTTATTATCTCTTAAATATTGTACATAAAATCAACACGAGACGAAACACTTAATTTGAGACCCATGCTAGTTCTTCAGTGTAGTATGACATTATGTTGCGCTTGAATAGATTATTACAGTACCTAATGAAGCATACATAGAAATCTATCTGTGTGTTTCTGCAGCTCCCTCAGTACCTGCATACTTCAGTGTATTTATCATAGTATATTTATTCATTCAGCCTAGTCCCCGTAATGGTGGACACTGTACCATGTAATCCCTTCCTAAGACACTCTCTGACTAACAACTTTGCCAGGATCAGAATGCTCCCATAAGATTCCCCTCCCTACACTTACCAATCTTCATCTCAAAACTCACTGCATTTGTGGGTTTACTTATATCAGAGGTCTGGTTTGGAAAGTCTCTGTATCCCTAATTTCCAGCCCAACTATATTTATGACCATTTTCAAAATGACTCCTACCCTTTGCTGAGATTTACCAGTTCCTACCCCATATACTTCTAGCCAGCAAAGTTTGTGTTACTTTTTTAATAGCTGAAGAGTTGGATCACAGGGAAAGTCAGCACTCTGGAGGACTGCAGCAGGTTGGATAATGGCATCTTTCTTTTTGTCTGTGTGGCTTGGAATTGAAAAATCTGAAGCTTTGAACTCTGCCCTGTTCCCTGCATTTCCTGGTAACTACAACAGACATGGACCATTTGTGAACAGCTCAGACCTTTGGACGCCACTTACATACACAAGACTTAATCCAAAATCCGGTACACTCAATGGAAAGACTCCTGGTTGACTTCCATTCTCTCTGGACCAGGAATATTTCATGTGTCTAGAACATACATGCTGTCTTTTGCTGCTTTTTCTCCACGTACTAGCACATACGTATTGCCTCTGCAAATCTTTTCCAATTAATGGTCCAAAATAAAGACCCAAGTGCTTTAGCATGAAGTCTCCTTCTTCATAGCGAACTTCCAAAGAAGCATAGACAGCAACTGTGAGTCACCACACCCAAAACGACAAACCAGTAAGTAGCAAACGTTCAATAAATATAATGTGCGGCAAAATAAACAAAAAAACAAACAAACAAGCAAAAAGCTTTGAAACAAGATTCCCTTTATGAAGACATGAGTTTTTAGAAATACTGATCCCTTTATGAAACTTTGCAGCAATCAGAATTCCCAGGAAAATTAACATGAGAATCATGTGGGACTTTACCCCAGAAGCCACGAACACAATATTTTTGTTTGTATGTCAAAAATAAATTATTTATGGCAATCTGTAGTGGAAGTCATTGATTGTTTCCACTGACAAAAATTCTTATTAGATTGCCAAAATTGTAAAATAATCATGGGATGTTTCATTAAATGTAACAATTGAACTGAGCTCCTGTAAGAATGGGGGAACTTGGCAGACTGCAAACTTTTGGCTCTTTGCACAGCCTGTGAGCAAAAGAACATTCCCTGCAAGCTGTTAGGAAAGGTTCTCCATGTGTCTGAAAGAGAGGAGAGAATTGGAGTTTCTGTGCCTGGCGGAGCTAGACTAGTACTTTTAGCAGAGTGGCAATCCTGGAGCCTCCCTTAGTACAGTACCACTGCTGTGAACAGCAGCAGTGACCCTGCTATGTTTACATCCCCTGTAACAATAGCAGTCTCACTCAGATGGCATATGTCTCAGTATGTACATCCAGAGCCACCTCAGCAGCCCAAGGAAAAATTAGTTTTTTAATAGGAATAGACCAGCTTGCCCAGACACAATCTCCAAATAGCACCTCAGGGCACCAGGACCAGAGGAGATGAGGCCCCTTCCCTGCATGCCTAGCCATGTGGATGCTAGGTAGCCCTGGGAGCCAGGCACTGGATGTGCAGCCACTTGTGCCACCTCACCCCACTGTTGCTCCCCACTGAGGAAAACCTGGCTCTTGCTGCAGGAGTGCGGCATGGAGGCTGAGGCCATGGCAGCAGTTACTCAGGGCAAGGATGAGTGTCTCGGCTAGTCAGCCTAGGTAAGACACAAATTGGACAGTTACTGTGAAACAAACGTGTGTGTGTGTGTATGCGTTCGTGATGCGCTGCCCCCACCAGACCTGGCCAAGCTCTGGCTAACCTTACCATGCTTCGCAAGCAGTTTTACAACCCAGATTTATTTCCACGTTACCCTCTCTGGACTGGCCCTGAACAGTGTTACTGTGGATGTCCTTCAGCAACACAGGTCAGGGCACAGATTTGACTTACTACAATGCCTTTGTGCAAGTAAGACCAAGGCATTCTTCAAGCAGGCTCAGAGACACAAAGCCATCTCACCCAACCAAACGAGAGAAAATGTACAGTGAGGAATAACAGATGAGCTGCAAATTGATATCCACACATATGTGAAAATCCTCCCTCAGTAAGAATGGTCTAAGTCCTTCTTCAGCCCAAGGTGGTGCCATGAAAACAGCCTATAAATATTGTGTCCTTCCTCTTATGAGGCTGCTGCTGGGTTTGAATGTACAGCAAAGTCTTTCAGTTCATGAATTTCCAAAACACATGAACTGAAGTAGGATCCCCAAAATCACATTTTTTAAACCATTTCAAATTTGTGATCGAAGTGTGCATCATAAATCTGAACACATCCAAAATAAAGTTTCTTGAGAGCTCTTCAGGGATGCAAAAATAAGAACAGGATAGAAAAATATTAGAATCAGCCTGGTTTTCCAGTTGCAGTTACAACATTGAGCAACCCAGACCACTGACCAATCCAGAGCAATACTGGATTAGTGCCAAAGAGGATTGTGATATCACATCAAAAAGGAAAAGATGATAAAGAAAAGATCGAAAGAGAAGATGTCTACAGATGTAAAAGATAATGTTTGTTTTTCTTTTCAAAAGTATTTCTTCAGAACCCAACACTCTGCAAGAACAGACTGTACTGGCACGAGCAAACAAAAAGCAATGGGAAAACCCAGTAAGTCCACTTTCAACCACATAAACAAACTTGTCTCTAGGCATGACATCACAACCCATAAAAGCCTTCAGTGCTAGGGTTTCATTCTGCTTTAAGAACATCATGAGCATTAATTTTAGACTTGGCATGTTGAATAAACCCAGGGGGAAAAAATGAAAACAAGGAATCAAGACTTTCGTCTATTCATCAAAGATCTGAAGGCAGTGGTTCCCACCAGCTGACACAACGTATTTCAGCCTTTTTCCTGAAGAGCAGTGTAACTAGAAAGAGCTATGGGGCACAGATAGTCCTCCTGGCAGTGATGTGAACTGCTGGTTTGTCTTCTGAAGGATCAGATGCTTTTGTCTGTTGACACTACAGTGAATGTAGCAGAATCAAGGGGGTCCATTTACATAAAGACATATAATTCATCCCTCCATGAAGATTTGTGGTTATGGTTGTGATAAATCCTGTCAATAAACCAAGGTCTGATGGAAAGTCCCTGAATCTACTTCTCCAGAAAGAACGATTCAGAGATAATATCAAAAGAGTATGTTGCATCTGAACAATAATCTGCCACAGAGTGACAAACCACTGAAAGATAGCTGTCAGTGGTCGTTCCTGGATCATTACCATCGAGAGGATTCTCCTCTAACAAACACCTGTTTTAATGGATGAGAAGGTTCCCCCTTGGGTCAGTCACTGGTGTTCCAGTTAGTGCTGGAGTCCGTGTCCCAAAGCTTTTGCTGGGTGGCAGCTAATGATTAATTTAAAAGCAGAGCATTTCAGCAAGAGAGAAGGTTGGTCCTCCACTGCTTTTAGTCCCTTATAATGAGAGAGGAGAAAAAAACAGGACAGAAAGAGCTGAATTCTTTATTGCCTCACTTTTTTTAGTCTAAAGAAAGGTTTTGTAAAAATCTTACTTCCCATGCTGACTACAATTATTTATTTTGCAAGGTGCTGGAAAAAGGTTAAGAGCAGGAATTAGATGAGCACAGTCAGAAATCAGCTATTTTATGACCTCCCCATTCCAATCCCCTTCATCAGTCCTAGGATGGGTCTTTCCCTGAAAGCTTTTCCATAGGATTAATTGCCTTAATTTTCAATTCTACACATGAACTAAATGACTGTTCTGGTCCAAAGTCAGGTCTGCCTGAAAGCAGCTCAGAACTGCAGCTTTTCAAACCATGGTAGAATTTAGCCTCTGAGACAAAGCACATAGTTCTGCTGAATGTGGGATCAAAGCTATGAAGTGCTGGATGACCTTGGGTGGGAAATTATGCTGGCCCTGGAATACCACTAGGTCATGGAGGACCCAGCAGAGATGCTCAGAAGCAACCTCTGCACATATCAGACTCTCATCCTCTTCCAAAACTGCAGCCACTATTTAGTGCTTTGTCATTTGTTTACCTAAAAATGTTGTCCTCTCTAAGGGCTCACTTCTGAAAATAAGCCTCTGTTTTAAATGCTTTGACAGTGACTGCATAAATTTACATGACTCATGTCACAATACTTGGACACTTGCTATGCTAATGATGGATATTCAACATTTCTTTGAGATAAGTTTGCAGTGGGAGCTGCGGGGGAAGGCTAGACTGGCAAGACCTCAAAATCTGAGGAGATCATAAAACACTGCTAATAACGTCTACGTCTTCGTGCTTTATCTCAACAACTATTTTTACAGCATAAGCAATTGCACCAGAAATTCAAATTACATTCATTTTATTATGCTTGCCCAAGTGTTTTACATGCAGGTGTGATCTCTTTACGTTGCAGGAATTAAGGAAGAACCAGTTACTGAATCACAAAATCACAGAACTGTTGAGGCTAGAAGGGATCTCTGGAGGTCATCTTGTCCAGTCTCCCTGCTCAGCCAGGGCCACCTAGAGCCAGTTGCCCAGGACTATGCCCAGACAGTTTTTGAATGTATCTCCAAGGATGCAGACTCCACAGCCTCTCTGGACAACCTGTACCAGTGCTCAGTCACCCTCACAGTGAAAAAGTTTTTCCCTGATGCTCAGATGGAGTCTCCTGTGTTTCAGTTTGTGCCCATTGCCTCTGGTCCTGTCACTGGACATCACTGAAAAGAGCCTGGTTCCATCTTCTTTACTCCCCCCATTTATACACATTGATGAGATCCACCCTGAACCTTCTCTTCTCCAGGATGAACAGTCCCAGCTGTCTCAGCCTCTCCTCATAGGAGAGATGCTTTGGTACCTTAATCATTTTAGTGGCTCTCCGCTGGGCTTTCTTCAGTCTGTGCATATCTGTCTCATACTGGGGAGCCCGGAACTGGACACAGTACTCCAGGTGTGGCCTCGCCATTGCTGAGTAAAGGGGAAGGATTACCTCCCTCTACCTGCTGGCAACACTCCTTCTAATGCAGCCCAGGATACCATTAGCCTTCTTTGCTGCAACGGCACATAGCTGGCTCGCGTTCAATTTGATGTCCACTAGGAGCCCCAGGTCCTTTTCTGCAAAGCTTCTTTCCAGTTGGGTGGCCCCCCGCATGTACTGGTGCATGAGGTTGTTCCTCCCCAGGTCTAGGACTTTGCACTTCCCATTGCTGAACTTCACGAGGTTCCTGTCAGCCCATTTCTCCAGCCTACTGAGGTCCCTCTGGATGGCAGCATAACCTTCTGGTGTATCAACCACTCCTCCCAGTTTTGTGTCAGCAGCAAACTTGCAGAGAGTACACTCTGCCCCATCATCAAGATCATGAATTAAAGTGTTGAACAGGATTGACCCCTGGGGTACACCACTAGTTACTGGCCTCCAACTAGACTTTGTATCACTGATGACAATTCTTTGGACTCAGCCATTCAGACAGTTTTCAATCCACCTCGCTATCTCCTCATCCAGCCCACACTTCATCAACTTCTCTATGAGGAGCCTGTGGGACATAGTGTCAAAAGCCTTCCCGAAGTCCAGATAAACAACATCTAATTAATCTACCAAGGCAGTCATTTCATCATAGAAGGTTGTCAGGCTGGTCAAGCATGACATCTGTCTTGTGAATTCACACTGACTACTCCCAATCACATTTGTGTCCTTCATTTGCCTGGAAATGGTTTCCAAGATTAGTTGTTCCATCACCTTCCCAGGGCTAGAGGTGAGGCTAACTGGCCTGTAGTTCCCTGGGTCCTCCTTCTGGTGCTTCTTGAAGATAGGAGTGACATTGCTTTCCTCCAGTCTTCAGGCATTTCTCCCAGTCACCATGATCGTTCAAAGACAATCAAGAGCAGTCTTGTAATGACATCAGCCAGCTCTCACAGCAGTCATGATCCCGTCAAGGCTCATGGACTTATGTATGTTCAGTTTGCTTAAGTATTCCCTGACCTGATCATCTTCCACCAAGGGTGTGTCTTCCTTGCTCCAGAATTTCCCTCTGCTCTCTGGGATCTGGGATTCTTGAAGGCCAATCTTACTTTACTAGTAAGTAAAGACTGAAACAAAGGCAGCTGTCAGGACCTCATTCTTTTCCATGTCCTGTGTCAGCAGGACCCCTGCATCATTCAGCAGCAGGCCCACACTTTCCCTACTCTTTTGCTGCTTATAGAAGTCCTTCTTTCTTTCTTTGATATCCCTGGCCAGATTCAACTCCAGGTGGGCTTTGGCTTTCCTCACTGCATCTTTGCATGTTCAGACAGTGTTTTTATATTCCTTGCAGGTTACCTGTCCCTGCTTCTGCCTTCTATATATTCCCTTTTTTCGTCTGAGTTTTGCCAAGAGCTCCTTATTGATCCATGCAAGCCTCCCAGCATCTTTCCTTGACATCCTGCTCATTGGGATGTATTGTTTCTAAGTTTGGAGGAGGTGATCCTTGAATATTAACCAGCTTTCTTGGGCCCCTCTTCCCCCTAGCACCTTAACCCAAACAATTCTTTCAAGTAGATCTCTGAACAAAATCTGCTCTCCTGAAGGCCAGGGTTATGATCTTGCTTTTTATCATCCTCCCTCCTCTCAGGATCCTGAACTCCACCACCTCATGGTCACTGCAGCCAAGTCTGCCTTTGATCTTCACATCCCAATTGAGCCCTTCCTTGTTTGTAAGCAAGTATGAGATCCAGCAGAGCATGTCTCCTTGTTGGCTCCTCTGTCATTTGGGTCAGGAAGTTATCAATACAATCCAGGAACCTCCTGGATTGCTTATGCCCTGCTCTGTTGTCCCTCCAGAAGTTATCTCAGTGGTTAAAGTCCCCATGAGGACCAGGGCGTGCAAACATGAGGCTACTAGCTGTCTGTAGAAGGCCTCATCCACTTGTTCTTCCCAGTCAGGCAGCCTATAGCAGACACACACTACAATGTCATCCGTACTGATCTACTCCAGTAAAGTGTGGAGGTGAGGAGTGAGCTAAAAATGATCAATCTATAGTAAGCTGACTGACAGCACCACTAAGATTTTCCTCATTTTTCAATACCCATGAAGTTGTGATTGGATAGGAAGAAACCTATGAAAATTTAAAGTTTTTAAAGTGCAAGAGGAAGCAGACAGAGATAAATTGTTGTTGGTTTTTTTTAATTTGTCCTTGTCCAACTACCCACATTTCATTTAAATATATATGATGACAGAGAGACTTACAGGAGTTACAAAACTAATTTCATTTTTATTCATCATTTGTTAAAGCAATTAAGCTTTTGTATAACCTGGCTCATATGCTTCTGCTCAGTGGCAGATATTTTTAGCAGATGTGCCTTTTGTGCATCCTACCTATTAGGAGAGATGGTTGGATATTTTTAATATGGGAAAGACAATTCTTTTCTCAACTTTCTTTCTCCTTGGAGCATTTTCTAGCTTCTACCCTAAAAATAGCCCACAAGAAAATTATTCTGCATTTTACTTTTATACAATATTAGTAGCATACTTAGTTGAGAGATTCAAATTCACCCACTCAAAGTTGATATTTTCCCAGTCTCATGCTTGGTGAAGTTCAACAGGGAATGAGGTCCCATAACTCAAAATATAATCTAGGCATGGGACCCCCACCATGGAGCACTCGCCATGCAGCCTTCTAAATGACCTGGCTGGCTAACCAGGGAAGAAAAGTTTTTAGCAAAAGACTTCATACTTTTACTCTTGATTGTCTGCCTTTCTGTAGGCACCTACTGCTTCCTCATGGAAAGCACTGAGTCACTTAGTAGTGTGGGTTCATGATCTAAAGTGAACGAGCTTACTGTATCTATGGATGGCAAACTGCAGACCTTCATTGGCTGATCCTACAGGCAACCTGCAGGGATTCCTAGGGTGCAGTACCAGGGTGCTGAGCAGTACCTGGGCTCAGCTCTGGCTTTCCTTCTGTTTCCTTCTTCTCCCTACTCCTGGTAATGACATCCCACTGCCTCCCTTGAGCTACCACCGTAAACCAATTCCACCCTCTCATCTGGTCTTTTTTCTATGCACTTTGGGTGCCAAGGACACTTGCTAACATTTTGTTCTCTGATTTTTTCTCTGACACTGTATTCTATAATCATGTTCACTTAAGCCAGACAATGAATTCTTACATACTAGACATTCTTGAAAACATGACCATTTCATTTAGATTAAGGTTTCATAGTAGCTTCAAGACAGGCACATGTAAACCCTACCTGCATTTGCAGATGGGTTGTTACAAGCCACCTCCAACTCAGGAGCTCTGTAGATATGCTAGTCTGGCATTGAACCTCAGCAAAAAGTACACCCTCTCAGCAGATCTTGCTGGCTAGGCCTCAGTACCATGACAGTGTGGCTAGCCAGGCTCCTTTAAAAAGCTGGTTCACATCTGAACCCAGAGTGTAACTAGACTCAGTGCCTAAACAGAAGTTGAACTTTCTGGAAAAAAAACATAGGCTTAACTCAGATTACTGAGACTTATTGAAAACCTGGCCATAACTCATGAAATTCCATACTGATCCATTTCCAAAGAGTTTATTAAAGGCAAAACCCAATTGGTTTGGAAGGAACTA
Organism: Nipponia nippon; assembly: GCF_047370975.1. Lineage (NCBI taxonomy): Eukaryota > Metazoa > Chordata > Aves > Pelecaniformes > Threskiornithidae > Nipponia > Nipponia nippon. The sequence continues at coordinate 91,828,299 of NW_028262358.1, read as the reverse complement.
GTTCTTCCTCCAGTGGAATTTCCACCACACTGCAATGTGGCTTTTCCCACAGTACAAAGCACAATGCTACTAATGTTACAGGATAACCATAGTCCAATGTGATGTGCCAGAAGACTACATACTAAGAAAGTGAGAAATGTTGGTTGTAAATTTTGACTGCCAAAGCTGAATTGATTCATGCAGCTTTAGATACACGTATAATTTTGCAGCATTTTGCATAGATGATGATCCTGGGGAAAGAATAGTGAGAATAAAATCAGATATAGCAGATAAAGCTGGGTGAACATTAAACTGGAACAAAATGTCATACACTATTGGTAATTACAGTAAGAACTTCCCAGATGTTGTAGCTGGAGCCATTCTTAAAATTGCAAAAGCAAAATACATTAAATACATGAAATACGTATCACATCAAGACATGACAGTGAACATACATCTTAAAAACACATTTTATTATAATGTACGTCATTCTGTTCACTCTGCCTATATAGAATGCAAAATGAGAGAAAAAAAAGTCATTCTACATGGGAAATATAAGCTATTTTGATCTTTTGGGATTCTGAAAGCACAGTTGACTGGACTTTCTTAATTGACCGTGTAGTATAATATCTAAGTATCCCAGGAGCATTCTTTCATACTGAAAAATATTTTTATGAAACTTTTGGTATTGTAAGTTACCATAAAACCAATGTGCTATGTTCTGACTTCCATACATTTGTGAAGCATTACAATACATGCAGAAAGTCCAATAAAGACTGTTAACAAATAATAATAATAAGGAAGATCTGTCTTTTCTGAGCACTTCTGGGTAAGATCTTTACCTTGATCTGAAATGAAACTATCCTTGCATATGCATATCCAGATACTTTTTCCTATCTAACATCTCTAACTTCATATTGAACCCTACCAAATTTTATGAGGCCATCTTAGAAGTGCTTCTAAGAAGGGATAGATAATATGTTTTTCTTTGAGACATCATGAACTCTTCATTTACTCTAATATGCAAGGCGGATCTGTTAAAAATGCACAATATTACAATGCAGAAAGTGGGAAAAGCTGTTCTTGTGATACCTGGCCATATATGGCTGTAATATTACCCATTCAGCTTTGAATAAGAGACACAGAATGATTCAGAAACGTGAAAGGAGAATTTTTTCATTTAAGGCAGGAATTTAAAATTACAAGTTGCAAGTCTGAGTAATGCAGTTAGACTGAAGTTGAGATATATTGCAAATGAACTGAGTCAGAGTCACACAACTGAATGAATTATCTCATGCAGGATTGTTAAGAAAACCTTTATTTCAGGAAATCTGTAATATTGCTTCTGACACAGCCAGTGCTTGGCCGAAAGATTATTGTCTATGTCTCGATTTAATGTCTTTGAATCTAGAGCTAAATTCCAAAGAGATTTGCCTAAAATATCTATTTATAAATAACTGGCTGTAGCTCTTACTCGTTGTACATTTCTAGTTACTATTTCTATATAGTGGTGCATAAAGCAGGATATAGCAATTGTTATTCACATTTCTGAACATACTCCATTTTGAAAAAATACCAATCACCTCCTGCTTCCAATGACTGCATTTTTAGAATATGAAGAAATTGTATCTGTGCATGTTCTGGCAGAAGATGATGGGTACATTTATTTAAAAGTGTAGGCCTCTTACTTTCTGTTTTTATATTCCTGTAGATCATCAGCTATAATCTTCATCATTTTTTTCCCCAGTAGGCCTCAATGAACAACAGTGAATACCTTAAATACGAGCATGAGGATTTGTTAGCAAAACTGTGGGTTTTCTTAAATTTTACATCCGTTCCACTGTCTGTAATCCAAATATTATATGCCTAATACCTTGGTTCTTAATTTGTTCCACTTCTCTATTTTCATCAGAGGCCTCATTGTTATCTTTATTTAGTGACAACACTAACTCTCTTCTATCTCTTCAGCAGGACTGTGCTGCCTTGACAGTCATCTTCCAGCGTCAACAGCCATTGTCTCTCCCAGCACACCTCCAGCCTTAGGAGGAACAGCCCATATAGTCCTCGTAAGGGACATGTTTTGTACAATTTTACCATCCAGCCTGGTGAATGAGTAGCCACAATGATGACCATTTAAGGATTACACAAACTAAATATTGTAAAATACTGTATAAGCAGAGAATAATATTTTTAGAGACCTGAGGGCAGTGCTAGGCCTGACTGTCCCTGCCAAACCTCCACTGAGGCCTCCCCACCCTGCCCATGTCCCAGGATGTCATTTCAACCCAGCCTGGGGCCATCAGCCCCTGACCCAGTGACGTCGCAGCAGGGCCAGTCTCCAGCTGTTAAGATGGTTACTTATGCAGTGATGTCTTGCTGGACAGCACAGAGTTCTTGCCCTTTTCCTCCTGCTGGGCAACATGAGACAAGTTTGGTTACTCTAATACACTGACCTTCCAAGCCAAGTGGTCACTCTTGCATATGCAGATCCCCAAGTTTAGGTGCTCATATTGCACCAACTGGATGCACTTCTAGAGGCTTCCTAAGGAACCTGTGTGGTCCCACGACTTTACAGGAAACTGATACTTTGAATGTGTCACTAAAAAGCTAAAAGTTTAGTTCACAGGCTAAAAGATGAAGTGCTTAATAAAATGGTTTAGGTCCTATTGAGGTTTTTTGTCTGTTAGCATACAAACTAATGGGGTGAGCTCCCTATCAGTTTACCAGCACAGGCAGCATAACTTGTGCTCTGCATGTGGAGCAAAAGAAGGAGCAGTCAGAAAACTGCCTCTCATAAAACATTCTTTTGGTCAAGAGCAACAACGGTCCTTATGAAAATGAGCAAATTACCTTGATTTCTGAGATGAGTACAAGTATATGGAGTTTGAATGAGGTCACCTGCTATGCAAGATCTCCTTACATTGTTCTCTATCAAAGAACGGCAAGTCGTATTTCTCCCTTATCATTCCCTCCTCCATAAAGAGTAAGCTTTCTTCCACCCTTGAAGGTTACCTTTTCATTGAGCCTACTCCAGGAGAAAAAGGCAGCCACCAAACTACACTAGCTGATGACTGTAGTTGGAAGCTTCCCTGTACATTTTCTCATTTGCTCCTTCACATTTGTTCTTTGTTTTAGTTCCTTATCCTTGAACCTTTCAGGTTCACAGATATATGCCAGTCCAGTAACCCACACTGAGGGAGTGGTTAGAAATTTGTTGGACCAGGGCGTTGGGAGTCACAGCTTGCGAATTCTTTCTCCTTTCCGTGATTTCATCTACCTGAGCGAGAAAAAGTTAGGAACTTTCTCCCACTTCAGCTGGAGAAAGCAGTTGTGTTTTAAAGGAATTAAATAAAGACAAAGTCCAGGTAAGATGGATATGGCCTTTAGGAATTATTTTTTTCTTGAAATTCCTTATTGTTGTGGCTCACTGGTAATGTACTCAGTGCACTGCTGATAGCTCAGTGTTTGGGCCCATGCTAATTAATCTATTGCATTGAGGAAACTGTCAGGAATCTCATTAGTGCTGCTTTCCCCTTCCTGTCTTTTTAATCACCTCTAGTACCTCAAATTCAGGAAGAAATGGGAACAACCTGTGACCCTGTGGTAGTACATAGTTCTTGTGCAAGATGGTCTCTTTACCTGGTTTTCTTCATCTGTGGATGGGAACTTACATTGGGCCGGCCCTGTTCTGAATCATGGAAACACTTTAATTTTATGCCATTGTCTAAAGTAAAGCTTTTAGTCTTTACTATGCATTTAAAACTTTTTCTCTTCAAATTTCTGAAAGCTTCACCTATTTCACTAGCAAATTTCTTGGTTTGGTTTTCGGGAAGCAAGAGCTGTAGAGGGAAAAACACATCTTTTAGACATGTCTTTGAGAAATGGGACAGATATATGGAATGTTTGGTGCTGTTTTGACTTCTGTTGCTACTGAAAAGAGACCAGCTAGGGAGATATTGAGAAATATAACCTCAGGATACTACCTTGGAGGATGCACTGGCTGGGATTTTATAGTCTACAGGCGTTTTCTGTCAGATATACTGTACACAAGGGCATTGCCAAATAACAACAGAGAGTATTCATGGTATTCTGAGGAACTGCCAAAGAAAACAAGTCTGCAGATTACCCTTTATTTGATGTTATGCTGACATTTCTCACATCAACAGAGTTTCTAGAACTGAAAACTTAAGGATAAACATCTAAGGATAGATACTGGGCCAGGATTCCTTTTCAGCTTTTTAGGGAAAATTCCTAAATGCATTTAAATCAGCCAAAATTCAGTAATTATAGAAAGAACCTTGGACTTTGAATAAAAAAACCCTTCCCTTATCTGTAAGTAGGTGTGTATACACATTTATATAATTTTAAAGGTTGTTTTTCTTTCTATTTCAAACCTTGGTTATGGTATCATATCTTTGGTTATTTACTCATAATGTAAATTAAAGTTAAAATTAAAAGCCATTGTAGTTAAAATAGAATTTTTTTTCACTGTCGTTCAGTGCACAAAAGATACTTGGTTTGTTTCTTGTAATTACATTGAAGAAATAGATTTGTGTTAAAAACGTCTTGAACCATCTCACTTGGTAATTGACACCTGTAGCTACATATAAGAAGAAAATAACAAAATCTACCCAGAAGACTTCCTGCTTGTTAACCTATTACAACAGTAGTATAAAAGCAGGAAGAAGACTAATAGTTCAAAAAGATACAGGGAGACTTGAAAAGGCCAATACTTCTACAAGTGTCAACAATAAGGAACCTAAAACTTTGTTCCTAAAACCCTGCTTTACAGTTTTGGATGCAAGACAGGCAATAACAAAATGCAAGTCACACAGAGTGCATGATCCAGGAATCCTGGGAACTTTGTTAATCTTTCATTCGTATACTGCCATCAAAATAAAAAGAAAACGAGTGTTTGGAATAGCAGGAAGGCAAAGGCAGTTGAAGACAGCAGAGGGATCCCTCCTTGTCAGACTTTCCTTTGCCAGGCTAAACTAGCCCAACTCTTGCGATCACCAGGCGCTCCAGCCCCTGGACCACCTTGGTGTTCCTCAGCTGGACTTGCTCCAACATGTCCTCGTCCTTCGTGTCTGTGGGGAGCCCGGAGCTGCACAGGCAGGAGGGCTGAATAGAGGGGAATAGCACATAAGCTTCAGGAAGGAAAAGGGGCATGGAAGAAGGGAAGGAACACTGTGCAGGGCATGACATGTTGGCATAACTGATAAAGAGAAAACTGTTACTGTACAGTGTACAGAAATTTTAGTTAATTTGTTCTGTTTATTGTCATGAACAGAGCCCAAAGCTGCAAACATTAAATAATGTGTTGCAATTTTCCAGTGGTGGTTGCTATGAGACATAAATAGCAGGCCATTATAACTGATAAACGTCTCACATTTGCTTCAGTTTGGCAGCTGTAAAAACAATATTACTCAAGGTATTTATCAGTTTTATATACTTCTGCTTATCCCACACAGGAAAATTTTTTTCATGATCAATACTGGAGTTCTGGTAACTTATAAATGTCTTTATTTTGCTGAGAGACCAATAATTCTGGTGAAATTTATGGCAGAAGTCTCTGGATAGGTGCCCTCTCTAATGGAAAGAGATACAGCTTTTGGTTTCTCCCTTCTGGTATTTCCTGAGCATCTGAAGCTTTTCTACTTTCATTATAGCTGTCTCCTTCAGTATTTTTAACTTAAGAACTTTGCAGGAATAACATTATGAAAATGAAAGGCAAAGTATCTTATTTCTTCTCTGTCCTATTTTTGTTATTTTATTCAATATTTAATATTATACAAGTAATCTTGGTAGTGACTCAGAAGATAACTTGAGGCTGGTTAAAGAAGTCAAGTTATTAGAGGCCTATTGCATTCTGAAACTAAGAGATCAATGGGTGTCTCAAAGTGAGCACCCAGAAATGTCATGTTCCCAAATCTGTAGCAACTCTTGAAAATCCAGTGAGTAGCTTGCATCACTCCAGGGAGGCATAGATATGGGCTGCACAAAGAAAAGGTACAGGGGTCATGAACTAAACCTTCAAGATATCCTAGACTGTCTACACAGGAATGAAAGACAGTGGAAGTCAAACTGGGTACTAAACTATTCTGTAAGAACAGCTCAGAAACAAACAGCAGGTTTCAAGGATGAAGAAATTCAGAACAACAAAGCTGACCCAGCAATGAAACTGAGAGCAGCATCCGAGTGACAGCTCCAAATGGTCTCCCTGCATTTCCTTATCAAAAAAAAAAAAAACCAACCAACAATAAATTATTGCTAAGGGCTTTCTACATCTCCAAGCTTACAGAACTGATTTGTTTAATGTAGGCAAGACTATAAATTCAACCTTGCTAAACTCAGTGGCAAAACGTAGTTGATCTTACAGAAGGCAGGATTTCACTTTTTACATTTCAGAATCACTCTCTGAGGTGCAGTTTATCACAATTACCTCAACAATCTCATGCATGACACAAAAGAACAAAAACAATTAGATGGAAACATATTAAACAAACAGCTCAGGAAAATAACGCAATGAAAATGCAACTGAGCATTTCTTTGCAGAGGCCAATAGTATATCAGCACTAAAATCCCTGTCTGAGTCTATTCTTTTTAACTGAATGTCATCTAAGAAATGTTCAGAAGTGGAGAAGCCTTCAAGAGAATTTCCTTTCATTCCCATCTCTTTTTTCTAGAGCATGAAAGTGATGGCTGTGCATTTTTAAATAGCTGGTCAAGGCAAAAGTTTGAGGTCTTCTGCAAAATACTGAAGGAAGAAAAGCCTTTATTAGAAGTTGTGTTTTCTTGGTGGCTATAAGTTGGTCTGATCTTTTTTACTTTGAAAGCAAGAAACACAACTACCTTCATATCAGTATGTTCAATGGGCATGTAAAGCAAAATGACAAAAAGGTATTAATTCTTATATTAAAAAGTTGACATAAAAATAATTAGTGTTTTCACAGTACAGCATCTTCCCAAAATGTTTTCAAAAAATATCAACACATTATTTCACTTCATAAAGGTAGTGGACAACCTCAAGGAGTATGTGACTCCTTTAATGTGTTTTCCACAATGGAATTTATTTTGGAAACTTGCAAACAAGAATTATTGCATTTAAGATCTATATGGAACAATCAAGTTGTCACTAATATACCATTTTTTAATACCAAAAGGAGCCTTCATGGGAACAAAGATCAACTGTTTATGCTGTTGGCTGAAACTCTTCATGTCTAGCAAAATCAGTCACTGTCCCTTTATCTTCTTTTATAAGCATCTCCGTGCAGTCAGTGCTACGGCATTCAAAAGACTATCGCAAATCCACAACAGAAGAAAAAATGAAGGGAGGCACTCTTTCAAATAAGGCTCTTTACATGCTTTCCCTCACTCTATTTTTGCCTATTATTGTACAGAGTTCTCAGCAGTGATGCATTACCATAATATTTAGCCTTCATAAAACAGTAATGCTGTCCAGGTATTTGTGCAGTTTTTATATCCATACTATCAGGAATGCAAAGAACTTGCTCTCTGAGCAAATGTTTGCAAGACACAGAAAGACCGTCTTCATTAACGTCCTTTCTGCAATGCTCAGTCCTAATTTCAAACAAGCAGCAGTCCTTTCCCATCTGCTCGTTCATATCCACAGTTTTTGCCAAAATGAGAGAAAACGTATATACAATTAAAATTGAACTTTTAAACAATTTCCCTCTTTAAAACTACCAGACTGTGTAAACTGCTCAGTTGTGCATGAGATATTCAGGAACTCAAACTTGTTTGTATTTGCTTTGCATCTGTATTTCTCCAGGATTTGCCTGTCTCAGCTTTGCAACAGCTTTCCTAGAAGTGTCATCAGTACCCCTCCACCCCCCAGAGTTGTTCCCCTGAGAATTCCTGGAAATGAGTTGTTCCTCCTTGTTGGCCTCAATCAGTAAACACTCATTTATATGCTGTCCAAACATTTCAAGTATTTTCTCCGTATTTTGGATGAGTTAAAGTCCTTTTTACTTCAAAATTCACTGTCAGAAAAAGTCTGGCTCTGTCAAACATTGTGGCACAGGTGGAAGAAGTGTTAACCAGGTTTGGGGATTATGGGGATTTTTTTAGGAACTATAAATGCTTATCGGCACATATCTCAAGTTCAGAGATGGTCATGACTCATACTTTGTAATTCTGAGCCTGTAGGAAATACACATCCTAGAGCTCATATCCATCCTGTAGATCTGTGAGCAGAATTTTGTTGTTAAAATGTACTGACTACCAATAAGCTTAGGTTTTATTGAATGTTTAAGTATTTCAGGCTACCAGATAATCAAATAGCAGCATCTCTATTAAGATTGATATTAATAAAGAACACAAAGAATACAAGGCGCGGTTGGCAGGCTTTGGGTATATCTTGTGAAGAAATAGAAAAATAATTTAAAATATATGCTTTAAATAAGGTAAAACTTCCTGTTCAGAGGACAGAAGGGAATCTTTTTTATGAAGATATGGGCATCTGGTTAAGCTTGTCCGAGGGACACACTTAATGCCAGAAAAAGACAGATGGGAGATCAATGCAAGTTGTCGTTATTTTTAAACACAATTCAGAGAGACATTTTAATCACTTCTCCAAATTTCTACCAGCATCTTTTTTTCTGTCAGACACATGCATTTCTTTATTGCACATCAAGCTGGAGGACGTGTTTCTGATACTTAACTTTGCAGTTAGAAGAAAGCATAAAGAATCAATGGCTTTGATTCTGCTTAAATGTTCCTCAGTTCAGCCCACAATTATTCTCTTGCAGTCTAAAAGGTACATGGCTGCAATTTGGATTACTCTTTGAAATGCCATTTGTTTGGATTTCATTTCACTGATAACCGGCCAGGCGGTCGATCGTGGTGTTGTATAATTTCCACTCGTGGACACTAAAATTTGTCATCTAGCTTTCAGTGCAGAGTAAAATTCAGTGATCAGGAAGCCGGCCTGCATGTCTAGCTTCACTTCTGTGACAGATGTCTTGCATGATCTACTGCTAAGACAGACCTTGGTTAAGATATCATGAATAGGAAGGATCACCACCAGTCCACTCTCCTCCTCAGTTAGCAAGTGATTCTTGTGGTCTGCTGCCATTTTGTTGCTCTTTTCCAAATCATCCTTGTCACCCTCTCTAGGTGAAGCTACATCACAACCATCACTGTGGTCAAAGCTTGTGAAGATACAGATGACCTCCTGAGCAGACAGTAGCCAGCTCATGTATGGTCCCAGCAGGATGGAGCTCAGCAAACACCAGACGCTCACTTCCTCAAGCAAGCTATTTGCTAATACTGAACTCAATTCTGCCATGGCTACAATATTCACAGCACATGAAGTATTAAAAGTTTGTGTGGCTTTAGGTACTCACTGCAGTCCAAGTAGCTCCTTGGGTGGAAAGATCTTCTCTCTCTGCAACAGCCATCCATCAGAAACCCCCCAAAAGAGACCAACTGAATCTCAGAGCCTCTCTTTTGCTTTCCTCACCAAAAGCCTTGCAGACTGAATTTGTTAAAAGTCTTATTCATACCTCAGACAGAGGAAGCCTCTCCTGCTTTCATCCACCCACCTCTAGACACCACAGCCCTAATACCTATTTTAAGACTATTCCCATTCTAATAGATTTTTGGTACCTGGAATTTCCAAATGACTGAGTAAATAACACTAATGGAATATGAACACACCAGTCTCACTGTGCCTTTTAATAAATGAAGAGACACATATAAATTTTCAGTAGTTTTATTGAAAAATGCCTCTTTCATTTCAGAAATAAATAATATAAGGCAGTGAAATTCACAATTTGCAGTTAAAATATAAAAGCAGCAATTCTATATCCATAGTCTTGCACACAATTTCCAACTGCTTTTGATAACTAAGAAACATTGTATTCTGAAAAAAAAGTCCATACTAAATATACAACATAAACATGCAATTCCATCTCTGCAGGATTGACTGCAATTTGGCATAAGTGTTACTGTGTCTACAAACAAGGAGATTTCAGGCATTATTAAACTGTATCCAGTTGATACAATGATTTCAGCTACTTAATGTTTGTGGTGTTTAAAGGAGATGTATAAGAGCAGTATATGCTCTGCAAAGTGTAACTAAGAATAGAAGAAAATTACAATGATATTGGAAGGAGAGGGAAATTTTTGTTTCTTTTTTAACTAGATAATGCAGACCTGTGATCTGACTGAACTGCAAACATGCATTTGAAAAAGAAGAAAAATGTAGAGCTAAAGCAGACAGTCCTTAGAAAATGTGCAGCAGCTCTGTGGTTATTTTTGTTTTGGTTTTTTGGTTTTCTTTTTTTTATTTATTTGTTTTTATATTATTTTAATGAAAAAGCAGCACTGGGATAACTGAATGCACATATTAACCTGTACGCAGCCACTATAAGCAAAAGTATTTTACAGGCATTTCCAGAGCAATATGAAGTCTCTAGGTACAGACATTGCTATCCCCACATAAGCAAGATACAAAACAGGGGTGTGTCTGATACGAAAAGACCAGATAGCTATTTTGCAAAAGAAACGATGCACTCTCCCTGTGTGTATCTGCAAATGCAAGTATAGCAAGAACAAAAACCACCAACCAAAAAAACCAAAACAAGACACAGATCTTTTATGGGTTTGGTTTTGCTTTTCTTGACAGCGATCTTTTCCAGCGCATGTGCTCAGGGTATTCTGGTGAATGCATTTCAACTCCATAGTCCTCATACTCGTCCTCTCTCCTTTCTGACTCCATGGGTACTATAAAGGGTTCACCTTCAGGTTGATAGGGTCCAGTTTCAGGCACGTATGGTTCTGGTTGAAAATAGTTGTCCGATTGAACATAATAGTTATCGCATGTCTTTGAATCCACAAATACAATGAAAGTTAGTTTGTCTACATAATGTTAGTCCAATCTTATTTCCATATAATAAATATATAAATTAATCATTCACTGGGGGTATTTTTCAGTTTTGTTCATGAATACTTTTTGGCAGTAAAATAATAAAAAGTTTAAAATTCATTTTAAAAGGCTTTGTATTTATAATACACAAAACATTGCAGAAAGAGTCTTAAATTATGCAGGGGACCAATTATTGTAAAAGGAAAAAAAAAAACAACAAAACAAAGCAAATCAAATAAAAATATTATTTTACAGCTACTTCAGTAAATCCAAGCACTGGACTTTATTTTAGACTGTATTATTAGTAGAAGACATGGAGCAGGTAAAACGAACAGGTGGGTTTGGCATATACTAATTTTCTCTGAGAATGGGAAAGTAAGTGTACACATAACTATCACCAGCGGCAATATACAGTACATGTCATTTTCTCGTGCTGTTCCTCGTAACAAAGCGAGTTACAGCTGGTGCTTCAGGAACACCAAAAACTACAGCAAAACAGAAGAAAAATAATTATAAAACTTTGGTATTTATAACTGCAGTTACAGAATCCAACAAGATTACATATAAAAAAAGGCACATGCCCCGATTCAGACATGTTGGTAACAAGCAACAGACAGGTAGGTTTCATAAGTTGTCAAAGATGTTATTCCGGCATATAGCAAGCAGCAGCAGGCTTTTATGCAAAAGCATCATGTAGAGGTGTTAACAGATTTTAGTGGATACGGTCCCATACAAATCATTTACAAGCCACAATTAGTTTACTATTTACATAAGTCATTTCTCATTTACCAGGTTAAATCTGTCTCTTCTAATGGCATTACCTTTGCTGGTTAGTAGTTTTATAAGCCTCCTTCACCACTGAGGCTTTTTATGGTCTGGGTCTTTTTTTTAAAAAACAAAGACTGTCTATTTTATTATTGAAATGCAACAAGCTTAATGAATTGACATCACTGTCCTTTATCTCATTCACGAGTTGTGTTAGTAAAAAGAATCTCCCCATTCTATGAGGCCTACATGGTTCAAAAACCATATCCGTGGTGAAATATCCATACGGACTCATTTTCTAATAAGCACGTGCGCAAACATCTCAGAAACAGGATTTTCATGTATTCAAACTGTAAGCAGCACTGGCGACTTAGAAAATGTGTTAGCCGAAACCTGAAACAGGTCAAAGATGATGTTAGTCTTTTAAAAAGTCCAACTGATGTGCAAAAACATACTTTCATCCAACTAAATACATAACAGTTAAGTCATAGGCATATATTTATATATGTATACATAGCTGCTTACTAGAAAGGCGAACACTGCTGAATCACAGGTACAATTTTCTTTCTTTCTCATTTAAATAAGAATTTTGTGTGAGATCTGCACAAGCACCTGGCTCTTTAACCAGCAGCACTGAGTCTGCAAGTGTGTACATATATATATATATCTCTCTCTCTCTTCTTTTTTTTTTTCTTTTCATGGGTACATGCACAATACACTGACAGAAAACCATATCCAATAGTAGTATCACATACACTAATTTTGAGATGTTGCAATGCATACATATTAATTTGTTAACAATACTGTGGTCCTGCAGGATCCCCATGTTAAAATATATTAGAATCTTTCCAGTCAGAAATTGGTGGCCGCTGTGACCCTTTCTTTTGATTCCAGAAGCAGCCTACTGTTTTGAGCTACATCACAGAGTGGAAAGGCTGATATGACCCAGGGCTAATCAGAGACTCCATGATGTTTAACTGGGTAGAAATTGTAGGACAGTGGTGGTTTTCAGTTGTCTGTACTGTATCACCGAATGGATTTCCTTTGTGGAAAAATTTTATTTCAGATATCAATTTTGTATAAATAATCCTGACATTGCTCAAAAAGAGACACACGGAAATTGCCAACCACAGCATTCTTTTTATTTTTCAAGAGAAACATGGAGAATTCAACCTTGTTCTGAAGACGATTGGAAGGGGTGAGGATGGAGGGGAAAAAAGAAGAAGAAGAAAACGGTCACTTAAATCCTATGAGCAACATTATCAACTACTAACCATCTATGTTAAAAAAAAAAAAAAAAAAGACTAAAATATTGAGTTACTACTTCCTATTTAAAGTGAACCACACATAACATCAAGTAAATCTGCATCAAAGTCCAAATGACTGCTCATATACGTGCACATTACAATGAGGCAGGCCTGCTCATTGCAACCATTTCCTCCTGATTCAGTATGTCCAGGCTAGCAGGACTGTCTCATGGAAAGCAGCTCAATATGAACAGCCACATCTGTGAAGGCTATTTAAGGCAAGTTAAATTGTTCATAACCTACCTGGGAATCCTTGGCCATTGTAACGGATGCTAGCACACTGGGATGAATCACAATATCCTGGTGGCCCTGGGGGACCTCGAATACCCGCATTTCCAGGACGACCTGGTGGCCCTGGTGGTCCTCGTGATCCTGTGGAGCCTGGTGGACCAGTTCTAGATTCTCCTTGTGGACCTAATTTTAGAATTGAAAGGGTGGGGTGTTGTTTTCTTTAAGAGCCAGCTTGATAAAACAGCTAACATTACTGCTGTCTAGACTACACAGTCTAGGCTATGTCGTTGGTGAGAAAACACTTGCACTTTGTTGCTATATGGGGGTCAACAGAAAGAAAAACAAAAGAAAACTAGAAATGTGACTCATCATTAGTTGCTTCCCTGTGTGTGGCTTACTGAAGGATTTATTCACAGAAACTGATTTAGTAAGGTTTGAGCCAAGTAAGAAACATCAATGAATTCTCTGGTTTATTTCCCCGCTGTGTAAGATACAAAGATCTCAAGGGAAACTACTAGATTAGACAAGCACACTGGATTTCAATTAAAATATAGGAGTACATTAATTCTGCTACCCTGTAGCCTCAGGATAGATGAGGTAATGTTTTTTTTGGAACCGATCTTATTATGGTTAGCAGAAAAGTAAAGCTTCAAGTAACTGGGGTTACAATTTGCTGCAAGCATCTAATGGGTCCTGTATGAAAAAACACGTTTAGCCTAGTAAACTACAAGCAGAAACAAATGATGCAGCTGATTTCTGCCAAGGCTTCAGTGAACAAAATTGCATGATACAAAGAGCAAAACCAACGGTGAAATCATCTGACTCTATCATCTGGTAACTCTGCATGTGTGAGTGTTTTGTAGTCCGGGGACAATTTGTAGTTCCGTAATCACAAGTGAAAAATGGAACTAGATACTGCAAAAGTGTCATCTGATAACATTTATGAAAATATCCATCATTTATTTGGACAATGCATTTTCATAAAATACATTTTCACACACGCAAGCATGCCAGATGAGTAAATTACAAGATAAAGATAAATACCTATTAGCCACATCCAAAAATCTTTCTAAATTGCCCTTTTTTGTAGGGGTTTCCAGTAAACTCTAATACATGTCAAAACCATGAAGTGGACAGTGTAAAGCATGTTCATTCACCATATGTAGTCTGGTTCCCTATGAAGAAATGTTGTCTTTTTGTCCTACTTTTCTGTAATCTGATAGAACAAGAAATATTTACCAGGTGGTCCCGGCAAACCTCGTGGTCCTTGAGATCCAGTCCCTCTTTCACCTTTCTCTCCAGGCATTCCTACAGAATAAAAATAAAAAAAAAAAAACCACCAAACAAAAAACCAATAAAACCCAAAGGAAGGAAACTACATCAACAAATATTTCTTCATGATCTCTCATTGATATTAATATTTAGTTCCCATTATTTAATGTAACAAGGCCAGTCAAACCTTATTTTGTACAGATGTCCAAATGTGCATTTGGGAAAATAATTTGGATATAAATATACTAACCTAAAAATAAAGTAGGATGCAGAAGTAATTTAGTGTGAATAAACTTTCTCAAACATAGAAAAGTCTCTGAGATACTTAAAACACCACAGAACATTATTATTTTAAACTACAAACAGGAAGGTATTTTCAAGCTTGCATACTTCTGCTATAAAGGATGCTTTACACTTTCTTAGAAACAGTTATGATGAAATAAGTTTAAGAAAGAGCTGAATTCAGAAATTCATTCTTCCTTGATTTTTTCTAGTCTTTTTTAAAGGTTATACTAAAATACATACTAGAAAACACAGCACTGAATCTATGCTACAGTAGAGTAGCTGGAATAAGCAAAGGCCACAACATAGTACAGTACAAACACTCCATGTCATTGCAGTGATCCACGGTAGCCACAAAATAGGTTTACCCATATGCTCAAACACAGGTCAGAGTTGCTTCCCTCTCTCAGAGTACTGCAAAGAGCCAAGGATGTAGACCTAATTCTTTCAACTCCTACTTTTTATTCTTGGTAATTACTCATTTTCTCTCTTAATCAGAGTTCTGTTCTGCAAAGAGTTGTGTTACTCTAAAGAGCCTTTCAAGATGTAGCTGTTTAGTGCCAGAAGAGGTCTGAGAACATTCACTTTCCTGGGATATCCTGTGGAAGCCTGAGACAGCAGCCAAAATATTATACCAACTTGTGTTTCATGAAACATGAGCAAGGGAGAGACAGAGGAAAGCACTGATGTAATTAACCTTGTCCTCCATAACATCAGTGTCCCTCAGGCAATCCAACTGACCTAACAGGCTACTGCTAGGTGTGGGCTTCCTAGTCTGACATGGTAAAGGGATCAGGCAGCTCCTCTGGCAGCCTCTGCACTATGTCCACTATGAAATATGTAGCTGCCTTGGAATTTACTCACCTCTTTCACCGGGTGGTCCTTGGACCCCAGGAGGTCCTGGGAATCCTGGTCTTCCTCCAGGTCCAGGTTCCCCTCTTGTCCCAGCAGCTCCTGGGGGACCAGGTGGTCCTGGTGGCCCTGGCTGGTTACGGTTTGAATAATAATCGTTCGGGATTTGATTCAGCATTTGATTAAACCGGCTCATTTGACCTTCAAAAGGAAAGAAAAATGGTTCAATAAACCATGTGAAATGAGTGAAAGTCTTTTATCAGAGTGGGAAGGAATAACAAATTCTCTCTCTTCATTAAATCCTATCTTTGGTTCTATTCAACAGATTAGTGGTAACTAGTACAGATGAATTAGGAAGAGTTAAGATGAATGTCTGATAAGAAGGCTGAACATAAATGGAGGAGGGAGGGCAGAAAGGTAAGGGAGATTCTGGAAAGTCAATAACATCAACAAAAAATAATTCTAAGGCACAAAATAAGCATTTGTTTACAATACTCTTGCTCTCAGAATTCTAATTAGCGGTTGTTTACTCTGAAGAACAGAAAAGACTTGTTACACTTCTAAAGGTGGAATATCACATTTCTATATACTTTCAGAGCTCTGAAGCTACCACAAACACAGTATAAATTATTCATGTGTATAGCTAGCAGCACATAGTCTATGAAGTCGCTTTTTTAAGCCTGTAGGATGCATCGGCTTGTACCTCTATACCTTCTGCATATAGGCAAATTTCATTTCCAAAGAAAGGTGTCTGAACAAAAGCAACAGCATTGTGAAACTACACAGAAAGGAGCCCTTAATGGGGGGGGGGGCCACATCTAGCCCTAACTCATTAGTGTATGTGCCAGTCCTAGCATAACCCTGAAGAGATGAGCTGAATATGAAAAAAATAAGGCAGGGATGTTCACAAACAAGATGCTAAAAGATCTCAGATAACACATCCTTATTCATAAGTCTAATACATTGACGAATGTACTTTCCTTCCTCTGCAACAGCTAATCAACATATTTTAAATAGCAGCCATCACAGACATTTTCAAGGATATACTGTCCTCCTCCCTCCACACAAGCACTCTTAATGATCCAAAAAGGTTTATCTGTTTACCACAACCAGCACTTACCCTTGTTACAGAAACAATATTAAGAACAATTTATGGGCACATTTGTCTCTGTCCTCCTCAGCAGGTCTACTGATAGCAAAAGCACTGCCTCAGGAATAGAGAGAAAGCCTCTGTAGAGAACACTTTCATGGGCTGCAGAGCTGCACTGCGTGGCAGCAGAGGACTAAAATTCAATTTGGAGTCCTTATCCAAATAAATATAATTTTCACTTGCATAGCACAGCTGATTCTGTGCACAGTATTGACCCAACACTCATCTGTCTTTTCCTGCTAGCAAAGTACCTGCAGTGAGCATCCTTTTTCTCCCCAATTCCTTCCTCCTGAAGATAAGACATGTTTAATGAGAAAATATATATTGATTTTTATGACAAAGATAAAGTAATTTTGGACCAGACTGACAAAAGGAAAGTCACCTTCCTTATACAGAGTACTAGACTTGCATGTGTATTTCCAAAGGTCACAGGTTAGTCTATGATCAAGCTAGCCATTTGAATCCAGCAAAAATTTAGGGCTACATTTTTTTCCACCAAATCATTGGCATTGGACAGCTATCAGATTACTCAAGCTCTTGCTATGCTCTGTAGCCAATATCCCTCACCTTAAATTTAAACCATTGTTTTCTCTTTTAACAAACAAAGTAGTAAATTACTAGTGTGAGAAACAAAGCAAGCAACACTGTTTACCGTTTATCAGTTGTTCACAAACTTGTCTTGCAACTGCTCGCATCATGTTCTGAGAAGCAATGTCACCCTAAATAATCAAAACCAAAGCAAGTGTTTTATTAGCAAGTGTCTGTGCTTTTAAAGACATAGTGTTTAATTAAAAAAATCTGAGAAAAACTGACTTTAAAGCAGACTTACTCTGTCACCTTTTTCTCCCTTCATTCCAGGTGTTCCCTAAAATAAATACAGTAAAAATAAACCAGCTGAAGGATTATGTTATTCCACCCCACCTATAGGTTTGAGATATGCAATTTTAGAAAACATTTTGACTCTTTCAAGAAGACAGACCTGGTCCTCCTTGAACTTTACATTTCAGAGATGTTAAAGCAGAAAAGACTGGACAAGCAGTGATCTTTTGTGTATAATCAAACACACTGACAGATGCAGAAGAAAGACCTGAATTTGAAAGTTGAATTTCTAGCATCCCATTTCTGTAAATGGTGAACAGTCTTGTGTGAATTATATATGACTCTTTAATTTTAAGTCTTAAGCCAACTCATCATTAAAGAAGGTAAGCTAGGAATAACACATGTCTAGGAAGGGTAGCTGTCTCCTTGAACACACAAGAAACAGACCCTGTGTTACGCAAAGAAGCGCTATGTAGAGATGACACGTCAGATGGAGAGAGATGACATTAAGTGCTTATTCTATTTATAACAGCTAATCCCTGCTAATTCTCAACCATTTCTAGTCTCACAGACATTTTAGCTTGAGCTGCTTTATAATTATTGACATTTGCAAGACCTAACTTTTGTCTAACAGCAATTTCCATTTGCCTTTGAATACTCTAGTGGCTGTTGTGGGTTTTTTGGTTTTCAAGAATACTTTGTAACAAGCCAACCAGAAGGACTGACTCTAATTTTTATGTATGTATGTGTCTATGGCTGGAAAAGTATCACGTATACTCTAAAGATGTTTTTAAATGCTGAACTGGAGATATACACACACAATCTACTCTGCAAACAAAATTTTGTGTGTGCACCTCTCACACAACATTTTGAGATTTTAGCCTTATGTTGGCATTCCAGTGCTAGCAAAGAAAAGCATCAAGAGAGAGCAAACCACACTTTCCAAAGAAATTGTAATTACAATGCTTGGTATGATGGATTTTTAAAGATTTTCAAAATAGACAGCAATGATTTCAGAAGGATGTTTACAACTTGCTTTGGTTTATTTGACATGATTTTGGCCACAGTAAAAATTGCAGATGTCTATTTAAAATAAGTAGAAACTTAGATTCACAGTCATTTGTTTTAGCCACTATGTCGCCCTTTGAAAAATCTAAAAATCTGCAAAGTGTTTTAAAACTATTCTTTTAATTTTGACATCAAAATACAAAAGGAAAAAAAAGAAACAACAAAAAACAAAACAAAACAAAAAACAAATAAAAATTAAAAAAAAAAACAAAACTGCATTTACTGCAAGACCTGCTTGGGAAGCCATCATGAATAGCCCTTCCAATGCTCTTGAATACTGACTGTGACAAATGCCACGTGTGCCAAATTCCAGGGCAGTACAAACAAAACTTTGCCCTAAACTATGGCTCCTGAAGTTGCCAGTGTGAGTTTTACAGGTGACTTCAGTGGATGTAGTTAGGCCACAGCTGAGTCCTTCTAAAAATTTATTATAAATTCACCTGCCAGAATGTGTCCAAAGAGCCCATGAGCTGTGTTAGTTAAGCAAAAAGAGGCTAGCATGAGTTCAAATAGATTTTCACTTGTAGCCTAAATTACTATTTGAATGTAAGGCATATTTCAAAGGTGAAAAACCAGTTTGGTCATCTGCTGCTCTGCATGGCTCTCCACATAGTTACACATATATCCTAAGTATTACTGCTTTTTACATCATAGTATTTCTTTAAGGAGCCTGTTTATCACCATTAACAAAGCAAAGGCTAAGTGTGGGCTGCAGCTGTTTTTCATAACGTTCCCACAGTACCCGCAATTAATTTCAACAACACGAGACAACAAATCATTCCACTGAGGTCACAGCGGATACAATTCGAATGCAGTGACACTGTTTCATAGACTTCCATCAAGGTTTTGGGCAAACAAATTCTGATGGGCTATGTCAAGGTGTGAACTTAGCATGCTATCTGAGCTTCTCAGCAGCAGTGTTGCATGTGCCTACCCCATAATGTGCCACAGAAAATATGAGGCAGTTCATCCATCAGTGAGTTAAATAGTTGGCATACAGTACGTTTGCATCATGCATAACAGATCTTTCATGCAAAATTAATTGTACAGACTCAAATGAAAGATTTAGAATGGTGACATCATAAATGTGCCACTAGAATAAATTATGCCACCAGTGAGACAGTTACTAATACCACACAATATACACATCAAACTGATTAATATTCTTTCCCTTCTGTCCTGCACTCTTTCATCTATATCTTTTCTTACTCTGTGAAGTCCACAGGGAAAAGGTCTGTCTTTCAGTTTTAGCTTAGCACAGCCACATGCTGAAACAGACCATGGACTTGTAAATGCCATAACAACATAAATAAACTGTAACAATTAAAACCATCAGGAAAATATGACATTTCTATCTGTCATTCTCTAATAATTAACATTGTGGTAAATGCTGATGTACTGAAGCTCTGAAAGAGATGTAATTTGGCTCTAAATTCAACAGACATTAACATCTCAGTTATAAACATCTATCTGAAATATCCATTGAATAGAATTGCAGGTTTTTCACTTGCACTGGTCTATAACATGAAAATCTGGGGGAGAAAAATATTAACAAATTATTTGGTGCTTCTCTTTCTATTTGAAACTTGGCAATTTTTGCTGTTTTCTGAAAGCATATTCATTTGAAATTATCTGCTTAGTACATATTTATAATACCTGCTCATTGTATTCTCTGTCTTTCTAAGGCTTTCATAGTACAAACGCGTGTTGTTTTGACCAGAAGCAAATCATGCAGTACGTCGTCTTGTTTATTCACTAAGTAAGTGCAAGCATTAGAAATCAGATTTCTGGTCTACTATCCTGGCAATATTCTAATAATTACTTGAAGTGCCCTGTTCCAATGAATTCACTTGCTAGAGCATTCACACACCAGAACTATACATAGAAGAGAAAAAAAATGAAGCAAACTTAAAATGTTCAAATCCTGTATACTCCTTCTGGACATATTTTTGCTGACCAGTCAAGAAAAGTTCTTCAGGCTGCCTTCAGCCACAGGCCATGCTGGTAAGACAGGAAGGTGCTCTGATAACAAAAGCACAACATTGCTCCAAAATATTGCCAACAAAGGTTCCCCAGCTAGAAAAATTCTAAGGCCATTCCTTAATTATAAGTGATACACAGTCAATTTTACAATTCATTGAAATCAAATGAGCCTCATTCTTCATTTTGTGACCTTGCAAAGATACACTTATTCAGCCTTATGACTGGAAATCCATAGGCTATTCCAAAGTAATTTTAAAAATTTGAAGACTAGAGACTGACTGGCCACATTAACAACAAAGTTCATTTTCCACCTAGATATTTTAGAAATATGATTTCCAAAAAATAACTACAACTGCAATTACCGAGTTGCTATTTGCATCTTCCTCCCACTTGCTTATATTCTTAAATTTCAGTTTATTTTCTTTTAATAGACAAAAACGTGCAATTTAGCCAACTGCTTGGCAGCATTTTGAGAAGCAGCAGCTGCTGCTGACATTCTGTTCTGTTGATATCCTGCAATGAGGGAGTCACTTGGGGTCAGTGTGAGGAAAAGCTAGTTTATGCTGCATGTGGGATTTTTCTGAGCTGTGGGATGAAGGCTGGAGCTGC
Organism: Nipponia nippon; assembly: GCF_047370975.1. Lineage (NCBI taxonomy): Eukaryota > Metazoa > Chordata > Aves > Pelecaniformes > Threskiornithidae > Nipponia > Nipponia nippon. The sequence continues at coordinate 91,807,088 of NW_028262358.1, read as the reverse complement.
AGCAGAGTTCTACAGCTGAAGGAGGACAAAACAAAGGAAGTTTTGCTATTTTTACTTTAAAAGATAATGCACTCAATTGTTTTCCCCAAAAGAATCTTTGCTCCCAAGAACCACCAGTTCGCTGCTCCCAAAGCAGCGTCTTTTTGAGACTTCATCTAGGATGTCTGCATAGATGGATGCAAGATCAGTAAACACATGGCAGCAGAGAATGGAAAATGCTCAAAAACTGCATGTAACTCACAACAAACATCTTCCTTATGTGCTCGGGATTAACCTCTCAAGGTTTTCACAGCCTGTTTGGTCCTGGAGGCATCAGTCTAACAGCACCTTATATATAAAACATGAATGCCTTGCACGATTTCCTGGGGAACTTCTAGATCAACAAAGTCAGACCCTGTTGTCACAGAGTCTGTTTTAGAAACAAGACAGCTCTACCTTAAGACAACTTAGTCTGCCTACCCATCCATTACCATTTTTACTCTCAAACAGTAAAAAAAACAGTACGGGAACTTTTCTTCTCTGGTAGTCCAAGATCTGCTATTTCCCATTACATTTATTCACAGAAAACTTATCCATTTCTTCCTGAGCTAATATCGTCTTTTAGCTTAATGAGTCTTTCTTACCCTTGCTCGTTGTTACCCTATGATATATGTACAGACTACTACCAAATTCTTGCTCTCTGACCAGACAGACAGAGTACAGATATTTTAGTCTCCTCTAGGATAGCCAGTGCTCAATTCTCAATAGATTACTGACTCATTTGTGTTCTTACTGTTCCTTTTTCTGTCATTTTGTTACTACACAGAAAAAACGCCTAAGTTTCTCTTGGAAGTACTTATAAGCAGATTATAAAGTCAAATTTCCTATTTCCATGAAAACTCAGTAAACACTTCAAGTATCAACTTGTTCTAGTATAAGTACACACTGAGGTAGAGAAATGTTTACAGCCACTTTCGTGGTGTGGTCTGCCTCAGCTTAGTACATTAGTGCTATTTAACACTTCAGGAAAGAGCTCCAATTGACTGCATTCACTGGGAATGTCTTCGCAACACCAAGGCTCCTCATAATTTGCATGTAACTGTGTCTCTTTTGCCTGGGGTGTAATGTTCCCTGCTTTGTAGTGGTCTTTCACCTGACTTGCATTGCATAGTACCAGGAATACAGATTGTTCAGATAGAAGAAAAAATGGCAGGATCTGGTTGAAAATTATTTACTCCTTGTATTTACCAGAGGCAACGTGAAGCCTCAGTATCTTTCTCCACGACAGGAAGTTACAAATTCAGGCAGGCCTGAACTATGATTCATGACACGGCAAGTTGCGTTTGGCCATTAGGCTGCACCTTTGGCAATTCTAATACTGGACACAAAGGAAAGCATTGAAATTCTGTCCACCAGGAATCTGATAAAACATCTGTGCAAGGTGCAAGCCAGAATTCCTGCTGGGATCTGTTCTAGAAACATAAGAAATGGTAAATATGATGCACAGTGTCTCATTACAAGAAAGTGCAATAACTGAAAAAAAATGTACTTCTAACTGAAAGGAACTCTTAAGATTAGAGTATAGGAGAACTTATACGTGGTACTAGGACAGGAGTTGACTGCCTTGTTTTGCAAAAGCTCTGAAACTGGGCTTGTAGCCAATTTTCCTTCTATGCACATTATTTACCTGCAGATCTTTGCTGCTAAACTGGATTAACTATCCAGTGTCCCAGGTGAAGGAAAATTTGGATACACCTGGTGGTTTGAAGCTCACTTGTGAAACAAACCATAGCACCTTTCAGTTTAAAGCCATTACCCCTTGTCCTATCACTACACTTTAGCAATGTATGTCTAAAGGCAGGAAAGCTTCAGTGCTTTCCTAAGACACTCAATGTCCTCTACTGCAAGGAGAAATTGCATTTATAGGCTGGCAAATGCAGAGTGAATTCAACATGTGTATGAGAAAATTACCCAGCTTCCAGGAGCTCCTGGGAGCTTCCACTTCATAATCATCAAGCTGCCCAGCTTACTATATATTCTTTCAAATTTTCCAGCTGTCGTATACACAATGACATTGAAGTGGGATGGAAAATTCTGGCTGATTGCCAGACATTAAGGTAGAAGTAATGAACAACTTCCCGTTTCAATTGCTGTCTCCACTCCTGACTCAAGTATAATTTCTCAGAGATCCCATAAATTAATCAATTCAAATTTCTCCTGAAACTGTTGGTGGTGAGTTGAGAGCAGCACCTCCTGCTCTTTCTCCCTATTCAGGATGCACTTTAACTTCAAAGGTTTGAGTAGAACCAACAGAAACCACCCCCAAATAATTTTGAAATCACATTGTAAAAACCAGAAAACATTTGCAAAACAGAAATGATTACGTAATATTATCAAAGATTGTCCACCTTCAGCAGCGTACCACTTTTTTACTGCACGCACACATACACAAATATAAAGACTTTCCAGCCATTTTGCTGACCCAGTTCTTCATGCTTATGCAGTGTAGGAATATATGTCTTGGCACATAATAGCCTACTATCATTTTAGTGGAAACCAGAGACCACAATTTCCAGCCCCAACTATTAAACTCAGCAAAATTACGTACTATAAAAATAAAATAGTTTGAAAAAAAGGCTTGTGGTCTTAGGTCAGCTCCACTGTATTAACCACTGTCATAAGTGCAAGACAAGTATTTAAAGCAAGAAGAAGTCTCATATTCATCAACAAACTGTAATTTTAAATTTGATACTATAAGTGTATCATTATCTTACTGGTGTCCCACGATCTCCTGGCTTCCCTGGTTTTCCACTTGGTCCAGCAACTCCTGGAACTCCTGGGGCACCCTACAGCAGAAGACATATAAAGTGAATTGTGGAAATCCACAACGGCCTAAGTGCTAATAAGAAATGTGTTATTGCATTGAGTGCAAAACAATACTGAAAATGGCTCCTATCAGTTTTGGATTTTTTTTTTTTTCTATTAGGTACCTAACAGGCTTGAAAACTTTCCTCCAGAAAAAATAGTTTGTTTTTCATGGAAATGTGTCCTTTTACATAACACCACAGTTTAACAGGCATTTCTGAATCTAAAGATGCAGAGAGTGTCCATATGTTTTTGGTATCACTCTTAATGACAGATTCCTAAAGGAATACAAGACAGTTTGGCCTTCTAGCTTTATCTAGCAGGTCTGTGATCCATGTAAAAGTCCTCAACAAGAAGTCCATAAAAGTCATTCTAGTGATATGAGATAAATATGAACAAATAAAAGACCAGTGTTAGGTTATCTAGCTCGCCTGCACACCCACAAAGGAGCACAAGACAGACAATCATAGGGGAGCATGGGCAGCCCAAATAATACCGTGCCCTAGTAACTCCTGTCTATAAAAATGTACATGGTGTAGATGTGTGCTCTGTGAACGTGTGCATACTGGGAACACATCTTCTGCCTCACTGCTGGTTGGACCTGGTAACATGGAACTGCAGCAACTTGCCTATCTCAGGCTGTCTGATCCAGCATGATACGTTTTTCTCTAACAATCAGCACCTTTTCTAGCATGGTCCCACAAAAGACAACAAAGTAGCTTCATAAGCAAAAACTAATCGTCAAATACTCTTGTCAAGAAAAATTTGTATTAACAGAGTTTGTTTTCATCAGACTATAAGTAATAAGCTGAATGGTTTCAGTAGACCTAGCTATACATTTAAAGATCATGCCTAAAGAACCTGGTAAACTAGTTCTTCCCTTATTTATACTGGCAGAAATCAGTTTCAAAACCACTCTTATGAATGTTTGTGAATACATGCTTTAAGCAGCTGTCTGCTCACCTTTTACTGAGAGTTTCCCGGATTCATTTAGGATACTAAACAGAGGATCCATTTCATATTTGACAGAAACTGAAAATGTCAATGTTGCTCTCTCTTGGCTCAAGTCTTTTATTTCAGAGTATATCAAAGACAAAATCATATTTACCGCTGGTCCTGGTGGGCCTCTGGGACCTGTGGGACCATCTTTTCCTGTGAAACCCTATTAAAAAACAAACACATGATTAGAGATTAACCTAAGATTGTAGACTGATTAAAATGGCCTTTAAGATTATGTAACTGCAATGCTTCTGATTACTACTAGAATATATTTAAAAACCTACCCACAATATGAGTTATAAAAATAGCTATCACAACTAATGCTGGACAAGGCTATAGAACAGTGATCTTCAGCCAATTTAGATGATGTTCAGCTTCTGTTGATTAACTGAAGATGGAATGAGTCTGTCTCAACATTTTTAAGAAAAGGAATCGTTCTGTCCCAGAGGACCAAGATCTCCCTTTTTGCTATTCTCTTACTCAGAGATTAGCTGAAAAATCTGAGGTTTCTACTTAAATGAAGAACAATCTCCCTCTCAGATACTTCCCCTGCATGAAGACATGCTGAGAAATCCCATTTCAATAATCTAACACATTCACAAATTAACATTGATGGTCCATGGTCCACTAATGGCCCACCAATTCCATGGTATGTTCTTTGGCAACTGCCTATCACATGGTGGTCTGTTTTCATTTCTGGCTATCAGCTCCCACTAAAAGATAACTATAAATGCGTATATCAGCTATTAATTTTGACTGTAAAGGTAAGTCATTGCTTCAGTCATCTCAAAGGTGATATGCCACTGTGAAGACAAAAAAGATTTGCTTAGTTGACCCCAAATTAGAAGAAAGGGATTGCAACAACTCCACAATGAAATACCTGTGCACATGCCCTTCATTATGAAGACATTTCAGGATCCCCCATCCAAAGAAAAGTTCTTAGCTCCAGGTAGTCAAAGGTTAAGGAGCAAACTTGACCTCCACAGTAAGAATGGCACAGACGGATTCTTTACACAGATGACATCTCCCAGACATTGAGACAAGCAGAATTTGAAAGGGATCCCCTGCAGCAGCAACAGTGTGTGGAAGACAGCAGGGCTGAGTACCTCAGCAGAGCTCTGCTCAGTGGACATACTGCTCTATGGGTGCAGGCATCTGAGAACCTAGTCAGGAGAGTGAGCAGTGCAATTTTTACAGAAACTATCTGGCTACCCTATGGCTATCTGGGGAGATTTTCACCTCCAAGTCTTGCCAGTCCTTCCGCTTTTATGTCTCTAGGTTGGATACTGATAAAAGGACTCCTTTTGAAAAAGCACTTGAAAAATAAATATATGATAAAGAAGGGGGGAAAAAAACATTACTCGGTCTTTTCAGAAGATAAACTGAGGAAACCTTACCCTTTCGCCTGGAGGTCCTGTTGGGCCAGGTGGACCAGGTAAACCTGGGGTTCCCTAGAAGGAAAAGGAATGATAAACTGTATCCATGACACAACAATCATCACTGCTATGCTAATCATCCCAGTATTTATGCACACATTTAAATATCTAACTGTCCTCAATGTTTCTTTTTGGCATTTACAAAAATAAAACAAACCTTTAGGAGAAACCATTTATTTCATATACATGATACAGGAGTCTTCACCCTCACTCTACTTTTTACTTCCACTTCCTTACCAGCCCATAAGCCAACTGCAAAAATAGTTTTCAGTACTGTTGCCATAAAACAGATATACCTGGTTTATTGCCTTTACAAGCATGACTTAGAGATGTCAGCTAATCCTTTAGCAGTCTGTAGCATCAGTACCACTGCTGTAGGAACTGGATATTGAACAGCTTTGTATCCTGTTGTCATGTTCTTCCCCCTTTTTTGTCTAATCTCACCGTACACTAAAATGTAGCATTGCTTTCTACAGGACATTACTACTCCCTAAATGTATATTACTCAGGGTTATAAGGACTAATGAAAGAAGTAAAGAATACAAGGCCCTTGGTTCATGACTGACGTTACCTGATATATGAAACTAAATCTCCCATACAGTCTTTATATCCCCAGTAAAATCAAGGACAATATAGTAACCAAGGAATATTAGTTGTGTCACCACATGTGCAGATCAATGACCTTAGATTATTAAAATCTGGTTGATTATCAAAAAAACCCTTATTTTTTTCTCCTCAAACCCTAATCCTAGTTTACAATGGAGAAACCTGCAAGTAAGTGAAATTTAATATTTATTTCTTCTGTCAGAAAGCATACAATTAATGTCCCAAGACCATTTGGCTTCCAAAAGTAGAAAGCAATTAGACAACATTGCTGAAGAAGGGTTCAGCAAAGGTTCTGCAACCTCTGTTTTAGGAAGACATTTAACTGCAGGTGGTCAGAAGTTGAGACACCTTCCTGGGGAGTTATCAGTGTACTTTTCCTAATCCAATGGTCTGTCCCTGTGCATTCACAACTATCCAGATGGACATTTGGCTTGACTCACTACAGCTGCTCTTTCACTCTTGCTATTTTGAATGGTTTACTATTTCCTACATTTCAAATTCCTATGTATAAGATAATTATGTTTCCAATACTATTGCTTAGGAAGGTATGAGAAGAGCCCATGACTCCTGGTGGTGTCCAAGACAGCTGTTCAGCAGCCAGCCTGCATCAGGAATAGTGTAAAATGACATTATTTTGTCTAAGTATTGACTTACTGATCGCCCTGGTAGTCCAGGCTGGCCAGCATCACCTTTCATTCCTTGACGACCCTATAATTTTCATAAATGACTGTTAGAGATTCTGAATTACAGAATAGGTCAGTAAAATAATTAATTTGTGTAAATGGACACAAAATAATTCCTGCAAGATGCCTAAATTAAAGAATCCATGAGCCATTTATGTATTATTATTTATGGTTGGACTCGATGATCTTAAAGGTCTTTTCCAACGTAAATTATTCTATGATTATGGAATAAAGCAAGAGACATACACCTCTTAACTGAAGCAATACTGATCATCTCACAAATATTTGGAAATAAAGGATGACTGGTTGGCATTATATTAAAAACATAGGCAAGCAGACATTTGGAAGGGGCACATATTTTGATAAGGAAGTAACACAGACTTCTCAGTAACAGAGACTGATACCAGTGTCTTCACAAGCAGAAAAACAGGGAAGTGTTACATGTTTTCTCCCAGCCTCCCTTATCTTTCTCAACTGGTGAATGGAGCTGTCTACACTCAGCAAAGGTAAAAGCTCAGTCTTTTTAAAGTATCACAGTTTTTCTCTAACCTATGGTCTAAAAGGCATTACACAGTTCCAGGACGCAAGGTGTAGGAGCATATAAAGAAGCAAGGTATTGCCTTTCACAACTTGCTTGCATTCCGCATATACTACAGCACTGCAGTATAAATGCACAGTCTAAACCTACATGAGCTAAATTTGACAATACAATATTTATTTTCCACAGTGGTTTATGTGATAATATAGCATTAATAACTGTTGATGACACATAAAAAAATCAAAAAATTTGTAAACATAGCCTGCCAATGCGAATTGCAATTGATATGAAAAATGAAGTTACATGACTCAAAAGTGGCACTCTAACATTGTTAACTAATGAGAAGTTCCAAGAATTATGTTGGGTTTGTTGCTGCTTTCGTTCCTCAAGGGTTTTCAAACTGAATGTGACAAACAAAGGTATTTATTGTATTCCACATATAAAAGGAATGTGTTTGGCCTTTCTTGCTGTTTGGCACCTCTAGGCCATCTTGATGAAGTTTTCCTCCCAGTATATAACAAAAAACTGAAAAGCATCTACACTGGTTAATAAAATATTTCTACTTTTTCCTTACAAAACAGAAGGTATATCTAATCTTGGAGCACATTTTGTTTTCCATTTCCCAAATCACATTACAGACTGAGAAGATAACCTGGTTTCAAATGCAATATAAGACAGTGTGCAATCAGACACCAATTCTGTTATTTGTTTTCATAAACTTTACATTTTAATCAAAGACCTCATACAAAAAGCTCCTGATTGTGCTAAAATTCAAGCCATTCCTAAACAGGAAACATCAAAATTATATTCCTGCTTTTGGGGTGATTACTTATTAAAATGTGGCAAAAGCAGTCTTAATACATTCAGAATGTAGACAAAGGGTTACCTATGCTATCTGCTCTAAAAACCCGAATCTGGTGAAACTTCATCAGTGTTAACGGAGTTACTCTGACTTTGAAGGCATGTACATGAAATCAGAAGTAGCCTTTCAATAAAATATGCATGCCGTTGCCAAGAAAGCCCCCTTGGAATGAAGGGCTATTTTGTTATGCCTAGATCTAGGCACCCATTGCCTCTCTGAACTTTCAGCTACTGATTTAGGCTCAGAAAATAGAAGTTGAACATGTAAATCTGTGAGAAAGGATTCAGAGTAATATTGCATGCTTAATTTTCCTGCACCACAGTTTGATAGTTTTGAGTCCTTGAACTTGAAGGCCTCGCAACTCTACAGAAAAGCTGTAAGAGAAAAAGTGGAGTAGCACAATGTACAGTGCAACACTTAGACTCTGTCCCTTCACAGACATCCCATAAGCATATGTAACATTCAGGATAGAAAATGCTATTGTATTGGAAAAGACTTGTTTCAGAGAGACTTGTTTCGTAATACTGTGTTGCAGGGAAAAACAAAATGTTAGGGCAAAGCTGCCACACTCTTCCCAAGACCACCATCCTCTTCCCAAGGCCACCACCCCCATGGACAGCTCTGACTCCACACACAGTGCCACCCACACTTGGAACAGCCACTCACCGGTTCTCCTGGGATTGACAGCCCATTGGGGCCCTGTGGACCTGGAGGACCTTGAGGGCCAGGAGGACCTGTCTCACCACGAGGACCAGGTGGCCCCTTAAAGCAGAAAATTGGAACAAGATTGTAAATGACAACCCCTTCTTAGATCTGTAACCCAAAATCCTTTGGGTTAGACCCTTAGGGTAAGTCAGAAGTCTGGAGACACATTTAATACTTCAGAACAACTGTGGAAACAGTTATCCAAGTGGCATATCCTTTCATAAGCTATTCTCTGATTCATGTTGGTGATCTCAGGCCAATACAAGCCTTCTTGCAATGTTAATTAGAAGTATAGCTGTCTCCTCTGTACAGAGGAAAGGACAACAATGCCGCAGAGTGTGTATTAACACCCTGATGCATGTACTCCAGTTTCCTGATGAGCAGTCAATGCCTTTGAGGCTACATATATACATAGGCTGTGTATACATAGTCTCAAATAGGTAGGTTGCACATAAATAACATATAGGAATATTTCCAATTAAATTTTAGTCTCCATTCTTAGCTCAGCATAGACCTAAGCATACAAATTTTCATACAGGTAAGCATGTAGCAACATTATAGATGCATTCCAGAAAGATACTTACAGATGATCCAGTCAAACCCCTTTCACCTCTGGGACCTTTAGCGCCTGGGCCACCCTAAATTGAATATTTGGAAATAAAATGTATTTCATACAGGCACATCATACTGGTGCGCATTATGAATCATCTTTATCAAACTCTTACGCAAAAGCCCAAAGTTTTGAAGTGTATAGATCACACTGCTAAATAGAGTACTAGAATAAAAGATGCATCAGAAACTCAGGTAAACCACATCAGCTTCAGCCTCACCAATTCAGCCCATGAAAAATTATTGTCATTTTTGTCTCTGCAGACATAAACTTCTTCAATTTATATTCATCAAAATCTCTGGATACCTCTCTAGTAGACTGCCAGACAACTTAACTGGGCTTCAGATTCCTCATGCAGCAATTTTGACAGTTTCAAAGTAGAAGGACTACTGGGCTGAGTATAACTCCCTTATATTCAAAGCAATTGGTAGGAGCATATCCATTCCATAGATTACTCTCTCTCCACATAAAAAAAGAGAGTAACTAATTTATTTCCCTGATAGAGTAAAGAATCTTTCCTTGGGGTGAAATCCTGACTCTGTATTTAGGAAAAATATTTGCACAGTCCATTAAAAATATCTTGTACATGAAGTGCAAGATGGCTGAGATTGGGCCATATTCTTTCAACCTATCAAACAATGAGGAGCTATTCACGGTGATCAAATTGGAAATATGGGAAAAGGATTATTGTATAAACAAGCAGAGATGGTAATAGCTGCCCAACTGTGTTTTAAACTAAGATGAAAGGGGAACAGATTACCATGATCTTATGGACGTGTTTACAGAAACCATCTCTCTGACTGACCTTTGTTTCACAAAACCAGAGATCAACACAAAACTACTTCAATAAATTTCAAAATCAGAAAATCTGTCTATTACGACTAGTTCCTTACAGCTGGTCCAGGGGGTCCTGGAGGTCCCACGCTGTCTTGAGTACAGGTACAAGCATTTGGAAGAGCTGGGCATTTTGCTTCATCCCTCTGAAAATTCAATCACAACTATTACTGTCCTTTTAAAGAAAAGTACTTGGTGGCAGTATACTTTTCTACAACAATAACAGCAAGATTCTCTGTTATCCTATTTTCAAGTACAAGTAGAACTCACAGATAAACAGTGGTTTCCTAATGTTTCTACAGGACCTTTCATATTTTTAGCAGATTTTCTCTGAGAGCTATACAAGACACTAATAACAGAGGCACAGGCATAATCAAATTCAATGCAACTTCTGTTGTCCTAATATTTATATCCATTAGACAATCAGCTGGCACTGACAAAGAATAAACTAGTTACTTTTTGAATTCCAATCTAAGAACAGATTAAACAAAAATATAGCTATTCCATTCATAATACCTAGGATCTTAAATATCACTGAAATACAAAATATAACTGACATTTTTTCCACCATTCCTAAGGGATTCAATTCTAGCACATTACAATCTTTCTTCTTCAGACACAAAACTTTAATGTGCAGTGTCATTCACTGGCTGCTCTGAGAACTGTGATTTAGATGTGTTGTCAGTACGAGGTATAATACCAGGCTAACATTGATATTGTTATTTGCTATTAATAATGACTTTCTGAATAGCTTCTCATTCATTTATACTTACCATAGAAGGAAGATCACAGCATCTGTCTCTACTAGTCCAAACTGGACTGCATACAATATCAAAATTCTGGATTTCTAACTGTAAAAGAAAGGAGGACTCTTGAAAAATACTAGACATGTTACTTAGTGGCATTATCATTAAAAATGACTCCTCAAACAATTTATTTCTAATGTAGTTAACATCATTCAGACTTTTACTTCTTTTTTTGACACTGACAGAAAAATGATTTTAAAATAATAAAAAAATTTAAAACCAAGCCTACATAAGGCTACAAGAACTTCAAGCACTTATGCTTGCTCTTGTTCTGGGGCAAAAGGTAACCAAATAAAGTGACTTAAGAAATATTTTGCAATACTTAATGAATAACACCGATGAACGTCTACATCAGCTGAGTGCCTGTGCACTTCAACATGAAATCTCGCTGAAAAACTTCTGGACCAGCTCTAAGGACTGCAGTCCTTGGGTCATATATTAATTCAGATTCATGTATGGAATTTTCCACTGACATGAGTAGGGAAAAATTCTGCAGAAAGGCTAAAGTGGAGACCTTAGATAGACTGTACAGTAAAAGCAGTTTCCTCTCTTTTTTTTCACCCCAAGAGTTATGATCCTGTAGTTTGATACACACAGCCAAACAATTGGTGGTGAGCACCAAGAATCTTCTTCAGATGTTAGGGTTTGCACACATGGGTCAGATTGCAGACTTAAATCTTCTAATACAAAGCCCAGGTAATAGCATTGGTTACACATTAAGTATAGTTAATCCATCAAGGTAACTGGTGTGCCCTCCATAGCAGCAGACACTTTTTCATTATAGGTTTATAGATCATAAAGCCAGTGGGGATTACTCTGATCACCCACTACAAGACAGACCATAGGACTTGCCACAATTAAAACCTATTCATTAGAGTATGTCTTTTAGGGAAAAAAAAAAAAAAGACCCCAGTCTTCATTTAAAGATTTCCAATGATAAGAAATCCACAGTAAATGGTTCCAATGACTAACTGCTCTCCCTATTAAAAGAAAAACATTTCCTCTCTGGTTTGAATTTACTTGACTGCAACTTTCAGCTATCAGATTTCTGTTCTTGCAGTTCTGCTAGAATGAGAAGCTATCAAGACCAAACTTCTCAGTTAAGTATATTGGGTCTTGGAGCACAGACACTTGAAAGCTTTGGGTGCAATACCGGTTTCTTAGCAATCCTTAATCTCTAAATCACTTTCCTCAGAAAATTTAAAGGGCTTGCATTAATGAATGGATTAATGTTTATTGCTTACTGTTGCTGATCTCCGGTCACCTTTCAGAAGTTTCCCAAGTATTTCGTAGCCATCAGTTGTGATGTTCCCAGCCTCCTTAATTGGTTTTTCCAGTATTTCACTGCAGTCAATGTAAATCTTAACATTTGATGAAGTTACAACAATATGGACCTGAAAAAAGTTTAACATAATATTTGGAAAAGGCACATAAGCATATTTACTTTACTAACAGTATTTCACTGTTTAGGTAATACTGTTTCAAATTTTCTTCCTAGTAATCCTGCTATACTTCCAACTGGTGGAAAAATTCAAACTCAAGGAAAGTCTATAGCATTAGTAACCTCTTTAAAATGTGTTGAAGGTCAATAAGATGAATACACAAGCACAGCTAAGAAGTACTACTTAATATAATAGTTGAACTACAATGATCTATTTAAAAAAGCTTGCCTGAAAATTGCTTTAAGATGGCATAAAAGTACAAAATAAAAAGAATTTTTGAGAGGAAGTGAATATAAGCTTTTCTTGTCCTCTTCTCATGGCTGGGACCACACAAGAGTTATATGAGTCTGTGACGGCCCACTGGCTAATAAGAGCCTGTCTGTAGTTCAGAGAGTAGATTGTTTCAGATCCAAAGATCCAGGGTTCAGTTTCCACAGATGACTCAACCAGAGGCATTGAGATACAGGAAGTAAGCAGAGAAGCCTGCCCAGAAAAAGACAAAATAATGGAAGATGCAAGAGAGAAATTTCCATGAGAGAAATTTGGCTACAAAAACATATGTCAAAATAAGGGCAAACAGGGAAGAAGAGGAAGAGATTAATTATTGGAAATACTGGAAAATTCAGAGGAAGAAAGGAATGACTGCAACAAAGGGAGAGTAAGTTTACCAGGAGAAGAGAATGAAGTGTTTGGGGAAAACACAGTAAACCTTAAACAGAAGAACAAACAAAATTGAAGAAAAGGTTACCATTCCAAAAATTTATAGTACGTATGGTGAATGTTATGCAAGTGAATTTCCTACATATCTATGAAAACAGAAGACATTCAGGAGTCTCCAAGAAAGAAACAAGGGTCTGACATTTTAGTAAATCTAATATACAGTTGATGGAAGAACATCTTAAGGCAACAGAAAGGTTTCAGTGGCTTTATATACCTTATATACTGCATATATTTTATATACAACATTATAACATCTATGTAATTGTTAAAATATCAACACAGTAAGATCAGCAGTAAAGAATGCTTGAAGTATGTATTTATATTTTAAAGCTTCTGTTATCACAGTACATAACCCTTCAGAAATATATTGCTATTTGATGACTGCTTAAAAAATTGGCATGAAGTTGAAACAGAGATTCCCTTAAATGTCCTGAGTCAACAAGTGCCTGAACAATCTCCTGAGAATTTGTTCTTTTTTCCATATTAAATATTTTCCCATGTGGAGCTGTCTCCAAGGCACAGCTTATCTAAAACTCTTTAAACATTATGTGCTTATGCTTTATATAATTGGAATTAAGGCTTTTGAAACTGCCCTCATTGTTTTTTATCTGAAATTCAATCGGCATCACAGTTTCATTCTCAATGCTGTGTATACAAGTGTTTTTTTTAATTAACATTCCCAACATTGTTCATTGACCAAATTAAAAAAGTAGTGAAAAGATAACTGAGTGTGTCCAAAGTATATTACATACCAATCTTCCCACAAAATAAAATAAGCACCATGCCAAAACTTTAAATTCATTATCATTTATATATCATATACTCAGTCATTTGATTATATGACTAAATTTTACAGGTTAAGTAATGCATCAAACAGTTTAAACTCATCACAGATGTAATTTATTATTTCTGAAAGGTACCTAACATGCAAGTCCTTCTATTGGAACGTTAAGCATTTGTCACAAATTAGATAAAGCAAATGACACCTGCATAGTGAATGCATATTACTGCATTTTCATTTGCACACAAAACTTAGGAGAGGCGAGTCTACGTCAGAATGCTGAATGGGATCATCAATTTGAAAATGTTCAAACAGCAATGACTGCTGAGCATCGTCTATCTATCCCAAGAAGAAGCAACCCCAGCAGTCAAAAATCAGCAGGGCTCCCCCAAGTCATTGACTCAGTTCACTGCTGATTTAATGCCAGCTCTGAATTCCCACCTGAATCTCATGGCCCAAGCATAAATCTAATAAAAGTATGCATCTAATGTTTACAGTAAATAAAACGTCTCTGTATTCAATCATGCTATATTTTGTTTTCAACAAAACATTCTCAACAGAAACATTCTCTTCAGTTTCTAACACACCAACATAAAGCATCACTTCTGACCATTTCCAGTGCCAGAAGGCACTGAGGTTTTAAGAAAGAAAACATACTGTAATCTTTCTCTCTGGGCCCCTTCTAAGACAAAGTTTGATGGTGTTCTGATCTATTGCTAAATGAACCACATCAATAAGCTAAGCAAACTATTAAACCATATGTACATCAGCAGAAAGACATACACTCATTATCAAGTTTCCTGTGGCTAACTACTGCAAAACTGCAATCTAAAAGGAAGTCTAGCATGGTAAGAATAAGAAAGTAGAAGTTGTCTGTCTCTCCAAAACATTCAGTTATAAATTTAATGACTGTCTCAGGCAGTCAGGATTTTTCCTATGGGACTTGCCAGATTCAACAGCTTTCACCATAGCTATGCTACGCAAAGTGTGCAAGTATGCCAAAGTAAATTTCCCTGCACAGTTAGGTGTAGTTAACTGTGCTTCACTGAATGAGCCAGTAAGTCATCGAATGAAAACCACACAAATTATATTTTGGAAAACATCTTCTTGCATTCTAAAGATTTGTCATTTCTTTGAAACTGGATGGTAGGAGAAATTGCAAAATTACCTTCTGAAATGTGTTAATCATACTTTCCTTCCTTCAGTTGGCTGAAACTACTGCTATCCTTTATTAGGAGCTAATCAACATGGCTGATACATAAGGCTTTCCCAGCACATGAGCATCCCATGATGCTATCATTAACATGACTCATATAGCAATCTCAATAATCATCCTGGAAGGAATCCAGAGCAGTCAGCTCAGTTACATGGTAAAAAATCCCAAATACAGCTCTTTAAATCAAAGCTACTCCAGTTACTTCAAATACTATCAAAATCTGAACTTTTGATTCCTTTCTGGGAAAAAAAGAAGGGGAATGACACACTACATTAAATAACTGATACTTTTTGCTTAAGAAATAGTCTCATAAGCAAGAATTCATAGTTCCAGAGCTTTAAGATAATTTGCAGATGGCTGTTACTTCTGCACATTGTTTGGCATCTTAGGAATGCTTTCTGTTCATATGTATGAGTGCATTTAACCACTAAAATAATACAAAATTCTGGATTTTTATTTCGCCTGTAATTGTTTTTCATCAGCAAGTGTAATAAACAGTTATACGTAACTGCTAGTATTGCTGGGATTGCAGGTTGTTCCCCATCTGCTCTGATAAATGAGCAGAGCTTCACTCTAAGTGCTGTCAGATAATTCTGCTCAGCTTTATCACATTTAGAGGAACTACAATGAAAAATATGACTCTGAATGTCAACGAAATTAGCAGCAGACACTTAAAACAGACTGCTGCCAGTACAGCATGTAGAGAGCTTCACACCACTGACCTGAAGAAGGGAAGTCTCAACTCTCACACTGATATCTAAAAAGAGGCATGCTACATGCTGCTCTGTGTCTTAACAGTACTTCTTGGTGATAAAACGATTCAACTTATATGCCAAAACAATATCTATCCTAGCCTTTACTGACAGTTATTCTCACTCCAGGAGACTGATACATTTCCTTAAAATTCAGTTGTCCTACTAAGCTATCAAAAAAAAAAGAAAGGCAAAAAGCCGAACGCCAAGGACAAAATAGAGGCTGCCTAAAGCAGGTGTGATCGAAGCATACTCATAAGTATCAGCTACAACATCAATGACATAAACATTTCTTCATATATACAAAAATAATTAGCCATTAAATAAATTATAAAACTGAATAATTGGATATAACATAGAAGCAGTTTGGGAAATTATCCTCTGTCAAATTCTGAGGAAACCAATAGCTTTTATAGTACTGTGTGATTTTCATAGTCAGCCATGTTTTAAACAGATGAAGTCACAAAACATTATAATGCTGGCACCAGCTATCTTTCCCTGCTTTAGCCTAGCAGAGCTAGGTTGACAATGTGGCCTCCAGTATCAGTAAGCTGACACAGGCAACCTCTTATCAGTATCCTCAAAGGAATGCTAGTAGTGACTAGTCATGCAGGAGAGGATATCGTAAAGAAAACAAATGTTATACTCCAGCCATATTTAGTCATCAGAAGAAAACTAAACTAAACAGAAGGGAGATAAACGAAAACATGAGAATGTGCATTTCAGCTGACCAAAAATGTTGCAATTGCAACTCGCTTTCTTACCCTAAACATATATACTTATCACAGCAAGAAAATATTTTTTAAAATATGTTTTAGATATATATGTAGCCTGAGTCAAATATTTCTTGATGACTAGAGGTAAGGAAGCCCGGCAGGATCAAGTTTTCATAACTCAGTGCACGAAATTAGAAAAGCAAGGACAAAACTATCACAATTGGAGGCAGATGCAGTAACACGTAAGGATTTCACTAACCATTTTGACAACTCAAAAAACATGAGTTTCATTCTAAATTGCAAATAGATTATACGATCTTTTATGGCCTCTCTCTCATTATTGTTGATTCCTCAGTTAACGTTACTTTGGAATATTTTAGGCGCACTGAATTTAAGCCAAAAATATGCCAATACACATTCATACATACAAAATATATACATATACATGTATTATGTTTCTTAAATATATGAATCTTATTCAATATGCTCTTCACCTCCCAAAATTGGTTCCTTGCCTTTATAAGTCAATGGCTACTTACTTTCTGTGGCTATATCTTCCTCCTCTTTGAATGATTTCAAATCATTACACTCTTCCCCCAACCTTTTCCCACCACAACTTCCTTTCCTTTTTTTTGCAGTTTATCTTTTCTTCTTCTTCTTTCATGTGCCAGGAGTCACACTACGATGTCTTGTTCAGATATATCCCTCCACTTACACAATCTTGACAAATTCTTGACAAATCTCTTACGTTGGTTCAAAGAAGAGCTATAACTTCAGACATCTTGTTTTACGTGATCTGTAAGTCCCTATGTCAACTTACAGTACTATATAAAGAACGCATTTAACTGACAGCAACTTCTGCTTGCTTGTCTTTTGTTTCAAAGAACAGCACTTCAGAAAGCAACATTTGTCATTTCAATCCTTTACCTTATGGAAACTTCCATAAAAGATTTTCTTTACTTCATCAGTATCAAAAGTTACAGTTTGAACCTCTCCCCTTGTATCCTTGTTAAAGAATGACAGCACTTTGCTGGCAGCTGCAATAAATGAAAATAATATATTTCATTTCATATGTACTACTGAAACCACCACCCTAAAATACACTTAAAGATAAAATGTAGTATACCACTCAATTGGGTAAACACAGATTACAGATGGTCTTACTGACCCATAAGTACATAGATGTATTTTCCATTGGTTTTATAGGTAATACCAAAGTTGAAACGTAGCTTAGTTGAATTATTCTTAGTTGAAAAAAAAATAATTGATGTACAAAGTAAAAAAAAAACAAAAACTCTAAAAATATATAATCCTTTTACCATGTAGGAATGCTTTGGGTTTGGAAATATTTGGGAAGAATGCATGCAAAGTAATGTAACATACAAATTCTCTGTACAATAAGCATAATCATCCTTACGATCAAGCACAACTCCAACTTGTGGTTTGTAATCTCTGTCTGTAATCTGCCAAATTGCAAAAGGCTCATTGGGGGATTCGGGTAGAAGACGGAATAACAGAATGATAGTGTACGCCTGCGGCAATCCCTCTGGATGAATCTCCCTGTTAAGAAATGTGAAGACATTTTTTCACATGGAAACACATGAGGAAAATAAGATCTTCATAATTTGCTCTTTTTCAAAGAAAAGACATGAGAGTAACAGGGAGACCACAGTGTTTAATGGAACTGAGTATTTTAACTACTCTCTCAAATAGAAAAAAACTTTGTGATAAAAAACAGTATGTGATTTGTTAAGATGAACTCACAGCCTTTCTTCAGTTGGTCCAGGCACCATGGTTATGGAGGAAGCCAGAATATGACCAAGAACTCTTGGAGATGTATTCTTGTGGCAAGATTCTCTATAAACTACACATATTTTAAATTCCTTGATGATAAGTACAGAAAAAAGGACCATAGCTTTATTCTTTTTTCATCTGGCCTGTTTTAGACAGGCAATGGAAAACAGCACTTAACTATTGCTGCTCATCAGGCACGGATACAATGAAGGAGGTATTAAATGTATTCTCTGCAATTGGTGACGCATTTGGGCTCCATCTCATTCATCAGTGGCTGAGGTTTAGATTTGTGATGTTCAGACTGTTAGACATTAACAAAGCAGAAAGCCAAAAGTAAATAAAATCATGCATTAAATGGCCTCCAGCACTTTCTGAAGGGGAAGGGAGGGAATGCAGGAAGGTCATTGTAAGAAAGGAGGTAGCTTCTGCTTCTCCTTAACCATTATAATGGAACTGAGAAGGGGATTTGGCCTCATGAACATAAACATAGAAACCTCAAAATGAAGAGAGGAGCTTCTCTGCATTTTAGGCAAAGCTTATGTACCCATACAATTATGGACACTCTGTAATAATAGCCATATCACTAAGTCAACAACACCACACAGCACAGTGCAGGAATGAAAATATTAAAGTAGATATAGCAACACTATTTATAACTCGGACCAGGTTATCTTAGATATGGAAACAACTATGCCACCAGGATCAGGATGTTTTTATTGCTTTGCTGACTCAGTCTAAAGTGAGTTTTATTTTCTGGCTTCTCATGAAAAATAAATGCCCAGAATACTCTGGCAAGTCTACTTCGCCTCTTACAGCAGACAACAGACTATGTATCACAACATTCTAAAAAAAATGAAATAAATAGAAAGTCTGTCTTTTTATCATCTTACCCTGATAAATGCAAGGTTTATCTTAATGTAAAAGAGTTGCAAAACTGGGATTATATGTACTTCCCTAGATCATAAAAATCCAGGCTGTTGGAGACCTATCACGCCCATAGCTATAATGGCACGTCAATGAACTCAAAAAGTCCTCGAGTCCTCCACTTTTAAAGTTGTGAGCTGAAAAGGCTGGCAAAACCAAATTATTTCTTCATACACCTCAGCTCCTGTGCCTGTGATCTGATCTTTACTCAATCTGGCAGGGTTGCAGAAGATTTCAAAGGCTTGTATGAAAAGAAGATTCAATTTCCTTAAATTTAATAGGAATAATGGGCTATCTTTAGGCATCTCCTCTAACTCAGAATGACTTTTTTGAAACTTACTTAAATAGATGGGAGAGGAACAAATGTAAAAACAAAAAGAGACAAGTACTGTTCTCCTCTTAGTAAAACTAACTGCTAAGTCTTTTTTTTTTTTTTTTTGGTGAAAAAATGTTGGAAAGAATGACCGTATATTACCCCTCCATAACCAAGCTCTAAGACCACAGGGCCTTGAAAACTCCACTCCATTTGCCAAATACAGCAACTAAGGTAGCGGAGAAAATACCAGAAGTCAATGGTGTCAATGTGCTGGCTACTGCAGTATGAATGATGCCCCTGCAAAAAGTGGTGCTTATCCCTCCATGTTGAAACCATTTCCCTCTGGCAATGTGGAGCTTGTTGCATTAAGGAGGCTGTTGTTCAACTGCCTAAGGACAAACTGTGGATTATATGCAACTCAAATTGTTAAGAAGCATAATCTCCAAAAAAAGAACAATAAATTACTGGATTAATAGTGAAAAGATTGCAACGGAAGAAACAGATTAGCATTTAATGAGAACAACGATAGATGTTCTTTGGAGTATATTTCTCAGAGTTCAGTAAAAAGAACATCAAATAAATGCATCTTCCATAAGATACCAATGCTATCATCTATAAACTCTATTAATCTTTCCTCACCTGCTTGCTCTAAATATGAGTCTTTCAGGTTTACTTACCGTATTGGCTGGCTGACAAAGGCATTTTTGTGGAGTCTATATGCTATATAGCTTGGGAAAGAGCCTGATTCCAATGATACACCTTGTACAGAAGCAAAATGCTTCTCTGTTAGATTATATGATTCCAGCATCTTGAAACCTTTAAATCCGGAGAGAAAATAAAAAATAAAAACACTGTAGAGCTGTAGAAGACACAAATGAACCTATGCTAAAATATTAGACAATTACTTACCAGGTGAAGTGTATCCCTCCAAGTAAATAAGAGGACAAGCTAAAAGAAATGAAACAACATATAATTCAAAACTACAAAACCTAATAGGATATGAACATGTATATACTTCAGAAAGTTTTATTACCAAAAAGTCTGTGCTATTATTAGGTATCGGCCAACTTTTGTTACATTTGTCATACTGTGTTCTGCTCTGTGGTAGATGTACTGTTAAAATCTTTACTCGTAACTTTTAGTAGTACATTTCTACCCCGACAATTTGTATGGAATAACAAATGAACCCCCCAAATATTTTAAGAGTCTAGTTCATATGAAGAAAGGAGCACAATGACACAGTCTTTCCATGAATATTTAAGGCATGAGTCAGGCTGCATAATAGCTGTCAGATTCACAAGGAAAAACTTCAGATTTATATGGTTCCTCAGGAGCCAGCGGATGAGGCAGTTAGGGAGTACGCAGATGCACGACAGGCCTGAGAATTTCTCATTTTTGCCATAGAAGGATTTCACTTGAGTAAACATCTGAACTTTATTTAGATAATTTTAAAACAGCATCACACAGTATAGCTGCATCTCTTTAGCACCCCTAATTTAATTAGTTACCCCAGTGGTAAATAAGAGATCTGTTGTGTCTCCCAGTTCACATTAGGCATCATTTTACTTCCTCTTAAAGAGCAGTAGTTCTCACTGACTGTTACTGGTTTTTTGTTATACCAGTACTTTTGAAATGTGAGACAAGATTACATAAAATGCAATACCTACTTCAAAATTTTAAAAAAGTAATGTGCTCCATTAAACTATGTCCAGTTATTATGAAACCTAACTTTTATATATGAATATTTCCTTGGATGTACCTTAAATGGGATGGCAACTGTAGCAGTACGTAAGCAAATGTGTTAATTTGGGAAAAGGAAAAAACAATATCTTCTACTCACTTGAGGTAGCTGTCTCACACACAAAGGTGACAAGGTTATCTTGAATCTTTTCAAAGGCATCAAAGTCATCAACAATAAATACATGACGCTCGCTGGGCTTGCTGGCAATCTTGGCCAGCTCATTGTAATCTACATCAGCCACACCAACCACAAAGACACTGAAGCCTGTAAAAATAACACTTGTTACTTGAAATGTAGTAAACATATATTACCATTTTTCAGGTCAATATTTCACAAACCCTCTCTATCATTGATTTCTCAGGCTCTACCTAGTCTTTTATCTGGCCTTCATTATAAGCATACATTCTGGACATCCTTTCACCCTGTCAAAGCTCAGGAGGGATTAACATGATTTTTGCGTCTTTTCTTCAAAACTTTCTCCTCCTTCCTTCATTGATTTTTGTTGGGCATTATCCAATCTCACACAGACTTGCCTACATATTCCCCTCGCTCTTTCATACAAAATGTACAATCCTCTCAACTCTACAGTATCTTAAATCCGTTCTGAGTCCAAAATCCCTGTGCACACTATTAGTTATCTATTTCTCTATCTGTTGCCATGTCCTGCATTTCATGCTTCTCAATTGCCCTTTCACTTTCTTAGGGTGGTATTCATCTCACCAGTTTTTACTTTCCAAGTTAGCAACAAGTCTAAGTTAGTTGTCTAGTCTTCCTCTATAATCAACAGACAAACATGGGCAGATTCAGAGTGCAATTCATCTCACCTCCCTAAGATGTTAACCTCAAGATAGAAGAAGCCATTGTCTGTAGGTGTCTATCTGTTGCTCTCTTCATTAGCCATAAAAAGACCCTACATGATGACCTTAGACTAGACATTTAGTTGTTAGGTGGCTTAAGTCAAATGAGAAGAACCCAGACCCTAGAATTTAATCATATCTCTAGGTGTAAAGGCATAATCTATTTCTTCATCAGGGTGATTTTCCTCTTCAAATCCTTAAATTAGCATCTCCTTGCCTTCTATGTCAAGTTTTTTTTCCTGCTATCTTCTAGCCTTTACAGAATTCTGTCTCTGACTCATTTCTTCCTTTCCCTTCTTCCACCTAAGCCTCCACATGATAATTTGACCTTTCTTTGCCATACCAGAAAACAAGGAAGAAAAAAAAAGTCACTGCACAGTTCAGCACTACATAGGAAAAAAAAAACTCCCACAAAATTTCATTGACAAGAAACTGCACAAACATTGGAAATGCTGGTTGGAGGCTGAAAGCAGAATCCACATTTATTGCAAATGATAAAGCTATCTTTATTTACATTTTTAATTTTTCAAAAAGAAATGGGAGATAATTATTCCTCTGTAGCCAATTCTGGCGAAGCTTTGGCTGAATTACTCTGTCCAGCTTTGAGCATGACCTTTAAGATGCAAAGAAACCAAAGCAAGCAGAGAGGAGAGCAAAAATGATAAGAGGTTTGGAAAACACGATCATCAGGAGGTTGAAGGAAATGGGTTTGTTTAGTCTAGAAAAGAGAAGACAGAAAGAGGAAATGACAACAGGCTTCAAATATGAAGGCCCATTACAGTGGACAATGATCAATTCCTTTCCTGGTTAACTAGGGAGATGAAAAGATGACAACAGTTTCATTAGCCTAAAGAAACACTTAGGTGAAATGTGAGGCAAAGCTTTCCAACTATTAGGATAGTTAAGCAGATTATCCACGGAGACTGTAGAGATTTTTATGAATAGGTTAGCCAAACATCTTTAGAAACTATCTAGACAGAGTTGATTCCTTCAGATCACAGAGGCAGAGAAGACATGTAGTTTACATGCCAGTGATTTCCATAAGGAAGTACATCTCCTTACTCAGGGAACAGGACTCCAGGTGGTGCATGCACTGAAATGCAAAACAGCTGAGTGCATGGACAGGAATAGATTATTAGACTCACACAAGCCACATTCAGCAAACCTGAAGAGGAAGTGCAATGCTTCTCAGCTCAAAAGTCAGTTCAGACCCAGCTCCAGCAAGAACAGTTACTTTAACTGGAGATACACTGGTTTATACCAACTGAAACATAAAGCTCAAAAAGCCATGCCCATTACATCAAAAGCACTAGAATGGAGTACCCTTCACAACAATCTCTGGGGTCTACAGAGCAAGGAAAGAAAGAAGTAATCAAAAGTCATGTCTACGAAACAATACGCGTGAGGAATTACTTGAAAGCCTTGGGAACCCACATCCTTCCCCAGAGAGAAGGCTAGAGCGAGAAAAATTAAGTCTGGCCCAGAGAGTCTAAACTCTTTACATAGTTTTGAGTTTTTCCCAAACACTCAGAATACGTTTCTGAGTCCATAAATGATGAGTAAAGGATTCCCAGATAAATGAAGCACCACTTATAATTGCATTGCTTAATACATAAGGAAGTGAAAGAGCTAGTACTGTGAATTGCTTACCAGAGTGCTGTATGATCGTTGCTGCTTTCCTCACCTCATCCTGAGACCGACCATCTGTGACAACAACAAGTACCTTGGGAACACCTCGCCTCATGCCACTCTCCCAAGTCAAAACCTTTTCTTTGATAAATGTTAGGGCTTTGCCTGCAAAGTGCACAATGAACAAAGAGTCAGCCATATTATCCACAAGAGAAGAAATCCCTTACTTTACTTTGAAAGGGCAACAGCCACACAACTAAAACAGAACATAAATACCTAATTCTTCAGCCATGCAATATTAGAATAATGAGGCAGTTTCTGAAAGCATTTTATCTTAAAGAAATATAATTACTGCTCAGAATTACCTGTCCTTGTGTTTCCTCCTCTGTACTGAATATTTTGAAGAGCTCCCAAGGCCTGGGCCTTGTCATCAAACGTATTCAGTTTAAATTCGGATTTTGCCTCATCACTGTACTGCACAAACGAAACCTGAAATGGAATACATCACAGTGTTCAGTCTCATACCTTAACGTTCACACCAACTCTCTCCACTGAAGTATGTATTGTGGTATATTAGTAAGCATTAAATAACTGAAAAATCTTTTTCATGTATGTATGATTATGCACATACATATATATTTACAAACACAGATATCATCACAGCAATGTACACACAAAACTTTCCTCTCTTTCTCTTTCATGTATGAAATGTGATGTGACCTTAAATACATATGATTAAATTATTGCTATTACTACGATGCAATATATATAGTGCCTATTCTCTGCTTCTGAGCAGATGTATAGTATCTAAAAAACCTCTTCCAGGTTTCTTAGGAAATACAAAAAGAGCTTGGCAACAGAATGTCAATAAAGTTGGACATACAAAAAATTGTGTCTCTTTTGCCTTAAATACTGAAATACAATCACTGAATGTTTGTTCTGAAATCATCTTTAAATTTAAATATTGTATATGCAAATATTTAATTTTGCTCTTTTTACATGTTCTGTAAAATTGCAATATTATAGTATACTAATTTGATGCTGAAGAGACATCTCTCTCTATGTATATATTCACATTTCTTGAGGTAAATTCCCCTTTTAAAATTATTAGTATCCAATTCAAAACCTGAGGTTGCAACTGTCTCAAGAGGTATGTGACTTAAATATTTTACTAAACGTTAGCAGTTACATGTCTCTGTCACCTGTATCAGGCCTTCTCTATCTCTAGACCAGGAACTCATAGTAATTCACAGGAAAAAAATATTATCAAACAAACAAACAAATGGAAAGGAAAACTACCCAGTACAGATTAGAGCTTGGAAGGATAAAGAATGTCTGAGACAAAGCAAAGTATGAGGGGTACCTTTTCCTTAAAAATATGTCTAAAGAGTTAAAGATAGGGAATCAAAGACCTAAAAATATGCCTAGAAAATGAAAGGCAGTTCATGAGCAATGTAAATAGTTTTTATAGTTACTGGGGAAAATCGCTCTTCCACAAAAAAAACCCACCACCTTCAGCCTTCTAATCAAGGAAGATGCATTGCACCTGCAGGTCATTGCAATACTCAAGAAATACCTTGTTTGAAACTCTCTCACATCTCATGTTATTCACTTCATCTAGTGAAAGAGAAATGGTTATGGGAACCTAGGCAGTGATCTCATCCAGCTTCCCATAAGCAGAAGAAAACCAGTAATGGTGCAAGGCTTACAGTAAGCCTAACAGGAAATGGCTCTGTCATAACCATGATCAGCCCATAAATCCTGAAAGTCTATTCCTCACTAGCTATTACTGTTCCGTCTTTAAAGATGCACTAATTCATTAAGAGGACTAACTTTTCACCTTTTCATACTTTCACTATGCCCACTGTGGAGCGGACCCATGTTATCTGTCTTTAGGATGGGATGAAGAGACCTCTGGAAGTGCCTCTCTCAAAGGGATTCTACCTACGTACTTACTGCAGTGGGATTCTAGGCAGCTCACCCAGACAAGGCTAATGGCAAGCCAGCTGGACTCTTTACATGCACAAAACTTCTTTCTTGCACTAAGAAATTAAAACATAACCCTCACTCAACAGTCAAACTGTCCCCAAAACAGATTTCTGATATGACACAGACAAAACCTAGCATATAACAACTAGGCAGTGTGCCAGTTGTTGATGCCCGATACAAAGAAACAAAAATATAAAGTTAACCATACATTGACCATGCATGACCCCAGTTTCTCTGCCTTGAGGATTCCCACGCACAACTTTTGCCTTTCAAAATGGTAACCTCTCAGAACAGATTGGATTCCCTTTGTATTTACAAAATGCCCAATATATTTCATAAATAGTTATACATATACACGTACACTTGCATTGTACAACAATCTCATACAAAAAAATAACAGCATTCTGGAAGAAAGGAAAAATCAGATGTAACTTTAGTAATTCAGCTTCATCTTCAGTTTCCCTCCAAAATGTACCCAATGGAAATGACAAACCTACCTGGATTCCAGCAGGATTAATCAAGTCAAAGGCTCCTACTGTATTAAAAACAAATTTCACTACTTTGTTGAAGTTATCATCACCAATACTCCAGGAAGCATCAGTCAAGAATACTATGTCTGCTTTGGCACCTCTGCATACTGAAAGACCAAGAAAACAAACACTTAAACCACGTCATTCATAGCGCTGTTAAATAAAGAGCATTACTTCAAAATTTGAAAATTCAAGAATGAAAAATATTCAGCAAACTTCTATTACCATGCAGTCCACGTGGCATATGGCTTATGCTCAATGTAAAACCATTTATTAAAAATTTTCAAAGAAAAGTGCAAGAAATTAGGAAGAGCTCAAGAATCAAATGCAAATGTTTTAAACGACATTTCTTTTCTGAGCAGCTACCATAAAACATAAGTTCTCTGCTGAGGGCCAGGCCCACAGACTTGCTGCAGAGCTATAGAATATCATCTTTTTTCCCCAAATGTATGCACCTTGCTGTCCTAAACAGCGAAATTTTGGAGTCCAGTAAAGCTCAACAGGAAACTGATGGCATTAGGAAACTGGTCTCAAACTTCATTTCACTAAAATGCTGTGCTAGTTTTGAATCTATTTAAACTTATGAAAAATAGAATTAAACCCTGAAGCAGTGCAACCACTATGTAAAAATACTGAATAAATCTACAAATAAACATACCATCCCGAGCTGGAGGGATTGTGGGAGGTGGAGGAGGTGTAGGTGGCGGAGTTGGTGCCTCTGTAGGTTTAAGAACTGAAATAAAATAATATTTCTTTTTTACTATACATAAATTATTTCATTCAAGGAAAAACTCTAGATTATGTATTATATTACCACACAGAAAAATTCAAATTTTTTCTCACTAACCTAACAATGTATAATTGGCAAGGAAAAATTTCTTGTGTTACAAGAGCAATGAGATTATAGCTGCTGTTGAAACAAAGGTACATGATTTCATTATAACAGGAATGCTTTTACATGAGTAACACTGCACTCTGATAATGCATCCCAATTTTTCATCCAAGTACTAGGAAAGACTTGGTTTGAAGAAGAGCATAAGAATTTTTCTTCCCCTTATAAAATCCAGTTGACATTACACTGAGAGAAAGAGGAAAAAAGATCACTTAAAAGATATGTTGAAAGTCATTTAGGAGCAAGATAAATTCTTCAGCTGAAACAAGGCACGTTCCATAGCCAAAACTTAAGGTCCACAGTATCACACTATCTGTATCTATCTATCTACCTGTACGCTCCCTCATAGAGACTGGAGGTCCCTCAAGGTTAGGGGTCTGAACAAAGACGGTAGCGTTGTATTCTGTGTCTGGTGAGAGACCAGTAAAACAATGGCTTGTTTCTGATCCACGTACTGTGATTTCCTGTCCTCTGGAACCTGTCAAAACAAAGCCCAATGGAAAGAAAGTTAGAACCCACTATTTCCCTTTCAATGTGTGCGCAGATAACTGTAGAAATTAGAGACCTCTTGCAAGGAGGCTGGAGTGGATGGAATAGCAGTCTTATTCTTGTCCCATAAAAGCTTTTCTAGACCAAGATTATGTGGTGATTATCCACCCTGGACCATACTGGAGAGCAACTACATTCCAGTGTACATGTGAAATCCAGGTAACCAGCAGATTCTCACTAAAGAATGTTAACTTGACAATAAGCAGCACTCCCTCTTTGCAGTTTTTTCACCACTCTACAAAAACAAGTTACATTCAGAGCTTTAAAGCTCAACCAGATGCACCATGATTTCTGGCAGAGGCTTGCCACCATCCCCAGTAAGTGGTGCTGTCACTGAAATAAGACAATTATGTTTCCAGAAAATGCAAAAAATAAAATGCACTTACCATCAGCTGGGTTTAGCTTCAGCCTGTAGGAAGTTGCTGACCGATGAGCTGACCACCGGATACAGAAAGTATCCCAACCCACTTTGTAACTTGTTAGGTCAGTGACATTCAAGTATACTGTGAACAGAGAAAGAGATAAATTGCTTTCTGAAAAACACCATGTAACAGATGTTAAATGAACCACATCAAAATGAAAATTATATTAGCCGTGCTGGTCCAGAACTTGATTTTTTTTGAAATACTCAGAGAAGGAAAGGGCAGTTCTAGTCAAATCTCTTCATTTTCTGTCACACCCTAGAGATCCCAGCCTAGCTATTTACAAAGGCCCAAAGTCTGATACCCTTCCTGTATTGGGTAACAGCCTGTTTTATGAGTTTTCACATGAGGTAAATTGAGTTCTATATAAGATAGGAAACTTCCAAAAATCAGAATCTGACTCACATACATGGCAGTATGAAAAGAATGTACTGAGTCAACAAAACTCAAGATGCTTGATTTATCTTAACTGAAGAAATTTTTAGAAGTTTCTTAGCTGAGGCCATCAACAAAATGACCTCCTTCCAAAGCTGAAGTTTCAATCACTGGACAGTCCTGTGAGGTAAAGGCAGAGTAGCAAAAGGCCTAGACCTGCTTAGCATGGTTAGATTCTGTAGTACCCTGGAGACAGTTAAAGATTGACTCCAACTATAGCTGAATAAAATTTTAGGAAGCAGACTAGAAAATTTTATATAATCAAATCATTACTTGAAACTGTATTTCCATTAGTGTTCCCAAGCTTAGTGTTTTTAAGATCTACATCATGGACAAATGATAAGTATTCTCCATGACAGGATATTCAGACTTTCTAACAACCAGCCTTAAAAATCCTCTCTTAATCAATATTATCTCAGATCAGCATATGTATCTAGCATGACTACAACAAAATTATTTTGACTTACATGTAGTGCCTTGATCTGTCAAAGGTACACTCATTCCAGAATCATACTGGGCATAAACATTCACATCGTAAGTAGTACTGGGAGACAGATTATGCAAGGTGTAGGAAGTCACTTCTCCCACAAAAAACTCCATGGGCTCATTTGAACCTTGAATTGAAAGGAAGCATTAAGAAAGTACAGAGAGAGAGAAAGATTCATGATTAGGTGAGCTACAAAACTATCTGCTTTTACATGTCATCAATTGTTAATCTCATTTTTTCAAAACCAAAACATACTAATTTCTTAAATTTTAGCATATTCGACTGTTGCAAACAGAACATACACATAGCTTTACAAGCTACTGTGCAATGTTTAACTTATAGAAACGTATTTATGTTGTTTCACTGTCACATAAAACAAACATTCTGAATGACATTAGTACCTAAATACCTGTCCAATACTCATCTCACATACACCAGTTCATATCCTCAGAAGAACAAAGAGGTATTAAAGAGAGGGAAACCAGTTCTGGTCCAGGACTTTATCTAGACACTGTATTAAATTTTAACTAGACAATTCAGTCTCTGTAATTGAACATTGTATTTGATAGTTTGTGCTTCTTATAAAATACTGATAATAAGCTTCCATCAAAATCAGTAAACAAAGGAAATAAATAAACCCTTTAACACAAACATTTCACGATATGTATGATTTCTATTCTGATCTCCCATCAGCTACTCACTATTCTGGAAATGGTATACTCAATGAAAAGGTTTTCTTACCCACAGGTTTGTATACAATTTTATAGCCAAGAACAGGGGATGGTGAAGGATCCCAGGAAACTCTGAATCGTGTATACCATTCATCAGTTATATACATATTTTGAGGAGGAAGCAGGCCAACTAAAAAGAAAGAAAAACACTTTAATTAGACTAGTGACAGGGTTTCCACCTCTAGAAACTTACATTGTAACTCTGTCAGGTAATAATCATGTCAAAGATGTAATTAACATAATGAAACCTTAACAATGTTAGAGTACTTAAGGAATATGTGCCTTAGATTTAAAAAGGAATATACAATATTAAAACTAATTACCAGTTCTGCCATTTCCAGTCAGTTGTCCACCATCTCCGTCTTCATACACAGCCACAACAGTAATTTTATATGGCGTATCTGATTGCAGTGGTTGTAGTATCACATTATTTCTTATTCCAGGAACTGTCACCTAGAACACAAAAGAAACAGAGGTAAACAAACTCGCAGTCCTGTAACTGATCAATAACGACAGTATCTAGAACTAAAAATTTGTTTTGACACTCGGCGCACTTTTTTTATGTCCACTGTAGATAAAGTCATTCAGGATATCTTAAGGGTTATAGCCTATAAACAGCTATTAGTATTTGTTATTTTAAATTATAAAACACTGTGGTCAGCACAAAAAGATAAACCAAATTGACTCTTCAGTCCGTACCCTCACACCAGACTGAGATGCTGCAGTTCCTCACCAGTATTCAGTACTGTTCCCTCATAGAAAGGAAAAAGTCTTGACGATGAGTTTGGAGAGACAGAACAAGGGAGGGAAAAGCTCCTAAAATGGGGATGGAAGTCAAAAAGTCATTCACGCTACTCATCAGTTGCATTTCTACTTTTTCATTATCCTCATCTTAGGATATCGTTTTCTTGGCAGGAAACAACACTCAGTCTGATAAAGAAGCTCTAAATATTTTGATATGTAAAAACATGCCTGTTTATGCATCCCTCAATCTCCTCAGCTTCCTGGTGCAGACATGCACTATTGCTCCCTTCTAACGAAAAGGTAGGTATAATCCAAAAAGTGACACTGCTCCATAAAATGGCCATAAAGCACTGAAACTACAGAAAGTAACTTGAGGTATCTATCTCAAAAGCATGTCCCAGTCAACATTTTCCATTATTACTTTATAAAAATTTTCTGTTGTTTGATACTTGCTATTTTTATGAAATGTCCAGTATTTTCTGGAAAGAGGATATGTGTGTTGAAAAATATGTGTGTCCTGGTTAACAAGTCCAGTAGGAAATTTTCAACCACTGACTTTTCAGCATGCCCTATTTAATAATATGTTAGCAGTAATAGCATTTAAATAGCGCTCTATACATGTTACATTTTGGCTGGTGGCAGTCAGTAGGAATTCTGTCATTGACCTTTACAGGATCTGAGATTGGCTTTGCTATAAACACTCAGAGAATTTTATAAGCATCAGATTAACTTTTGCTATCATTAAGCTGCAGGAAATTAAACACAAACACTTACAATTCATACTGAACCTTACAAAAGCAAGTTAGACACTGAATCGAAGTTACCATTGCTTTATTATTAAACTCTGCCAACTCTCTTCAATTTATAAAATGCAGACTTATGTTTATTCTGTATCTTAGCACACTGACTTCATAACGAATAGCATATGAAGTAATAGATGGCTATTCACTGTAGCACAATGTTTGAACTAAATGTCAGGTAGCAGGTTCTGCTCAGAATCTTCTGATTAATGTGTGACTCACATATTTAACATTATTTTGTACACAAGTTGGTTCATTAAACTGCATACGTTCTGCAACTTTGTGGGGAAAAAACAAACAAACAAACAAACAAACAAACAAAACCCACCTGTTTCATACAAACCATGGCTTCTCAGCATTGACAACAATGACCAAAGAACCCATAGAGCATGCAAAGTGTATTACATGTAACTAGGTGTCTTTGTTTGTCTGTTGCCTAAAGTATCAACTGAGAACATCTCGGTGCTTACTATGGAATTACAGGACTTACATATTCATCGATAGGGTCTCCCACAGTGGGTGAATAAATGATTCTGTACTGCTGGACTGGCCCATCAGCATGGTCCCATTGTACAGAAAGGCTGTTTGTGGTCTCATCGAACACTCTCACATTCCTTGGACCACTGCGAGGCACTAAAGAAAGAAAATACAGAAGGTTGTATGGAGCATGATTCTTCCAGTTCAGTGTTGCTCTCACTGATTCAAATGCTGCCCTGAAGCCAAAGCCAAAGGCCCTCCCTGAAACCCTAAATCAGCATATAGGTACATTTAGTCAATGATAATATAGCAGTGCCTGAAGGTCTTAAATAGAAATAGGGCCTTAACTGGAGGAATTGGAGCAGTATGGAAGGGAAGGAATATCAGAGGGATGTGCAAAGTGAACATCTACATATATTCTGCTTCTCAGACTCTTGCAGAGAAGTATAACTATAGCCTGTCACATCCGCAAGTTTTAGATGAATATGGGGATTTAACAGAGAAAGCATAGAAGCAGCAAAAGAGGGGTGACCTACTGTTGCCATAGACAGTTTCTTTACACATTATTTCTAGAATGAATTTTAAAGAAGCCAAGCATAAGCCAACCAACATCCCACAAGCTAAGTTGTAACAAGGACATTTTGGTGTTTAGGCATCTCCAGTAAAAAATAAACATCTGGGGAGGCTGACATATACAATTATCATGTAAGACACAGAACATGAAGCACATTTTTTTCTGTTGACAGTAAATTGTACCCATCTTAATGTGTTATTTTTTTTTTTACAAAAGGCAAATTACTATTTATGTGTAATCACATTTTAAAGAACAGTTTTGAAACTCTTAAACACTCAAATTAGGCTTATTTCACAAGTGAAAATTACTTTGGTGATTGTGCATGTACCACAACTGCCAGAAAACATAGCAAAAGCTCCTTCCACAGAGGCCTATAATTGCTTCAGCCATAACTCAGATGCATTGATCTCAGAGTTGCACTAAATGGCTTACACTATTTGTGATTGTAGCCAATTTTATAAATTCTTCACACACCAGTTTTGTCATATATTTCACAAAGCAAGTACTGACTGTCTCTTACATGTTCTTCCTTGTGCTTGGCTTGGATTTCCTTCTCCATCTGCATATAGAGCTATAACATTTATTGAGTAAGCAGTGTCAGGAGTCAAGCGCTCCAGCATCACATCACGAGTGTTGCCTGGTACCACAATCTAAAACAGAAACAAAAGGCACCTATATAAAAAAAGCTCCCATTTATACCATGTCTTGTTAGAACGAACAATTTGAATGAAATATAGAAAAGTTGGGAACATGACCATGCTGCAAATTTTCCAAGAAAAATAATACAAGTTTAAAATAACCAAATAATACTGATAACATTTTTTTTTGCACCTGCTGTTGAAAAGACAAATACATAGGGAGCTCTTATTCTGCAAATGGAATTGTCATTTTTTACATTTTACGTAAAAATAGTTCAGAAAAAAAGAAGAAACTTTCAGGAACAGAAACCAAAAAAGTAAATTCTGTCATGGTTTACTGACACATAAAGAACATTTTCTAATAGGTACTAATAGACAGATTCTCACTCATGTGTGAAGTAATATGCAGTATCACTTTACAGATGAAAATGATTCATTAAAAATTCTTACACTTCCTTACATAAAAACATATTCACCTGTACATGTACAATATGGGTGCACATTCTGTGTGATTACATTCACAGGCTTAGCTCTAAAACTGCACCTATGTCTACACAAATCCAAGAACTCTTACTTCACATTTGGAGGGCAAATTTTTACCCATATCCAGACTTCACTGCTCACCAAGACCTACTTAAACACTAATGATTTGGAGTAAACAGATGGTTTAGTGGTAAAAATCCCATAAAATTGGCATCTGGTTTCATAATTAAACATTTCCTAATAAATATTTGTTGTTTCCTTCTCTCTTTAAAAAAAAAGAGTTTTTATTTTAACTCGTCTTTACCTGCAATATGATAAAGGATACTCAATCCTCAATACTCAGTGTTAAATGCGAGAGTCTTATTTCTTATTTCTTTTATTTCACCAAATTAAGCATTTATTTACAATGGAATAAAGTTGTGTAGACACAGTGTTTTCAGCAGGGACACTCCTGAGCAGACAGTTGGCCTGAGTTTATTATTATTGTTCTACACTCACTGAAGGAAGCAATATCCTCCACACGTTTTTAAGGAATAGTGTAAAAACTAAATTACTTACAGATTCTGACGGCCTTGGGCCAGACAGTGGAGAGTAATTAATTCTGTATTGCTGTACTGGACCTGGAGCAGGTTCCCATCGGACATTCATGCTGTTTGGCGTGGGATTGTAAACTTGAATGTTTCTTGGTGTTCCTCTCTCCACTAGATCAAGTATAATTTAAATTAAGTTTTACAAAGTTGCTTACATAAGTTCTAGTTTTACTTGAATTTACAACAGTGCTCAAAGGAAGCTGAAAAGCGCATCAGCCCAAGATAAACACATTACTTTTCTTACCCCAAAATCTACAAATCTATGAATCTCAATGATTAGTCTTTACAAACACCCCTACCAGGGAGCAAACTACATATGTTTATGCTACAAATTGAAGGTATGATCATAACAGTTTGTTACGCTATTGTTGATCAGACAGGTATGAAAAGTAGCCACAAACTACACATTTTAGCTCACATAGACATTAGGAGCTCAAACTCCTTGGAAAATTTTAAGTACATGGTGTGGACATTAGCATGGCTTAACACCAGTATTTGCCATTGTTCACCAGTATTGCTACTGGCACTACTATTAAAATTTTACTATTGTGTGGAAGTAAACAGTAAGTTCACTGCACAACATAAGAGCTGAGCTTGCCTGAGGTAAGTGGGCTGAAAGCCTCCACCCAAAAAAAGCAAAGAAAATGGAATAAGTTAGAGCTGCAACCATAACCAAGCAGGTAAACAGAGTTACTTACACTTATGTTTTAGCTTTGGGGAAAATGAACTTCCACATTTGATATAAAATCAATTTCTAACGATCTGAGCCACTCACACAAAATATCCTAACATTTTCTTGAAAAGGACTATTTTACTTACAAGTTCTTCCAGTGTCAGAGACACGTCCACCATCCCCTTCTGGGAAAACGGGAACCACAGTTACAGTGTAAGGTGTGTTGGGTTCAAGAGTCCTCAGGATGACATAGTTTGTGTTTCCTGGTACCGTGGTCTACAAATTCAAAAAGAAAGGTAGGGGCATGACATTTACATAAATACACAAAAAGTTTAAGCTTTTTTGTATCTCCCTTACTCCTCCACCACATCTCATTTCTAGACTGGATGTGATAAAAATTTTACAAAAGGTGAAGCCTGAAGTAACAGTGTTCATGGTATGTTCTAGAATTGCCTTTTAAGAAGGTTCAGTCTTGAACTTAACAAAATTGGTTGTTAAGTCCTACACTCTCCTGTACAATCCCTTACAGCTATCTTCACTTTTGCGTCCAGAACCTGTTCTACTAGTAACAGTAGCAGAATCTGCAGTGATCTCTTTAATGACTACTGTTTAGCAGCTGAGAGGCATCAAAAAGTCACTTTCTAAATTAAAAAAAAAATTAAAAGTTACATAACACTACAACATGCTAATGACAAGAAGTAATGAGCAGCTCATGTTAGAAAGTAAAATTCCACAGCATTGAGGAATATTTATCATCAGTAGTTCTCTAGACGCTATTGAAAGTGGCAAATCATGTACTCCTCATTTCACAGGCACATCAAACTGCACAGATGTGGAAAAAGAAACACAAGTAGGAAAGAACAATATTTTCCCAGTCTGCAACAAGGGTTCCCATTTTCAAGATTA
Source organism: Nipponia nippon (assembly GCF_047370975.1). NCBI lineage: Eukaryota > Metazoa > Chordata > Aves > Pelecaniformes > Threskiornithidae > Nipponia > Nipponia nippon. Next base: position 91,771,357 of record NW_028262358.1, on the reverse strand, counting down.
TTTTATCTCTTTAGCAATTAAGCAATTTTAGGAGATTAGAATAAAACACCTATGCGGATTTTTCTGCTTTCACAAATATAATCTCGGCTGAATGCCTACAGTCACACGATTTCTTAAGCAGTAAAAATGGGTAGAAATGAGGTCTGCTGACTTTATAGCCTTTTCTACACCCTGAAGTCAGCTTTACATTCACACGCATTGCCCTAAGAATAAGCAAACAAAAAATTGTGTGGTACTAAATCCCTGTGCGAAGAACTAACCGTTGAAGGTTTACTATATAAAATCAAACATCTGTAATACATATGGGAGTAACTGACTTTCACGGATGTGCTCTGTATTTTCTGCAGGGTAGCTATGAACAGAAAAAAAGCCAGTGCATAGGCAAACAAGACCCACTTCACTCAAGAGTATTTTTCTCACTAGCGCCATAAGCTGCAATTTATCTGAGATGGTGAGATCCACACAAAGTATTACCATTTCTTCTGCACCTCCAGCTGTAGGTCCATAAAACACTTTATACTGGCGAGGACTTCCTTCTGCGTGATCCCATCGAACATTCAGAGTACTGGTGGTTGGGTCATAAACTAGCAAGTTCTTCACAGTAGTGAGAGGTTCTGAAACAGATCAATGAGTTGTTAGAAATGTGGAGCTATATTCTCTCACCTGTGCTGTCAGATCATGCCTATGTAATGTATTACTAGGAAATTTAAAAAACAACAGGTTTAATAGTTCATATTAAATGTTATTTGTCTTCATTAATCAGAACACATCAGCCCCATCCAACAGCAAATATAGTAAGACAAATTTTTTCTGGACATTATTTTAAAATTAAACGATGAGTTCACTAGGATTGTTTTCCTCATTCCTCACCAAACTCATTGTTATGTCTGACTTTCCATTGCAGGCTCAAAAGTAAATTAAGTACAAATGAATTAATAACTTTATACTTAAACAATTAAATAATTTAAAATAATGAATTGGTTTTTATGCCTAAACTGTCTCTGGTAGCAAATCACTCAGTGCTTTCTACAGCAGGATCAAAACAATGCTATCAACATAAGATGGTAGAGTCTGAAAATGCACGCTGTAAAGGTCAGCCTCTGAACTGAAACTGCTGACAGGAAAAGAGTAAACTTATACTTAACAGCACACATTTGAGAGTCACATGCCTTCAGATGCTTTAAGGTGTTTACTAAATTGTGGCATAAGACAATTAAACTGATTTAAATGAGGAAGAAGTTCCATAGTAGCATTAGGGTTTCTCTCAGCCTTAAAAGCTGGGCATCCAGTCTAAGGTAGCGGTCCAGGGTTTCTCTACAGCCAGAAGACTGACAGGCCTTCTTAGTTTAGATACTTGAAACCCATCAAAGGACAAATGACAAACACAGACAGGATGAATTTCACCACAAGAAATTTTTCTCAGCTAATTTGAAAAGCAATACATCAAGATTGTTTCGCACCTAATAAGAAGATCTCAAGAAGTTACTTACTGGTTCTGCCTCGTCCTGTCATTCGTCCCCCTTCACCATCTGGGTACATTGATGACACAGTAATAGCATATGGTGTGTCAGGCTGCAGCTTCTGTATCACCACACTGTTCTGCCGCCCTCCAACCATAGTCTGCAGTAAAACAAAAGAAAAAGATTAAAATTCCTTTTATGCTTACTGTTATAGTGAAGAATGTAAGCATTTGATGCAGAGTGGAAAACGCTATGATATATCATATGCTGCAATACTCTTGTGACTGACACAGACAGTAGACATTGAACAATAATGATATTTAGTACATATTCATCTTAGCAAGTTTAGACAGAGTCCAGTGACACAAAGCCAGTATTCTTTAAGACCTCCAAACTTGCATATAACCACAATTATATATCAACTGCCAGTTCTGTGCCAGCCCAGAGCTGTTTCTCCACATTGCCTCTGACTATATCATATTGAAATCAATGAGACTCTTTTATTCATTTTGATAGACTTTGAATTGGGCTCTTTATGCTCCACTCTCAGGTAGAATGCAAGCATGGAAAAAATTACAATACTCTGTAAATCTCTAATGTAGATTTGATACAATATCAGCATTGTCTCCCCTTGATTTCAAAAATTTTACAGCATGATACTTCAGCTTCTAAAATATCTTTGTTAAGAGTCTAAAATCATTATATATCTTTCATTTCATTTTTTATTTTACATATAATCCTGTGATCATAATCTCCACCAAGGAGAAGATTCACAGTGCACTGAGAATAATATTTAGATCTTCAGCGTTTTTGAATCATGAGTTTTTGGGTTTTAATTGCGTGAAATTACACTTGGCCAAGGGCATCCTTTGTACTTTTAAGAGTATCTGCACTTTTTCAAAGCCTGTTTAGCTAATGTTTGTCATAACACTTAAAAGCTTCTGATGATGAAGAACTGATATTGAGCAAGCATTTATACATCTTCACATTATATTGAAGTAGATTATTTTAACTTACAAGGAAACTTTTTATTTGTACTCAAGTGTACAAAACTCAGTTCAAAGCATAAATGCCTTTAGCATCCCATGATGACTGCCTCCATATTTTAGTATCTATTTGCCTTTCAAAACCTGACCCTAAATGATCATGATGGTCTCTGGACTTTGGTGTGCAGTTTTTGCAGAATTGTCTTCAAATCACCTGTGCTCTTTCTTGGTGCTGAGGCCATTAAACATCAGACAGAGCAATAAAAAACTTCTAGAAATTCTATTTTAAATATTTCAGTGGGGACACTGCTATTGTCTACTCAGCAACCACAGTTTAATCAAATATCACAGTAACAAAGAAAGCAGACAAGGAATTACTATCATATGATTGAGAATTCTCTGCAGACAGACATTAAAATGCCATGAACAGAGCATGAGTGTTCTGTGTGCTCTCCTCAATAAGAGGTGTCTTCTCAGACTGCCACTGCTGGACTCTATCCAGTTGTGAATAATTAAATCTATTCTTTGCACAAATTTCAGCAGAATGCCCATAATTCTTTTTTTTACTCCAGTACCAGCAATTAATTACAGATATTAATTAACCGTACTGTTGTTCCTTATTCTTCTAGTGATATCTCACTAAACTTGCATTCAACTACTCAATTCATATAACAGTTCAATTACCTCAACTCAAATGCATGTTGTTCAGAAGAGAGTAAAAATGGGTGCATAAATATCCGACTGATTCTAAAGTAAACATTCCTAGATAGGCTTCTGAACGTGTGTGATCTCCAATTACAGGAACTCACGAAATGAGCGTGGTCTTCATCTGAGACTGTTCCTCTGAGTCATTTGGCAGTAACCACAACAGCCTCCCACTGCAGAATAGGGCATTTATAAGTAGCACACATTCCTGATAAAGAAGCTGACTGAATTACCATTCCCAGCCTGTGTTGTGTGGGCTGGCAGTAGTCAACACAGCTCTTGCTGACGACGAAGGGAAAGCTGGCTGATCATATGTTACTGGCTCTCCCTATCATTACAGCTGCTCAATCATATTAAAGAACACTAAAATACCTTAAACACTTCCCTAGCATATGTTTCGCAAGGATTTGTTTTTGCAACTGCCGCTTCTGGGTGGTTATTCTGTCCCTAGCGTGGCAAGAGACAGTCTCAACTGTCCACAGTATGTTCCACAGCAAAGTCCCTCTGATAGCCCATGAACCACACTATGAAAACAATGGAAAGCTCTGGACTATGGAAGTAGTCGTGGTACTTCCTATTATTGATTGTTGGGATAACTAAATATCTGTGACTTTTAGTCTCATGTGCTGATTAACTTGTTCCTCAATACAGCACAGCACACAGCACAGTTTGGGCTGGAAGGGACCTTCAAAGATCACCTAGTCCAAGCCCCCTGCCATGGGCAGGGACACACATTTTAACTTTATTCTAGTTATATCTATAGATTATGTGATTTTCAAGAAAATAAGCTGTATCTAAAGTTATTTTTGCTCCATAAAAAGCATTGTATCTTGGATTTGAAAGGGGAGAAAGAAAAAGGTGGGAATATATACTTATTCACTATAAATATAAATCTTCACCTAAAAGATTATTAATATATACACTGTTGTGCTTCAAAAATAAGTGATTCTAGCGGATTATTTTGTAGAACTATCATTTAAGGTTGAATAACTCTAGCACTTCAAAATTAGTTACCGACTGTTCAGGGCCATCCCCACTGATAGGCTGGTAAATGATCCTGTATCTCTGCACTCGACCACTGGCAGGATCCCACTTCACAGTCAAACTGTGTGAAGTTGCATTGTACACCTGAAGGTTTCGTGGACCACTCTTTGGGGCTGAGAAACATAATAAAGAAAGGAATAAGTATGTAATTCAAGCAAAAAAGCAGGGACAAACACTTCATTCATACTTTCAGGGCTGCATGAATGCCTGACCAAGAGCAGAATGTATTAAGTAAAAGACAACATAAACCGTAATGTTTGTAAAATAATAAACATGTGGTAATCTAGTGTTTAGTATTCTTCCAAATACACAATAATATTTGTTAAATTATCTCAGCTTTTTAATGTCAACATTCCTCACAGTTTAGAAAAAGATAGCTATAAGTTTTCTTTAATAATACCATACCTGGAAAATCAGATTCTTACCTTGTGTGGTGATAGGTACCAAGGGTACTAGAAAAAAGTAGAAAGAGTTTTCAGAATTCTTGTATGTGTATGCCTTCTGATTTAATAACTATGAATAACAACATGCAGCAACTATTTACTTACGTGTTCGTTCACTGCCAATGAGGTCATCACTTTCTGATTCATCAGGATAGATGGCAGTAACTGAGACATCATATAACGTATCTGGATTCAAATTTTCAAAGACCAAACTATTCTCATCCCCATTTAAGATAGTCTTGTGGAGAAATTTAAAAAAAAAGTAAAATAAATAAATAAATAAATAAATACCAAAACAAACAGAGAATGGGATATAACTGAGTAATGTTTTACACAGTAACATCACTACAAGTGGCTGTAACTATGTGTTGTACACCTCAGTGAATTTCCATTGAGCATAACAGGAGGACTTGCAAGTTATAGGCCATTTATTAATTACATTTCTGATTTTAAAAATATACCATCTGAGAGACTGCCCACAAAATCTTATGGTGACCATCTATTCTTACCTCCTGTTTTTCCGATCTTCCATAGGGTCCCCAGGTTATTCTATATAGAGAGACATCTGGAGCTCCATGATCCCAAGTTCCTCTGAAACTATTTGGGGTTACATCTGTGATTCTGAGATTGACTGGTGCTGGCACAGGCTCTATTATGAGAAAAGGAAAAGTATTCCACAAAAGGTAACTACAAAATAAATACAGTTAAACTATGGAATTACTCAAACAAAGAATTTAGAAGATTATGTGGGAGATTCATCTCTCAGTTACCATCCTTCTAACAACTACAATTAAATGCTGTAGTATAACTCAGCCCACCTACACTAAGCAAATCTTCCTTCATAAGGTCACATCACCAGGTCATCACCAGATAGAACAGACGTAGCTCTACTGACCTCAGTAGAGGTCACAACTCACATGCCTACTCACAACAACTGAAATCCTAGTTCTTACATTTTGGAGTTGGAAGAAGTGATTATGACCTCCCACGCACAGAGGTCAAGCTCCTGCACGAGTTTCTCCCACATATTAAAATTCTTTATACAAGCCAAATAAGTCATGACTGAATTATACCACTTATTTAGAAAGAATACACAGAGGCTAACCATAGGCTAAGGAGGCAAAATATTATAGCCACTGGAAAGAAATGAGTAAATAGTTAAAACCAGAGAATAAAACTAAAAATAATTTCTTTGGCAGATCTTTCCTCTTTTTCCTTACACACACATTCACACAAAACCACAGCTATAGAAGAAAGACTAGCACAAAAGCAAGCATAAAAACTCACATTTTTAAACACACCAGGCTACAAAATGAAAAATTCAGAAGAAAAAAAAAAAAAAAAGAGAGAGCACGTGCATATTTTTTTCTCTTTTTTTCACATCAGAGTGAGGGGCAATGATAAGGTAACGTTGTCCATTTCTATTCTAGCTCTTCTGGTTAGCTGTCCTCTTAAATCATAAGCCTAGATCAGGATGAGGGCTTCCCTGATATCAGTTTTCTCCTTTCAGTCTGTCACCTCTCTTGTATGGAGATCAGCTCTTACCACTTGTGTGACACCATTTCCTTGCCTCTGTTTGTTGAGATTACTCAAATGCTGCGTTTATGGTTCTCTAAAAGTACAGGCTGGTTTAGCATTCCACGGTACAAAAACTCTCTTGGATCAGAAGCAAGATCATGTGTCTAATCCTCTAGCATATGCCCCAGTTTCCTACTCACTTTCCTAGATTCTTGCATAGACTTGCTAAACCTTTCCTCTGCTCTCATATTTTCTTACTAATTCTACCCCTACACCCTTCCTTCAGCCTCTAAACACAAATAATTTTGCTTCAGTTTCTGGTCTGTCATCTCTCTGCAGACTGCAGGCTCAGTTTACTGCAGTAAGACACTGAACTCATTTAAGATTCTCAGGGATTATTGTACTGCAAATAATGCTACAAATGCAAGTAAAATCTTTTTCAGATAGATTAAATTACAGTTCCACCTAAACTCAGTAATATTGCAACACACACAACTTAAATAGAACATAAGGCAAAAATAACCACAAGAAGGGTTATTAGGAAAACTTACGAGTGACAGCTTCTGCATTTATTGGTAGGGATTCCCCTTCATCATATACAGCAACAACTTTTACATTATACAGTGTTTGGGAGGAAAGGTCAGAGAGAGTAGTGCTGGTTTTGAGTCTGTCCATTTCCACCTAAGAATAAAAACAGTGACTTAAGAATTGTAAATTGCTCTATTTCTGACTGTGCATTTGATTAAATGGCAGAAATTCCTGTACTGAAAAACAGAAAAGTATTCCGCATTAAATTTTGCCATTTACCCCTAGATTTACAACTGAATATTGAGTGCTATCTACTAACTCCCTTGCAAAGCATATTGTCTAAGGCACTAGTGCTACTTGTGGATCTTTCACTGCTTCATTCTTTTGGAAATGAGGATGCAGACTGCATCTCCAGAAAATTCTCCTTCCCTTACAAAAACATATTTAATCCTCCAAGAGCTGATTCATGCCTAGCAGTGCAATTATGGAAAGCTTGCACATAACTCAAAAGACATCTCTAACAATGCTCACACATGTTCTGACAGCAGGCAAAGGGGCTAACATACCCTTATTCCATAATCCTGTCCTCCTAAGGATGTAAGCTGTTCTTAGAGCTTAGCAAGATAACACTTAGGCAGAGAGTAGAAATGGCTATTTATCAAAACACAGGAAAATTCTCCAGTCAATTTTCCCTATCTGGAGGAGGAGGAAGAGGGGACTACACAATGAAATCTAACTTGTGCTTATTCAGTTTCCAAGAAATCAGTACTCTTTCCTGACTGCAATCACCATGAACTGATGTTCTTTATTCTCAATGGTGGCTTATAATACTACTTTTACTATTATTTTAGTAACCTAGCTCCTCAAAATAAAACTGCCTTCTAGTGCTTTCAAAAATGTTCCTGTCATTTACCTCCTTTACATCAGCTTCCTCAGCTATTTTGTATCTTAGGATGTATTTTCGAACTTTCCCTGGGGCAGGATCCCAAAGGACATTCATGCTGCTGTGAGTAACATCCTGAATTCTTAAGCCTCTGGGTCCAGGCAAAGGTACTGTAAAAATAATGACAGTAGTAAGTGAAAATGCTATTCATGGCAGAGGTATAGGTCTCTCGCAGAAGGAATTAAATTCTTTTCATGCATTTCATTTAAATGGAGGCAATAACTTTCTGGGAAGTTCATTGCTCTGGTCGTTAGATGAGACAGCTTATTGTCCCAGCAATGAACAAAATAGCTATAAACTATGGTAGCTTCACCTTTGTAAATTCTGAGCACAATACTTTTAGAAGTATCAGTGCTTAAGATCATAACTTTTGATGACAACAGCCACTTTTCACGCACGGTTGAAGGTTTAACATTTTTAAGAACGTGTGAATAACCATACTGCGTGCATCTAGCCCAGAAACATGCCTCTGCCAGTAGGAAATGTTTAAGGAAAGATGTTTAAGGAAAGGTATAAAAAAGAAAGCCATGTTTAGATCAATTTTTCTCTTGATATGCCATGTTTCCTTAGCATTTTCTACACTTAAGAGAATGTCTGAATTTGGGAACAAGGTTACTAAGTTAATGCAAGCAAAATTGAGACCTTTTAAAAACACTATAACCTCAAGATCATCAAGCCAACTGCCTTCATTATTCAAGGAAAAAGCTCTTTTGTTCCTCTTTTAATAGTTGGTCCCTTTTGATTGAAATTGCCTTTAAGAGCTTTTGGAAACGTATGAGTGTTAGAAAATGCATAAAACATGGAAAAGGTGATCTAAACAAAACAGAATATATAAAAAATGTTGCATTAAATAAAATTAAAATTAAATGTTGTTGAAGCAATAACAAAGCAAAAATCAAGTTGTCCTTACATGTCACTTCCTGGGTGGTGAGTGGGTCACTGGTGATATCACCAAACAATACGTAAGCTGTTAAAGTGTACTCAGTATTGGGGATGAGATCTACCAGCTGCACCTCATTCACTGATGGTCCAACACGCATCTGTACACGAAAAATAACACACCATGTTTAAAAACTGAAGAAAGCAATAGCAGAAAAGCAAGCAATGATTTAACTTCAAGGGAATTTTGTTTGTGAGATTCACAGTATATTTACAGCTTCCTGACTGATGTCATTGTATACAATATCCCAGTAAGTTCACTGCACTTCAAGAAGTACATGCCAATCTCTTTTGACTATTATGACAGATCAAGAAAATCTGTCAGTTTTTCTTAATTTATTTTTGGTAGAGTACAGGCAGTGAAGGCAAATTCTCTTACCTCTTTCTCTGTGGTCGGGACTGTGGCATTCACAGGTTCATAGGTTAACAAATAACTAGTAGCTCCATTGAGAGGTTCCCATCTAACTCGCATGGAAGTTGATCCAATGTCATAAACATTCAAGTTTCTAACTGAAGAGATTGGCACTGTCAAATAAAAATATATATTAATTTATTTCCTTCACCTTCTTCAACTTTCATATTTCATATCACAGGTAGTACCACTGAGAATATTGCACAGGGATATTAGGGTACATTATGGGCAGTAGAAAGGTGATCTCCAAGTAGTGGTATTTTAAGTGGTGTTTAGTTTAAGAATGAGGTAATGGTGGTCACATTTTGAATGTGCTACAGATTTGCTCTACACACGGCTAAAACTATCTTACAAGTCTGCACTGGAACACTTGAATATTCTAAAAAGCAACATTAACTCACATGTATGCTTTAATATGAAACAACATGACTGGTTTGGGATCTGTACTTGTAAAAGGATTTTTTGTACTTTCTTCTTGTTTTCTATATTTCTCAAATTATTAAATAAACATCAAAAATTACCACAGACTTCATAAAAATCATGTACATACTTTAAGGGTTTATGACAAGCCTAATACAAAACAATCAAAGAAGTGAAATGAACACCTAACATTGACTATTCTTAAAGAGGCAGGAAAGTCACCTTATGTTGCATTCAGCATAAATATACGTAAAATCAATCATGTAGACAGCCAATAGTAGAAACATAGCTAAGTTATTTCTCACAAAAGTGATGTAATTGTGTTGAACTGGCTTTTTATTAATCTTATAAAATTAGAATTAATTTCTATAGTATTCTGGCTGCTAGTAGCATGAATTAATTATCTAGCATAAAAATGAAGGAGTACATGTTTGCATATGATCAGATTTCAGGAATATGTAAACTCTGTCTTGTAATTCATGTCTTTTGCCCTAGTCTTGTACAGCCGTGCTTTATGAGCCTGGCAAGAAGCTGGGACAAACATTTTTTACCACACTGCAGTTTCACTTTGCTAAACTTTTCCAGCCAAGATCTGAACAACCAGTGTAACACAACACAATTTGGTCATTCAAATTAAAAACTTTGTTTCCTCTAACAAGAAAGCCCATAGTGCTAAAAGTTCTACTGGACAGCTCCCCAGATGCCAAATTGGCTGTTAATGCATTATTCAAGTCCCATTTCTAACTTACAAGTTGTTTCCCTGCCGATTAGAGGTTCACTGCTTTCATCTTCTACCACAGAAAACACGTTAACAACATATTCTGTTTCAGGTTTCAGATCTTTCAGAACTGTCGTTGTTTCCATCCTACTTACATAAAACTACATAAAAGAGAAGCAATGTTAACCACTGAACAACAAATGCATTTGTAATAATCTCTACGAAAAAAAATCATTCCTTGTGAAACTCTTCAGAAATCAATGGTATGGAACTAAAAATAAGTACGGTCTTAATCTCCTATGTATTTTGTCTGACAGTATACCATTATTTTTGCAAGGCAAGTTGCAGGGAAACCTCAGACAGACACTTGTTTTCAACAGAGTTGGATATATCTAGCAGCATTCACAGTGTCAAGCTGTAAAGTCAATGTGCACTGGAATGACTGCTCCAACCGTAATCAAAGGCCAGATCCTGAGGTCATGATTTATTAAGACTAAATTCTCCATGAGTCAAATCTGAGTTAAGATTTAAAAGCCACATTCAGAGATGGGAAGTTCAGAGTTAGGTACACAGAGGCACCTAACTTCATTCTCCTAAATAGCATTCTGTCTGGTTGAAGAGAGTGATGAGTAATTCAGATTGCCTAGAATCAAGGGTTGCCGGTTACTGGCTCTCTGTGTAGAGAATTAATAACCACAAGAAGAGTTTGACCCTGTGCATTAAACAGTTTGGAGGATATGCTTAGGCACAGATTCAAAGTACCACCATACAACGTTAATCTTAGCACTACCTCACAACCTGTATCACCCACTGTCTTTTTTTCTATTAACAAGAAAATGTACTAAAAGGACAGTGAGCCTACCCATGAGTATGCTCAGAAAATTTCTACTACAGACTTATTTAAACCAATATATGACAGCGGAATATGAACAGAAAGGAATTACTAGAAATACCAGTCAATTGTTTTTAAGAAATACATTTTACTCCTGTATTCATGATATTAAAAGAACCAAAGTTTATGCTCCTACTTTTTGTAATTTTGTGTATCATTTACTGAGGCATGATATTCTTGACCTTGGGAGCCTTTTTTCATTTACTGTTATACCACACACAGCACAAACTTCAAAATGACATTACTGTGATGTGGAAGTCCAAGGTTATTATGGACAATGTCAGAGATGAACATACAGTACTAACCTGTTGAGGGCTACCTCCAGAGGTAGGGTAATATTCAACTCTGTATCTATCAACGCTCTCAGGAGGTGGACTCCATCTCAGTCGGAAAGAACGAGGTGTCACTTCCGAAATAACTAGGTTAGAGGGAGGTGGCAAATCACCTACAAGTGGAAGCAAATTAAAAAATAATTAATTTATCTTATATCATCAGGAATAAAAACATGAGATAAAAAAAAACTGCTTAGAAAAAAAAAAACCCAACACTTCAGGTACTTGCTTATGTTTCTGTTTCCTCAGGAATTCTTAAAACAACTGTGTGAAGAGACAGCTCACCATCACACCCTCAAGACCAAACCAGCTCCCTATCATTCTTACTCCACCTTCAACACCAGTGTTTCACTGGAGAACCATCAGCTAACATTACTGTTTTTTCCATGCCAGGTTTTGCTTTTGGGCTGTCAGACATTAACACTTGAGCAGGGCTGCTGAAATTTTCCTTGCTGGATGAGTATCATCAAAGAACATGCCACAGCAAGCAAAAAGGTGACACACTGAGCAACATACTTCCTGATTCTGGGAGAAAAGAAGGCACGTCCACCCATGTCATGCTGTGTTAGGTATAACACAGTCATGGTTGAAAGGAAAGGAAGAACTCCTGCAGGGTAGTCCAGGTGGTCTGCACAACTTCCTCACACCAGCAGCTGAAAAAACAGCCCAGGGCTACACAGTGTTCCCAGCAAATAATAAAAAGGAATTCACAGTGCAAGCACATAAATGGAAAAAGGATGAATTAGATTAATCAAAATCAAATGAATTGGATTAATCAAAATCACGTCAAATGTGATGTACCTGGACCTTTCACACTGTTGCACAGATTTGTGGTTACATCATCAACAATGCTAGCCAAGAAGGAGAAATCTGCAACATTGTAAGCATGGATGTCATCTGGATCTGTTGCAATCTGCTTCAATTCATTTTCATCTGCATTTTTAATACCTTACAGAGAATACATGAAAACAAAACTTGTTAGAAATGATGGCCATGAAACACAATGCCATGAACTTAAGTCCCTAAACACATTCTTTGAATGTCCTTTTAGATACTTATGTACGTTGCCACTTCCCTGTGCATTTAGCAAATGGGCAGGAGGTGGTTGGTGCAGGCCACCTCTTCATATAATACTTACCAATTGCATAAAGTTCCACTCCCTCATCTCTGAGTCTTCTTGAAGGGGTGACTACATCGTCTTGTGATTTGCCATCAGTGATGAGAACACCAATCTTGTGAGCTCTAGGCCTTAAGCCTGCATCTTGTTTGAAGTTGTTTTTTAAGATGAAATCCAAGGCCATTCCTAGCATGATACAAAGAAGGTAACCATCAATATAAACTATTTCCACATGGTATTCATGGCAAAAGAGAGTATTTCATCCTAGTGATTTCACTCTGACAACATCATTCCACAATTTACTGCCTTCTAGAAGCATTCAGAATCTAGTTGCAGCCCATCATCTAGACTTACCAGCAACTGATACTATTTCAGCCCTTTCAAAGTCTCTAATCTCTTACCTTTTATGCATCACCTTCCTATCTGATCTCCTGTAGCCTCCCTTCTGGGTCCGCACCTAGTCTTCATCCCAACACTGATATGGAATTGCCATTTCTTCTTCTCATATGCTCAACAGCAATCCAAGTTCTTCATCACCCAAGCTCTCCTCCATCACTTTTCTCCAGATTTCTACTGAGTTTGTGTGTCTACATGCTATGCCTGTTCTCTTCCAAACATACTGAATTAAACTGTAAGGCCCTTTCATCATGGACAAATTTGAGCTCACTGAACAATATTGGGGTCAGCTACTAGAATTATTTTTATTGGAGCTTAAGGAAAATCCTGGCAGTGTGACATACCAGTTAGAGTATTGCCTCCTTTGTATGGTAAGTTGGCTACAGCCTCTAACAAAGCCTGTTTGGTTCGGTAAGCATTGAGATTCCATTCTGTCCTGGGATCTCCACTATATTGTGCAAGACCTGGAAAAAAAAGCCAGCATTACTCAGTTATTATGTGGCTGTGTAGCAGTTACACCTCATTTTCTGTCCAACATATGAAGACTTACCAATCTGTACTTTGTCCGGACCAATATCAAAAACTTCAACAATACGGGCAATGAAGTTCCTGACAGTTTTAAAATTTGGCCGCCCAATACTCCATGAGCCATCCACCAGCAGCACAATATCAGCTTCTGCTCTGGTTCTACATTCTAAACCTGCCATGTCAACCAGAAAAATATAACCTTAGCATGATAGCTTTCAACCAGAAAAATATAGCCTTAGCATGATAGCTTGCTTTCCCCATCCTTTTATATGACATATGTCATGAGTTAACTTCCAAAATAGCTCTAGTTTTATTCACTGGCACTCTGTCAAGTATGACCTATTTATGAACGTTATTCACACTAGTAACTGGTTCCATGGCAAAAGCTGTATAAATTTCTTCATGTATGTTTCCTTTTATAAACAAGCCTTCACAAATGTCAAGGCCAGTGCTCTTCTCTATTGTCATGTCATTATCTATTTTGGTCTTTAAAGATGGTTGATAACTTGATTTCAGAGGTTTTGTAAAAGACTGCTAAGCTAATCACTGACATGGCAGTGAGCATTATCAGATTATCCAAATTTACAGTGTTTTAGTCTGTCATGGTTGGCTAAACTACTGCTTAGTTCTCAACTATGTAATAGTGGAATGAATGGCATATATTACAATCACTTTCAAATAAACAGCATTTCTGAATTTTCAGGGGAAAAAGACATAGTAATACAGGTGGTATAGAAGTTTGCACATCCAGGAAAGAAAGAACACAATTTAAAGAAGATACACAAACATAAATACAGGTCAAGAGATAGAGAGGGGACAAGAGCAAACATTTATATAAAGCTGCAATGTTCTGAAAAGGTAGGAAGTATTTTCAGATATCTTCAGTTTACAAATTACAGAATAAAATACGCATCATATTGTTTTCATCACAAGGAAAAATCACAAAATATTTATACAAAATAGACAGACACAATGATTTTATCCACAGCCATTTGGAAAAAAAAAAAAAAAAAATCCTTGCTCTCTCTCTTTTCCTGTAGATTGTGTTACCAGCTGCAAATTTTCTGGCTTCCTGCCATCAGAGCTTCTGGTCTTTATATGGAAGAAATCCCATTGAGAAAAATCAGCCACACTCATCACAGTTGAAAGATATTGTGATTTCATATATGTTCCACATAATTGATCCAACACTGCAGACTCATGAATATAACTATTCCATGTACCTGGGGGTTAAAAGCATGATCCTCTTCTGCATAGAAAATATAGATCTAGTCTTTAGTCAGGACAATAAAATCAGTTGGGAGTAGGGTTTAAGTAAAACCATGTTAGTTCAAAAAACTGCATGCATAACTTTAATATGGAAGTTAAAGTTAGCTTCATGTACAATATAAAAGTTAAACTATTTTGACTTTTATTTTTCTTCCAACTACCATAGTTCCCCACATGGAAAATTCTAGCAAAGGCACCAGACCTAAGGTGATTTTTTTTCCCTTATTAATAAATAATGTACTATTACATTTACAGTCCCAGATATAAAATTCATTTTTCACATTAACCATGACTCAAATCCATGCATCAGTAAAACTAATTAGCTTAAAGAATATAACACTGAAGACAGGAATGACAGCTGCCGTAATAAAAAATACCAAACCACTCTTGGTGCAATTATTTTTCTGCCAGACTTATTACAGCTTTAATGTTAATGGCCTGTTATGTAGTTTTTCTCAGTTTTACCCTCTTGTATTACACAAAGTGGCACAGCAATTAAGACGTTTCTAAAAATGTTGTCAATAAAGTTACACAAGGTGAATATTTTTCACACAGCCCAGTGTGGAAACAAGGCTTCAAAGAGGTTCAGCAAAAAGTATATTGAGGCAACTGTAAGAAACATTTTTTTTCTTTATTTAACTCTGAAAGGCCTTTGCAGTTAGGTTCTTTCTCCTCACCAAATCCTCTCTGATGGTTATGCAAGACTTGAAATGGCAGAGGAGAAAAGTCTTTACTTCTACTTGTATACTTGGCTATGAAGAAGCAATAACCTGCTTCTTTATGCTTTCCATGAAGGAGGACTGAGCCCTGAAACTTTCTCCATCCAATATTGAGAGTATGGTAGGCACAACTATTAGCATGTAGAGGGCCATTAACCACACCAAGGGAGCTGCTATCATAACATTCATAGAAACTTTGACTGGAAGCTTAAGCCAGACAGGGAGAAACTCCCAAACAGATACTGGAAAGCACCCAGCAATTGCATTTCTGGACTAAGTCTCCTCCTTCTACAGTTAAAAAAAAAAAAAAAAAAAAAAACAAACACCCAAACCTAAATAATGGTTGTGTTGCATATAAACTCAAATAACACACAATAACATTGGGACATTCCCAACTGTCAGATCTTTGTTCATTACACCATCTTGGTCTTAAAAGGAATAGTCTCCATATAAGGACAAGCAAAGGGCTAAAGATCTGCTAAAAATTCTTTGTTCTACTCCTGTGAACACCCCTGTAGATGAGCCATGATCTCTGTTCAAGAATTTGACCTTATGTGATTTAACACAGATGTGGATGGCTTGAAAATGCAATGCAGATGGCTTTGAGTAATCAGCAAAACATGGGTTGCCTGAGTTATCATCTTTGTCAGATCATCTAAAGGGTGCAGAGGACTAGAATCATGAACTGGGGCATACTTAGTGGTCATTTCAGACCAGAGGTTATGTCATCTGGGTAGGGAGTAATCTGAATCCTGTAAATAAATATTCATGTGCATTAGAAAAACGATAAGGAAACACTGGTAAACTTTTAGTCTTTTTTTTATCCAAAAGCCAAGGCTGCCTTTTCTTCAATACAGTCATGTTTACCTCTAGATAAAAATGGCTCCGAAGTAGTATCTGAAAGGGTGGTCATCTCTTGTCCAACCAGGGGGCTGCTCTCTCCTCCTTCAAACATTCCAAAAACATTTACCTTATAGGTAGTTCCTGCCCTGCAATAGTTAAACAAACGTACTGTGACTAAAACCACTTGGCTTGCTAAATGCTGACACGTCACTTATGAAATCCTCATGGAAAAAAATCCCCCATGGAAAAGAAGGTGCGAAAAACATGAAGCCCAAAGACTAGCTCTTCCACAAGACAGTGAAGTTTTGACAATTTAAAGGCTGATTCTAGATTCTATACTTAAATTTATAGTCTTCTTCATTCAAGTAATTTAAGAGTAATAAACACTAAATCATAATTAATTAATGATCCTATTTTTAATATATTTAGTATACTGGCATAACAGATTTTGACATGGTCTGAAGCCTGCTTTATAAATCCAAGCCTCTCAGAAAAAAAATAAACAACTAAACTAGGCTTTTTTTAACATGAGGTAAGGAACTTTTAGGAGGAAACTTTAGAAATCCCAACTTTCTCCAGTGTCCCATTAGCTTTTTCATATGCAAAAAGCAGAACACAGCCGCTGCCCACATCTTTGCCTCCTTCAGTTCCTGTGAGAACACCACAAGTGATGTAAATAATCTCAGAAAGAGCCCTGCCAGGTGCCTTTCAGAGACCACATAACAAGATCCTTGTAGCTTATTGATGAAATTACTTTCTTTCTCACAGTAGATTTTGCCACGCATTTCAATCCCAGATCATGATTAAACGAAACACTAAGCTAAAGTTATTTTAAAAAAAAGAAAAAGACATGAATTATCCATACCTAAGCTCCTCCAATACCACTGTGCTGTCGTATGGCCCCACTATTAGCTCTCCAAGACTCCCGTCATCTTCAGTGGGGTGGAAAGTTACTTTGTACCCCTTCACTCGCCCTGGGGCCGGCTCCCAGGTTACTCGGAAACTTGACATAGTTGAATCAGAAGTTCTCAGATTTCGAGGTGGCTTAAAGGGAGAGGCTGAAAGGATGGGGGAAAAAAAAGATATAAATCAGGTCTTGTTATGGAAAAAAAAAAAAAATCAACAAGTATTCTTCTATGTAAAAATCTATATGCAAATCCAGTATTAGTGGCAGCCCTAAACTCTTTGTGCCTTTCCTTTGACATAAAGACAAGTACCAAGAGGCGAAAGGTGAGATTCACTTCGTCTAATTTCAGCTATCTAACCAATAGGTATGTGGGCTAAGTTTGTTACCAAGGCTCCCTCTACAGTCAACAGACTGAGGGATAGATAGCAACTCCTCTCATCTACCTTAAACATCCATCTGATCTTAAAATAAATGTTGACAATAGGTGGACTAACCACTGCCAGTCTTCCTCTCTATTAATTACAGACTAGCCCTCTCTCTTTTAAATGGCAACAAGTAAATGAGCCATATAAACCAAAAGAGAGAAATGGAAGCAGCTTCCTCTCAAACCTACACTGAAAAAAATCAGAATTTATGGCAGACAAAAGTCACACCCAGCCAGTACTCAGTCACCAATATTACTTCTCAAGCTTCTTCCTCAGAGCTCTGGGTCCCACAGGTCAGAGCATGGAGAGGGTGGAAGCAAGAACCCTTTTGTAGAAACGATCCTGCCAACAGTCCTCTCCCTTTACATGCTCAGGGCCTGGCAGCTCAAGCAACTTCACCAACCACAGATGTGGCAATATGTCAAAAAATGATTCTTCAGAGGAGTGCCAGCCAAACCGCTTGAGGTTTTTAGGTCAAAAGCAACTTCCTTTGAAGACTAATGGCTACCCAGTGCAGGACAGTCCTCACAGACAGACAGAGTGGCTAACAAGCCTGCTGCTAGCTTCTGCATCACATCTGCTTTTGTGTAAATCTGAAGTGCAGTCATAGAAAATACTGCAGCAGCGTAATCTCAAAGTTTCAAAAATGGGAATTAGAGTAAATAGAAAGTCACCACTACAGCTTTGGAGTGAAAAGGTGGAGGGGAAAAAAAAAAAAAAAAGAGTTTGTCTTATCGCTGTGCCCAAGCAATTCCCTAGCTATAGCTGAAAGATCATAAATATCCTGAGATTGTGAATTCTGCTGAGAAACACTAGATACACTCTCCCTCACAAGGAAAAATACAGCCTCTCTACCTCATCTCCCATTATATTCCTCCCTGAATTATCATGACAGCTTTAACTAACAAGATCACTCAGGCTCCACTTGCTTCCAAAGCATGATTACCACCACAATTATTTACACTGAAAGCACAGAGGCATATCCATATCAAGATGAACAGGTCAAAAATTAAAAGCAGCTGGATGATCTGAGGTTTATCTCAGTATAATTTTCAAGATTGAAAAACTAGGTGTTGGTCAAGAGCTGATCAAGTTTTCATGACTCCTCTACACCAACTGCAATTTAATTTAAAAAGAAATTGGCACCTCAGTTACTGAAGGAAGATATGTCCACTGTTAGGAGACTTGTTTCCTACTTCCTGTCATCATTCAATATAACATATGTTCAGAGAACAGAGAATGGCATGAAGTATTTACAGTGTACCTAAGTGAATGGCTTTAGTCCCACATGGGCAGAACCATCTTGAAAAAAATTCTCTTTTGATAATGGCTTTCTATCTATGGAAGCAGAAAACTGACTTTAAATCTGTTTGTTTTGATCTGAATAGCAAGAGAACATTTCCTTACAAAATGAAAGACCAGCATTAGATACATACTAAAGGCAGAGCAGAAAATAAGTTTTGCTTTTACTGCAAAAATCCCCTGTTTTAGAGTTTCAATTTCTGAGAGACAAGACAGCTTGTCCAAAAGACCGCGGTCTCTGAGGTCAGGCTTCCACTGATGACTCTTCAAAATCATCTACTCCCCCTTTTTATTTCCTCAGGTTTTCCACAGAAAATATGGTGACCAAAGAAGACAAATCTAAGTAACAGGATGGTGCGTAGCTATTTAATCGATACCCAGGACCAAAAGGTCAAATTATGAAACAACTGACAACGCTTGATTAAGTAGTCTGTTGATATACTGTCTTCCTCTAACTTCTGATGCTAGTGTTTCAAAACAAGTCCAGTATTTTCAACCATATTTTACACCATATTTACACCATCAATATTGACAGCAAAAAGCTGTGCTCAGGCTATGCCATAGTGAAGTTTCCAAAAAATCAAAATATCTTCTCAACCTCTAACATTTTCTTCAATTTGCCTGTTAATTCATGATCTTGGCAGACTCCACCATACTTTTCTGTGTATCATGATTATTTAATTTTAAGCACAAAAAACTTTAATTATCAAATCCTGTACAAGCTTGTGATACATACCTGTTGTTCCTTCTGCTTTTCTTGATTTTCCTTGTCCAAAATCATAAATTGGAACAACACTGAGGTCATATGTAGTTCGCGGCTTAAGTCGTTTTAACACTATGCTTGTAGCAGGAGCATTTACTCTTCCAAACATCTGTCTTCCTCCACTGCGTGGTCGGTAGTACACACGATAAGATAAGACGTTCCCAGGTGAAGGCTGCCAGGTAACTCTCATTGTATTTTCTGTCTCGTTGTCTACTGTCACAGTCCTGGCATTTGGTGACACTTTTCAGTGTAAAAATACAGATAAATTTTTACTTTGTCACATAAAGATATGTTCAAATGCATGCCTACAAAATTCATTCTGCTGTATTAAAAAAAAAATATTGCCTTCTTTAAAATTACAGTATTTTATTGTGGGGAAGACACAGGAGAATCTCACAGACCACTGTTAAATTATTTTTTAATTGTAATGGACTAAACAAACATAAGTGTGCTTTCCACTACACAGAAAAAGAAAGGGAAGTATAAATTACATGATTACACAGCATAATTGGGAGTTTTATTTAATCACACTTTTCAGTAACCTGTTAAGTAATGGATTCAGCACTCTCAAATGAAAGTGATAAATTATAAAGCCATTGTTTTTTTATGAACAGAGTGTCCTATAGAGTTAAGATTTTCTAAGTTTCGAGTTTACAGATCTGATAAGGTACTGGTGAGTACCTAAACACCTGGGTGTTGGGCTCCATACAAACTATCCTGCAAGTAGTGGTGAGTGACTTTCCAAATGCTTGGAAAATCACTCACCACTATTTGCAGCATAGTATATGTGTTGAAATAAGCACACGGACTAATAAAGCATTTTCTGTACAAATTGCAGCACTCGGCTTCTAAGAGATATTTTCCAGACTGTACAAATGTTACAAATGATCTGAAGTGGACTGAAAAGTATGTAGTGCTGGCTGTCAGCTGGAATAAGCCATCTAGGTTTTGGCAAAACAGAACCTTCTTGGCATGCCAGAGTCGATCAGTATTTCATCACACGGTAAGGTAGGCTTTGCAGGCTACAATATCCTCTCCCAGTCTGAGCAACTGAGAATTTCTAATTGTGTTTGCAACAGAAAGATCCAATGCTAGTTAGTGTCAGGTCTGGGTCTATCAACAGGCCTGACAGCAAGTTCCCTGAGGCAGCAAATTAAGAGAAGCAATGAATGATATGGCTAAGCTACCTACTTAACCTGGAAAAGGCTGGACAACTAATGCTGCTGTTCTTGAAGAAAGAAGGAAGATGTGGGGCAGCAGTCTGCGTTGACTCTGGGGAGTCGGCTCTTATGAATGGCAGCAATCACTACCCTTGCAAGACCTTAAAAGCAACATACTGGGTCAAGGACAAAGGTTAATGTAGTTCAGCAGCCTGTCTCCAACAGTAGTCAAAACAGATGCTTAGGAAAGAGTACAAGAACGTGTAAACACACATGATGCTTGCCCAGAGCACTCCCTCAGGCTTCATCTTCACATGGCCCCTTTAGGCAAACAACAGAAACATCAAGGTTGATCCAGGGCATCCCTTCATTCATTCTGTCTCTTCTACTTGCCAGTTCTTGCTATACGGCAACAAGCTATCCCTGGCCTCTCAGTGTTTTTCAGTCTGCCTACACTGCAGAAGAGGCTTGAGTCTCCTTTGACTAATAGTACACAATGTTTATCAAATAAGAAAAAAGAAAAGCCTCAGGAAAGGTAAATAACAAACATCAAAATCACCCAGAGAGCCTCAGTTTGAGGACTGTAAAGACTAGAAAGGGCAATAGCTTAGAAAGGAAATTTATCGGTTCTGTGGGAATTTACCCCATCTTTCCTCCTTACTCTATCCATAATATTTCTTCCACCTGATTTCCAGCAGTCTCACCAAACCTATGAAAGGCTCACTTCAGAGTAATTTGCAGACAAAATCACATCTTAAGGTGGAAGTAATTCTTGCTGAATCCAAACCTACATGACATAGAAGAGATTTTCCTTTTTTTAATGGTCAAACAAAAAGCCAGAATTGACTGATCTGAGGTGGCATTTTGGTTTGGGAGAACTTTCAGGAAAAAAAAGGTGAAGAAAAATAAGGTCCATTTTCTTTAAAATATGATAATTTCATCAAGAATAGTATGCTATAAATGGTGGTAATGTTGTACTCCACTCACCATCAGTAAAAGCCTCTCCTTCTACTGGGTCTCCCTCTCCACTGCTGTAGGTTGCGTATACTGAAATCCTGTATTTAGTCTCTGGCTCCAAGCCTTCTAGCACAGCATCCACTGTATTTCCAGGGACTCTCTTCTCTCCCATTGTATCATCGTAAAGTGATTTCCATACTATCCTATAATCATTAACTGTTCCGGGAGCTGGTGTCCATGATAACCCAACTGTAGTGTCAGTTATGTCTGTGGTAACTAAATTACGTGGTGAACCACGTTCTGCAAGAAAGAAAACAGCAAATTGTCTCTAAAGTACAAATAGCAAAAGTTAGCAAAGTACAAATGGAAAAGTAAAATTATCATAAGAGCAAAATCAAACTTTTCCCATCAATATTACTTTAAATAACATACATTTGTAGTTCCAAGAGAAAAATGATGAATTTTTCACCAAAATGCTTAAAGTTAACTTTAGACTGTGAATGATCCTATCCCTTACCAGCAAGATAGCAGTTATGCTTTAGAATATGCAAAATAAAAATGGCATTAATCAAAGACTTGGAATTAAGCCAAATTAAGTTAAATGTGCTGCAGCTCATTTAGGTAGGTTTTAACTCTCAAGTAAATAATTGTATTTCATTCATTCATCTTCATCCTCATGTGTGTAACTTTTTTCTGGAGGGTTAATAGAGGAGACTTTCACCTGAGTAAAACCGTCCTTTCTCTGACAACCTTATCTTTCTATTTAATAGTACCATTTTTATCTTCCAGACTACTGCTTACCAGATCTATCAGCTATTTCATTTTGTTTACAATGAATTTGCAGTGTGTTTACTCCATGTCACAGTTACAATAGAAAACAGTCTCCATCTTTCCACTCATAAGACTTGTATCTCTTTCCTCCCTGTAGTTTGTTCCAGCCAGCTTGGAACGAAGGAAACAGCTCGTTAGTCAGTGAAATCCAGTTGTCAGCTGGATGAGCGAGTTTCACCTAACACACCAGAGTCATTCCACTGCTTAGAAATGGAGCTCATTGGTCTAAAGTGGTGCAGTGAAAGGAGCACCTCTGTTTAACGTTTAACATACGTTTATAACATATGTTCAATCTTCCTACTGCAGTGGCTGGCTTTTGATGGCAGGAAAGGAGCGCTGACTGGTGGGTTTAATGCAATGGACTCATTGTAGCAAAATCTGCAAAAGCGATCTACAAAACCAGATCCACGTACACACAGAAGTGCTCGGTTCTTTGGTATGTATTCTCTGTGACCTACAGGACATTTCTGAGAGACTGCTTAGCAAGAGGACTTAAACACTTGAGTTGCCCTCATGGCATCACAGTTAAGTTTTACCTGCACTGATAAAAATATATCCCTATATTATACCACAGCAACAACAGGACCAGAGTCAAAATTCCTTGAACACAGAGAAATTCAGTACCTATCCAATTTCCACTGCTTAGGCTCATTGCAAGAACAGACCTCACTGTTTTCAGAAGCCTGAAGCAGCTTCAGTCCAAGACTGAGCAACAACAAGTTGCTCAAAGTCATATACTGTGTTTTCACTTTTCATATTCTTTTGCCATTCACTTCCACCACAAATCTGCAATGTTTCCAAACATAATCCCACAGGAGCAAACAGAACTACCTGTAGAAAGGCTTCATTCTGGAAATATCTCATTGCCAGCACAACTTCACTAAAACTGGGCCAATGAATCCCACTTGGCTTAATGATGAATGGAAATTAATATCAATCTATCTGAAAACAATGCTTACAGTATAATAAAGATTCATTGGCTACACAGATTACAGAATCAGAGGGTACCACTCCAATCAGGAAGCTGACTCAAATATAGCTGGTAGAGCATGTAATAGAATTTCTTTGTGTTGTGGTGTTTTTCTGATTTTAATTCCCAGTCTTGAGATATCCCATCACGTTCTTCTGGAGGCAATTCTTTTCCCATCCTAACTCTGCATCAGTTCTTACAATTTTACTCTTCAAACCAATTTTTAGCCTCACAATATAAATCACCACAATTTATGGCATCTGCTCTTCAAAAAAAGGTTAAAGATACAGAGGTTTTGGTAAAGTTCACTTGTTTATCATTTTACAACAACAGCAGTTGCATATAGTGAAAAAGTTACATTGAAAAGGCCTGATTCAACTCATGCTTCATGCAGTCTCACTGAATTCAGTGACTGCATTAAATGAAAGCCAGGGCAGAACCTAAACTCCAAAGACCAATTTTCCTGGAAGCCTGAAAAAAAGATTTGCCTTCAAAAGTAAATTACACCAATTTTTCTGTCTGCTCTTAAGCTTCTACTCCCAAATCTTGGCTTTTTCATACAATAAAAAAAATATTAAGGCAATCCAAATGGAAAAAATATGGAAAACCTAACTTGATAGAATGCACAGATGTCTCACAATAAAACCTTTCTTTCCATATTTTAATGTAATATAAATATACAAGTCACTTTATTTTGGCTACTTTAAAACATGGCTCTGCCGCAACATGATTTCAGTATTAAAGTATCTGCTACCACAGCACAATTTTTTTGCAAGTCTACTCTTGGAAGCTACAGCTAATGATATATGTTGGAAACACTGCAAAAATAACTGCATATTTAAAACCATTATTGATTAAGTCATTATTGAGGTCATTAAATAACAGAGGAAAATAATTTGTTTGGAATGGACTGTAATGAACACCAGTTACTGTAATATGTTGGTTGTGAAAGAAATATCCTTTGGAACTAAATGTCTTTTTTATAAGGCAAGGTAAGAGAAGGAAAAGGGACTGGGATTCCTACCAAACCACTAGAACTAAATGGAAAATTTTTACTTCAAATAGTTGGAAACTGCTGACAAGACAACTTACCTACTAAAGGAAATTAGACTTTTTATATGTTACACTGCAACCGAGAACATTTCTTTAACATAACACACTAACTTGATTTGCACCTCATGTGTGAGGTGGAAGTTCACTGACAGCTTTTTTCTGCTTCACTGGATCTCTCACAAGTGTTTGTGTATTAGGGGAGCAACTGTGTTTAAGATGTAGTCCAATTGTAAGTCTTAAATCATTAGGATTCCATCAAGTATTATCTAAGCTGCTATGCTCAGAGTCATGAAACACATTTATGCTCCACAATAACACTGGTATAATGTAGTGACCAGCAAACATACAATTAGACCTATGAGATATTTTACCTTGCTTACATTTCACAAAAAATAAAAAAAAAAAAAAAAATCCACAACTGTGACACCTAAGCAGTCATTCTGTTCTTTGGTCCATGTGTTCAGAAATGCTTGTATGCCTGCTTCTTGCCTGCTTCTTTAAACAGGATGGATAAGGAGTGTGGAAAGACAATGCTTACTGTAGGAAAGAAAAGTGCTGCCTGGCTGGCTCGCAAGTAGTTAACTGTCAAAAGACTCCTCCTTTTTCCTGACTTGAAATAGAAGTTAAAGTATACCCATCGCTTCATACAGCCCCCAAGTCATCAACAAGGAAGCAGTTGGTTTTTGAAAATTATCCCCTAACAGGCATTAAGTCCTATGATGCTCTGGAGCACCAAAGCAGCTGGTGTAAGCACAGCTGTAAGCCGTGGTGAGTATGTACACAGCAAAACAAAGTGCTTGCACGGACAGGTCAAACCCCTGCCTGGGCGAGCAAGCCAGTCACCAGTTTCAGGCTATCAGATTCGCTTCAGCAGTCATTAGCTCAGAGCTGCAGTCTGTCTACAGTCCCTTGTACATCTCTACCATCACTCAGTGCAGACACACTCTCAAAAATTAACTTGTTAACTTTCAGTCAGGTGCTTTTACACCCAGTTCTAGACTTCTGCAATGTCCAGTTTCCATATTAAGTTTTTCCACTATAGTATGCCAGAGCCACAATACAATATTAAAGCAGTTTCCCTGTGCCCACTTGGCTCACTTCCCATAGCTTTCCAGCAATCACTGTTGTTATTGAATACAAGACTGTGAATCAGCTAAAATGAAAATGTTGACATTCATAAAAATCAAATGGCCTTATTCAAATGGTCTTTCCCCTCAGAAACATTTACACAACTCCAGCTGATTTCAGTGCGAGTTATGCATGCAGTTTGGGCCCAAAGTTTAAACAATTTTCTGTATGTGCTCTTAAAATCAGCCTTCAAAATCAACCTGCAGCAGTAAATTTCACACAGACCCATGTTTCATTTAAGTTAAACATAGGATTGAACTAAGCCAGCATCCTAAAAGGTCAGAATCAACTACATAAATAAGCCTTCTCTTGCAGAAGCATATACCAAAACTTTATGGCCAGAGTCCTGCCTTGTTTACAATGGGATACGTCAGGAGTATCCTATTAAGTCAGCAGGCAAGGTTGCCGCAGCTAAGGATTCAAGTATGCGCATCAGATGAGTTGAGTTGGTAGCAGAATCATTTTAAGGTTTTACTGTAACGGTCAAACTCTCCTCAGCATCAGAGGAGGCAGTCACTTTGGTCGGCTGATATCCTTCCCTCCAAGCCACAAAGTAGTAGGTTATTGCTGGAGTATCAGCCCTCAGGCACGTAGAGAGGGGATGTGGACATGGTGCAGAGGAGAGTCAAGGTCTAGCTACACAAAGGGAATGCTCACTTGACCCTGTTAGAGCAGGTTTCTTACTCTTCTGCTACTGGGAATGCAGAAAGAAGATGCAAACCAGGAAAGTTCTGACCCAGAACAGAGGGACTTTGAACAGATCACTCCTGAGTCCTTGCTCTAGGATAAAGCCAACAGGAATTCATACTCAGTCCCTTTAATATTTTATCTGTCTTTTCCAACAGTTAATCAGTTAACACTAATCTCAACTGTCTAGAAATATCTTTTTATTATTCATTCAACTGTCCCCTGTGTTAATTTTTTTCTGATATGTATCTCATTTCCTATATAAAACTAAGATAATTTTCCACAGATTATCAAAAGTCAATTTCAAATGTCAGACTCAAAAATCTTGGAATGTATAATTTTAAAAATGCATGAAACAGCATTAAATCTCCTGAGGACACTGAGTCCTTGTTTCTGTCAGGATGGAAGCAGCGCTACACAGTCTGAACATTACGTAAAGTCTCTGTGATATGCTAAAAACCTCATTGTAAGAAAATGTCACTTGAATTTGCACTGCTCTGCCTGTAGGAGGTCATTAATTTCTAAAGCATTCTTATGTTACTGTAGAAACAGCAAAATGAAATCATTTATTTATCAAAGAACTACTATTAATTTTCTGACCAAAAAAAGAGCTCCCCCCGAAAAATCCACAAACCTAAACTCTAAGAAATGTATGTAACAGAAAATAACTTAAAACTGAAAAGTGACTCAGTCATGACAACTTTTTTTAATATATGGCTTTAGTACAGCCCAATTCTCACAGCACAAATAGCTACCCATCAAACGAGATGGTAGGATCGGGCCCTATATCACTGAAACGTAAAGATTCTTTTTCCAAAGGAGACGAGGCTATGACACAATTCTCTCTCAAATTTATGTCCTGAATGTAATACACTATAGCTTTTGTTGTTCATTCTAAAATGTACAAAGGTAAGAAATCAAATGGGCTAACATCTCTGCTGATGTAGACTCGCGGTCTCATTTATTTCAAAAGAACTGTGTCCATTTACACCAACAGTGTTTCTAGCCTAGGAACTTCACTGACTTAAGTGGAAATACTTTGAAATTTCTCAGTGTAAGCAAGATGAGAATCTGACCACTGAATCTTTTTCTGAAAAAAAGGGCATTTTTCCTAAATTTCTCTGAAATTCGTATTAAAAGTGTAATGACTCCCCTGCTTAGAGTCAGTAACTGAAATATTCTTAAAGCTGTTCTGAAAAATATGTAACTGCCAGCAAAAGGACACTCATAAAATAGATCCGCAGCTTTCAAACTTCTCAGACATTCATTAGGATTAAATGTTTCTGTGTAGATTGCTTAATCTATCAATGTATTTGTTTCTCTTTAAAACAACAGAAAATTATGGAAGTTAATCTGTTTAGCAGCTAATGTACAGTATGTTCTTTTCATCTGACAGCATGCCTTTCAGCAGAAAATCAAATTCTTGCCAGACTTACAACCACCTCTCTTATTAAAAAACAGATTAGAAAAACAGTAGCTCTCACAAACTGCTCACTGTCTATTGCATTTATGCTCACCCCCCTCACTGTGTTTATCATTGTGTTTTATTTCTAGCGTATGATGACTTGGGTAAGATCATACAATTCCCCCAAAAACTGAAAGCCAAATGGTTTGTTTGGGGTGTTTGGAGATAAGAGGGAGGCTTTTTCCTAAGGCATGCCTGTGGGTGTTTCTTGCTTGTTTTTCAGTCTGTATTATGTATCATCAAATATAACCATCAGTGCTGATTTGTTTAGTTCCCCCAGTTGTCACAAGCCTTGTCCCACCACAAAGCAAATGGCAGCCTGCACTGGTTTAATTTACTTTAGCAGTTTCAACGACTTTCTGTGAGCACAGCCAACAAAATGTGTCTGAGGAAAATTTTTCCATGGCACCTTTATAGAAGGGCTCCAACCAAAGCTGGCTAGTGATGGATCACCATGCACTTTTGAAAGTGAGAGGATAAAAGTGGAGAGTTTTCTACAGCACATATTTTGCATGTGCCGTTATGTTTAATGCAGTATGAAATATAAAGCTCCAGAACTTTCACCTCTGGATGGTACTTCATAATTGCAGACAAAATCAGCCAGTGACTGAAAGAGGCTGTATAAAAGATCAGAGCACTATAAATTTCTTAAAATCTGGATTACTGTAGAAGAAAAGCACACTCCTTCAACAGAGGGGCAAAAACATTGTTTCCCTTTTCCCACTTCATAAACACAAAATGGAAATAAACCTATTCTCTCTGAATAACAATTACCTGTATGGTATGGAACAGCACCCTCAGAAATGAGTAATTTTCCGATTTGCTAAACTCTCTATACCATGGTGTCTGTGAATAGTTCATAAAATTCTGATCCTCTGGCATGTGTTTATCTTAGGGCTGGACCGGATAGCTATACAAACAGTTCATAGAAGAGATTGTCTACATTCGCTTGGGGGAATATTTGCCCTCTCTGTTTTATGCAGAGAAACAGTAAAGGCAAGCATATACTTAGCAAAAAGAAAAACAAAAGGAGAAGCAGAGATTACCCAGCTGGTAAATAGTATCAGGTACACAGAATGATTGCTGTGTCTGTGTGGATTGATTTTCCCAAGTAGCCTGAAACAAACTAGCCACTTCACAACACTGAAAAACCATTGTGCAGAGCAAAGCAGTGGAAGAGAAGGAACTTCCAAGAGCAATTTGTAACTGCTCCAAAATACTTCAGAGGTAACATACATAACTGAGAGACCTTCAATGAATGCCTAGGCAGACATGTTCTTGCAAATCATGTTAGAGCAGTCTAAAAAAATTATCAGTTTTTTCTCTCTGCTGAAGGCTACCCTTGCAACCAAGACACAGTAACTGCCCCTGTGAGTTCTCCTACTACATGCAGAACAAAATAAATCATTACTGAAGGCAGTAAGAATGTTTGTCTACACCCTTAGTCACAAGGGACCATTTAGTGACTCAGTAAAATTCCATGAACATCCGAGAGCTTGGATTTTTCATTTCCTGCCACTTGACTATACAATAAATAGCTGGAGAAGCTACTGTATCCAGCTCCTCTTTTCTCACTTTCCTATCAGTGCTCAAATGTTCACTACACCCAAAACGATTTCTCTTAGACTATGTATCAATACCATAAACTAAGAACTGTCCCAGTTCAAAAGGCAATCTCAAGCCTAGCTCTTGATATGATGATGAACCAAAGTGGGAAGCAACTATGGCATCACTGACTGAATAGGTTTGGTGAGAATTCATATGGTCAAGACATCAAGTAAGCCCCACTGGGATTCCTGATACAGGAAAATACTTAAGTGCTCAGTACTTCAGTGCTGTTGGCAATGAAAAACACACATAGCACTATTTTGTTTCTCAGACACTGGCTCACGGAAAAAACTAACTGAAATACTAAACACTTTTTTATGCTTCCCTTCACAGCTTTTTTGTCATTACTGTTGATAAGTTTATTTCTCCAAGAGTTAAGATCTGTCCCATTCCAAGCCTTAGTCAGACAAGTTATTTCAGCTAATAGTTAGTCAAGTATTCACTTCACTGATCTGTGTAACTTTTCAGCCGAGTCCAACCATATTTATTTTATCTTCACAGGCAGCATGACTTCTTTTTTCAGGTAAACTTCTAGACTAAACTTTGAAGTTTGAATGTTACCTTTCAGTTCCAAAAATGCAACCATTTTATTCTTAATTGTCTGGTTTTCCTCAAAGGTTTTGTCATGTACCATATTGCACCCTGTCTCAGTGTAAGTAGGTGGATATAGTTGCCATCACAGAAATATGGTGGGATGACTCGCACAACTGGAGCGCTGCGATGGATAGCTATAAACTCTTCAGAAGGGATAATGATTCTATGATTCTATGACAGGCAAGGAAGGAGAGGTGGTGGGGTAGTCCCATACATTAGGGAGCGTTTTGATTGTCTAGAGCTTAACGATGGTGATGAAAGTGTCGAGTGTTTATGGGTAAGAATTAGGGGGAAGGGAACAAGGCAGATGTCATGGTAGAAGTCTGTTATAGACCACCCAACCAGGATGAAGAGGCAGATGAAATATTCTATAAGCAGCTGGGAGAAGTCTCACAATCCCTAGCCCTTGTTCTCATGGGGGATTTCAACTTACCAGATGTCTGCTGGAAATACAATACAGCAGAGAGGAAACTGTCTAGGAGGTTCCTGGAGTGTGTGGAAGATAACTTCCTGACACAGCTGGTGAGGAACCAACTAGGGAATGTACCCAGCTGGACCTCTTGTTTGTGAACAGAGAAGGACTTGTGGGTGATGATGGTTGGAGGCTGTCTTGGACATAGTAATCACAAAACAATAGAGTTTTTGATTCTTGGAGAAGTAAGGGTGGGGGTCAGCAGAACTGCTACCTTGGACTTTCGGAGGGCAGACTTTGGCCTGTTTAGGAGCCTGGTTGACAGAGTCCCTTGGGAGGCAGTCTTGAAGGGCAAAGGAGTCCAGGAAGACTGGACATTCTTCAAGAAGGAAATCATAAAGGCACAGGAGCAGGCTGTCCCCATATGCCAAAAGATGAGCTGGCGGGGAAGAAGACCAGCCTGGCTGAACAGACAGCTTTGGCTGGAATTCAGGCAAAAAATGAGAGTTTCTGACCTTTGGAAGAACGGGCAGGCAAATCAGGAGGACTACAGGGATGTTGTGAGGTTATGCAGGGAGAAAATTAGAAGGGCTGAAGCCCAACTAGAACTTAATCTGGCTACTGCCATAAAAGACAATAAAAAATGTTTCTAGAAATACATTAACAACAAAAGGAGGGCTAAAGAGAATCTCCATCCTTTATTGGATGTGGGGGGAAACATAGTGACAAAGGGTGCAAAAAAGGCTGAGGTACTTAATGCCTTCTTTGCCTCAGTCTCTAACAGTAAGACCAGTTGCCCTCTGAGTACCCAGCCCCCTGAGCTGGAAGACAGGGATGGGGAACAGAATGAAGCCCCAATAATCCAAGAGGAAATGGTTAGCGACCTGCTACACCACTTAGACACACACAAGGCTATGGGGCCAGATGGGATCCACCCAAGGGTACTGAGGGAGCTGGCAGAAGTGCTCACCAAGCCTCTTTCCATCATCTATCAGCAGTCCTAGCTAACCGGGGAGGTCCCAGTTGACTGCAGGTTAGCTAATGTGATGCCCATCTACAAGAAGGGTCGGAAGAAGGATCTGGGGAACTACAGGCCTGTCAGCCTGACCTCAGTGCCAGGGAAGGTTATGGAGCAGATCATCCTGAGTGCCATCACACGGCACATATGGGACAACCAGGGGATCAGGCCCAGTCAGCATGGGTTTATGAAAGGCAGGTCCTGCTTCACTAACCTGATCTCCTTCCATGACATGGTGACCCACTTAGTGGATGAGGGAAAGGCTGTGGATGTTGTCTACCTGGACTTTAGTAAGGCCTTTGACACCATTTCCCACAGCATTCTCCTGGAGAAGCTGGCTGCTCACGGCTTGGATAAGTGCACTCTGCGCTGGGTTAAAAACTGGCTGGATGGCCAGGCCCAAAGAGTTTTTGTGAATGGAGTTAAATCCAGTTGGTGGCTGGTCACAAGTGGTGTTCCCCAGGGCCAGTTCTGTTTAATATCTTTATCAATGATCTGGACGAGGGGATTGAGTGCACCCTCAGTAAGTTTGCAGACAACACCAAGTTGGCTGGGTGTGTTGATCTGCTGGAGGGTAGGAAGGCTCTACAGAGGGATCTGGAGAGGCTGGATCGATGGGCCAAGGCCAGCTATATGAGGTTCAACAAGGCTAAGTGCTGGCTCCTGCACTTGGGTCAAAACAACCCCATGCAATGCTACAGGCTTGGGGAAGAGTGGCTGGAAAGCTGCCCAGCAGAAAAGGACCTGGGGGTGTTGGTTGACAGCTGGCTGAATATGAGCCAGCAGTGTGGCCACATGGCCAAGGTGGCAAACAGCGTCCTAACTTGTATCAGAAACAGTGTGGCCAGCAGGACTGGGGAAGTGATCGTCCCCTTGTACTCAGCACTGGTGAAGCTGCAACAGGAATACTGTGTTCAGTTTTGGGCCCCTCACTACAAGAAGGACATTGAGGTTCTGGAGCATGTCCAAAGAAGGGCAACAAAGCTGGTGAAGGGTCTAGAGCACAAGTCTTCTGAGGAGCAGCTGAGGGAGCTGCGGTTGTTTAGCCTGGAGAAGAGGAGGCTGAAGGGAGACCTTATTGCTCTCTACAACTACCTGAAAGGAGGTTTCAGTGAGGTGAGGGTTGGTCTCTTCTCCCAACGAACAAATGATAGATGATAGGACAAGAGGAAATGGCCTCAGGTCGCACCAGGGGAGGCTTAGGTTGGATATTAGGAAAAATTTCTTCACTGAAAGTGTTAGCAAGCACTGGAAGAGGCTGCCCATGGAAGTGGTTGAGTCCCCATCCCTGGAGGTATTTA